>NW_027397065.1:67117278-67309356 GCF_003265705.2 Callorhinus ursinus | reverse complement strand
TATATAAATATATATAAATATTTATATATTTATATATTTTTTTTTTTTTTTTTTTTTTAGAGAGAGAGAGAGAGCCGGGGGAGGGGCAAAGGGAGACAGAGAGAAAGAGAATTTTAAGCAGGCTCCACTCCCAGTGTAGAGCCTGAGTCGGAGCTTGATTTTACAACCCTGAGATCATGACCTGAGCTGAATTCAAGAGTTCCACGCTTAACCAACTAAGCCACCCAGGCACCCCATCCTGGAAATATTATTTAATGGTCATAATTCATTCATTCAATCTATGAGTGCTTATTTAATGCCTATTATATGTTGGCACTGTGGAGAATTCAAAGATGGAGGAAATATTATCCTTCCCCTCAAGTTACTCATAATCTACCTATTATTTTGAACAAATGTTATCCAACTTCGATTAACATGGAACTTGAAAAAAAGCTGTTGACAGACATTGATTTATTAACTGATGTAAGAGGAAAATAATTATCAACTGGAAGTGGGTAGAATTATTTGACCAATTCAAAAACAAAGGAGGAGCAGTAATTATCAAGCATAGGCTGCATTAGAAAGTGGTTCTAATAGTGTCAGAAAATTCTTATACTATAATGTTATGTTAAAAAGGGTGAAGAAAACTTGAGTACCCAGCATGTCAACTACAGAACACAAGAAAAGAAAAGCACATTTAAATGTGAATAGTGGTTATCTCAGATTAAATTTATTTACACCCAAGGGATATATTTCCTTTATAATCAGAAAAATATATGCATTTATTAAAAAATAGACCCATAGAGTAGTCAGTGTAAAACTTTTCTATTTCCTTTATAATCAGAAAAATATATGCATTTATTAAAAAAATAGATCCACAGAGTAGTCAGTGTAAAACTTTTCAAAAAATAGAGTAAAAAAACCACAAATCTGTACTTCTTTACTTGGAATTAATCCTATTGAGCTACAGCACTGAAGAATAGAAATACACAGCACTTAAAATTGAGGACCACACTAGAGTATATTAAAAAAAAAACCTGAAGCAGAGAAATTGGAGTATCAGAGAATAGGAGGAAAAGAAATGCGACTCTATGATTGGGAAGGGATTTTGCGGAAAACATCTTGCCAATTTTTCCAGTAATAATATTATTGTTTGCCTGATAATCATACTGTGTCTGCCAATGGCATTGTTCTCTAGTGACAGTCAGAGATAAAAAAGGAGACAGTAATGTGACATGCAGTAATGTGGGGAAACATTTTCCCTTGCAACAGGAAGAATAGAGAATCTTACCTCTTTGAGTCTTGGGAATCTTTATTCATGTCTCTGCAGAATAACAGAGTTTTAATTTCATTAATTTTTATTTTTATGGGTGTTTTGGTTAGTCTTACTCATTTTATATATTTATTGAGGTTTAATTAATATACAATGACATACACAGTTATTAGGTATTCAGTTTTATGAGTCTTAATGAGTGTAATAAACTATAGATAGAACGAGAAAGTTCCCTTCCGCCCTCTTTCCTATCAATGCCGCTGGCCCTCCCCTGAACCACTTTCTCTGATTGCTAACAGCACAGATTAGTTTGGCCTCCTTCTGGATTTCTTAAAAATGGAATCAGACAGTGGATACACAGTAACAGAACTTTGAAACTTGCTCAAACAAGAATCCTGGATGTTATCAAGCTGTTCATACAGACAAGTAAGGAACTCACTACAATAGCAACTAAGATTAGCTTAACGTCCTTCCCCCCCTTCCCCCCGCCTTTTCCTCAGTTTTCCTAGATGGGAACCTCTGACCTCAAGGTACTACTTTCAGGATGGTGACTGACCATGAAATCAGAAGACTGGGCTCCATTACTATTAATTTTACAAATCAGCTTCAGTTTTAAATTATTTGCTTCATTTCTATTCTTTTTAGCTTCTTACTCTCTAAAATGCATATAACTCCAATAGCTCCTATGTACATAAATAGTGGGATTAAGATTCCTTTCAAGGCTTCTTTCCCTCTAATATATGTGGGAGTGGTGGTAAGCATGTTTGGTCTAGGCACACTCCTTCACTGGCCCACAGTCATTCCCCAGACCACTGTTCTACTGTCTGCCCGTCAACAATGCACCTCATAACTGGCTTCTCCAGAATATTGCCACAACCCTGCACAATTTCATCCCAAGTATAGACCCAGTACCCTTTAATTCCTCCAAAGAATAGCCAAAACAAGTCTGAAATATTTAACAGAACTTTACTGAAGGCTTGGAGATAACAAAAGTTCAACAGATTATGTAAGAATCAGGACAGACTCAGATTCTGTGGAGGGGATAAAACTGATATAATTTTGGGGGTTTCTGTAAGAAAAATAATACAAAAATATTTTACTTTGCAAGTTTAAAAACATATGACCATGTGTACACATTGCTAGGGTTTCTCTCTGAAGAGGCCCTGAAAAATGAAAAACCCTGATAATTAGCTTCTTTAGTTTCATGGTGAATTCACCTTTGCTTATGACTGCTCCAGAAGTTCCCACACCCACATTGATTACTTGCATAACTCCTGTCAAGCTTCCATGAAATGTGAAGCCAGTTCAACCCTTATCAGTGGGCATACTGGAGAAGCATCACCACAGGCTCTGTTTTCTTTCCCAGGATGCATCATGATAGGAAGATCCATTTCCTTCAAGGAAATGCTAACCCCTATGTCCAAGATGGGGCCTGGCCCACTTGTCATGGACATGGCAATCACAGTAGTTCACAGTACATGTACTGAAGCTTGAAACCTGGGGTATTAAAGCCCTTAATGACATTGGGTTTGAGAAATCACTGATTTAGCTAGCATATTTCACATTCACATCTGATGCATTTCTCAATCTGTTATTTAGGTGATGTGAAAGAGGTAAAGCTTGCTTGTTCTTCTTGACCATCAGCCAATTGCTCTTTTACTATGAGCCAGTCAGTGTTTAGGCAAGGATATAGACACATTTCCCAAGAACAAATAATATTTTTCAGCAAAAGGGAACTGAAAACAAAATTAAAAAATTGTCCAAATCTTTGGTGTCATGGTCTTATTAATAGACTCACTTTACATTATGAAACCAAATTCTTAACTTTTCAATCTAGCAGACTTTCCAAAGAATTGTATATATATGTGTGTGTGTGTGTGTGTGTGTGTGTGTGTGTGTGTGTGTATTTCTTTTTTCTCCTTGACAACAACAATCTGTCCCAGAACAAAAGGAAGACTTCCCCTAAAGATAAAATCCATTTTCTCTTGAAATGCACCGGCGGCTTTAAATGTCCTAAAAGACAGTTCTCTAGCTTCAAAAGAAGCGAGTTCTCTAGCTGCAATCATCCCAGGGCACCTCACACTTTGTATAACAACACTCTACCTACTTCACAAAGTTGTGTAAAGATTATTTTAATCAGTGTCTCTGAAAGTGTTTTGCAACCTTTAAAGACTATAAAGATATAAGCTATGTTATTATTAGAGAATTGTAGCCAAAAACTTTTTCAGTTAAAATTATCAGACTATTGACAATACTCTATTACTTGTGTTAGTGGCCTTAAGAAGAACAAATTAACATCCACAAATGATCCAAAACTAAAACTTTGACCCACCGCTTCACTTTTTTTACCCACCAAAAACTGGTGGAATAGCCTCACAGCCAGAAGCAAAGGGCAAAATCAACCTAAAATCGATAATCTGAACTTGGTGGCTTCAGCTGAACAATTAATTAAATAAGTAAAGCAAGACTTTTTAACGTGTAAATATATTCAAAGTAAATATTATCTCTTGAAAAAGCACAATTAAGTATACCTAGATAACACTTGAAATAGTTTCTGCAAAAAAGTTTGGTATAAATAAGTCAAAACTTTTAAAACCATTATTGGTCTACAATGCTGGCATTAGTCCCAGACCCTACTATAAACATTATAAGGAGGCATCACTATATTTACTGTGTGCCCACAATGTGCAGAGCAGTCCAGCAATTTAAAGATGTACTTTTATAGGTTTCATAAATTTTTCTTTAATTTATTACCTAGTTCAAGGTCTTTCAAACCTTAGTCTTTTGTAAACTATCTTCAAAGTATTTGTCATATTGTAGTGTAATTAGTAATCTTACATACTAAATACTTTTCTTTAATTGACTCTGTAAAAACTTAAGTTGATTTCATTTTAAGCAATAAATCCATGAAATGTTGGGTTTGATGTGCTAGTTTCTAATTTTTTTCTAATACACATTAAATAGTGGACTATTATAATTTTTTTAAAGATTTTATTTATTTATTTAATTGACACAGAGAGAGAGAGACAACGAGAGAGGGAACACAAGCAGGGAGAGTGGGAGAGGGAGAAGCAGGCTTCCCGCCAAGCAGGGAGCCCAATGCGGGGCTCGATCCCACGACCCTGGGATCATGACCCGAGCTGAAGGCAGTTGCTTAACCAACTGAGCCACCCAGGCACCCCCAGAATTTTTTTTTAAACTTCAAACATGTGGCATCTAAAATAACCATTGGTACTGTCATTTGTTTATGGACTACAATGTAGGCAAAACTAAACCAGTTAATTTATGAGAAGGTAGCAGTAGACTTTGAATTACCTGTAAAGGTAATTGTAAATTACCATTTAGTCTAGCTTTCACTCAAACTGACAAAACAAACAAAGAGAAATACAAGAATCCACAATCGTAGTGGAAAATCTCTAACATACTGCTCTCCATGATTGATAGAAGCAGCAACAAAACTTGGTGGAGTGATAGACATTTGAACAACACATTTTTTAAAACTTGCTTTATGGTTATATAAAAAACATGCATCCACAACCGCAGAATATGCAACCTTTCAAAACACACATGGAACATTAAAAAAAAAAGTTAACCATGTAATATGCCTGAAGTAATCCTTAATCATTTCAAAGTAGAGATTTCATATAGAGACCCACAGCAATTAAGCAAGAAATCAATAAAAAATATACATGCATGTTTTTTGAAGTACTGTTAAAAATGATGAAACATTCTATAGAAACTAAAGGGATGATTTAAACAGAAGAGAATAAGGTTGTTCCCTAGACATCACTGATATTTAGCTGGTATCCCCCTGCTGGTTTTGCCTGGCACCTCCTCTGATTGTTCAGTGTATTCTTCCTGATTACTCAATGTTTGGGTCAGATTGTTAATATTCTGAATATTACCCCATCTTTACAAACCAATGTGGGAGAAATCCTTTGGTGATGGCAAAAGGTTGGGTGAGAAAGTCACTTTGCAAAACTCAAAATAAGATCACTTGAAATGACCCTATTTTTTTTTCAAGATTTTATTTTATTTTAAGTAATCTCTATACCCAATATGGGGCCCAAACTCACAACCCCAAGATCAAGAGTCACATACTCCACCAACTGGGTCAGCCAGGCACCCTGAAATGATCCCATTCTGTAAGATAAAGTACTGCATATATTCCTAAAAACTATAGAATACATTTATTTAACTGTACAGAGTAGGAATCTTATTTAATCTTTAAAATATCTCCGTGAGATAGGCATTATAATTATTTCCATTTTGCAGATGAGCAAACCGAAGGTCAAGAGAGGTTGAGTAAACTTGACCAATATTACATAGCAAGGAAATCATGGAGTTGGCAGTTAGACTACACAGCCTCCTAAATATTATTACTAATGCTGTGATTGCTTGGAAGGACAGAGAAGAAAGTGGACAGTGTTTAGCACTAGGAAATTTGATTGGGGTTGTTCGGGGGTGGATACAGGACAAGGATTGAGGAAGTATTGTTCTCTTTACTTTGTGTAATTTTTGATTACTTAAACTTTATTTTTCAGAGTATGTTGTAATTTTTTGAAAACTTTACAATTAAAATGAGGGAGTAATAATTCAGTCTAGTTTTAACAGTCTGTCCTTGTGACAGTCTCCAGTGGAGAGGAGATGACCAGGAAGGAGCTCTGCCCAGTGAGCTAAGGCTTCAGCAATACTAGTGTGGCTTTGTGAAAATAAAGCCCCCATCTGTATTAGAATTGCTTTGTATTTCTTTAACACCTAATCTGAGTTGCCTTAAAGGTTGAATAAACAGCTCATTTATCCTCAAAGCACCCTGTGAATTCCCAGGTGTGGGGTTGAGTGGTGATAGCCAAGATTAGCTCTTATCCACAGTTAGGGATTCTAACCCCTTCAGGGAAATCATTTAAACTGTGTATCTCCAATCACTGTCAACTAAAAGTGTCATCATCTTCATAATAGTAATTTCCAGTCTCAAAGGGATACTATTAATTAGTCTACATGTTTAAAGGGCTTGAGAATGCCAGATGCCAAGTGCTAAATGAATGAGAAGTTTTACCCAAATCATCTAGCTGGGAGTTCTGAGGGGAAAGGAGGTAGGTGACTTGGAGCCAGTCACATGAGGAGGCTAACGGCAGAGAAGAGAACAGAATGGTCACTGTCCTGGTGCTGAGCGCCCTCTTTCAACCACACCAGACCACGTTCCCAGCCTCCAGTAATTAGAAATTACTTTAGCACATAAACAGGCACTTTATAATGTTTTCTTTTTACAACGGGCAGCAAACTTCTCCTTTCCACAGGGAGAGGGGAACCAGTTTTGGCTTCCCACTGTCCCCACCTCCTTCACAACCCAGCCCAATATTCATCCACAGAGAAAGCAGCAGTCACATAGGAACATCTGCTCTGAACATGGCCCTGGCTCAAAAGGAGCTGGTAAAATGGCCTCCTTCAACATATGTTACAGTTGTCTTTGGGTGGCCTTGAGTCATCAGCCAGCAGCCACAGTCAGTGCCCACCCCCTCTTCTCTTTCCCATTTTCTCATCAACAAGTTTCAGAAAGTTCTTCATAGAAAGGCTCATTATTGACATGGACACTCTTGCTCAGAACACACTTACCATACACCACTCCAGACACTGGTGCATGATAACAACCCTGTTTGTGTTTAATTAGCTCTTGGTTTATGGGGTAGTTTGTGTTGAGGGCATGGCTGTTTTAGTTGGTTATACAGTTGACAAAAATGTATGTGTATTGATGTGGGTTGTCTGGGTATGCCCTCTCAGTGCTCCGGTCTGAAAGCTCAGCAGTCCCTCATTACACTACCAGTGCAGGCAAATTTGTTGGAACTTCTATACTTTGGTTTCATTCCATAAAACTGGAATGATAAAGCTTGTTCTCAGTCTCTAAATATCAGGCTGGGCACATATCTATATTGTTTAGCACTAGGCAAAACTTCTAGATGAACCACTGTTGCTTCCCTATTTCACACTAGAGAAGAGTGTAGCTGTGAAGACTACTCCCCAGGCAGCTGGCTATATGCCCTGACCCTAAGTGTCTTCTGCTTATTTCTTGATTGTTTATTTCTCTTATTTTTAAAATCCTGTACCTCATAGGATCCATGTCATGAAAATATCTAAAACAGAAGCATGATTACAAAGTAGTGGATTATTTTTTTTAAACAAACATTACAGAATGTACTCATGTAAATGTGTGTTGTTCCTTTCAAAGTAATCACTTCGGCAAGTTGCACACATATTCCCTAAATGGCAATATTATGTAACATATTTGAGAAATTCTTCTTTGGAATTACCTGAGGCATTGTATGTAAGAACAAAATAAAATGAAAGTTCTTAATTTAAAAGTAATAGATATTCATATTGAAAGCTTGATTTTGTTTTGTTCTTTATTGTTTTCCGAATGTTTACTTATAATTCTAAAACCTAAAGATAAGCATGGTAAACCATGTATTTCTTTGCAGTCTTTTTTTCTGAGCTGTGACCTATTGAAAAGACTCAGTGGTAATGAATTTTAATTCTCTAAGGGTAATTTTGAGCTTTGGAATCTAACTCCATTTCACTGAATTCTGCAAATATTTATTAAGTCTCTCCACATGCAAGGAGCTAAGTGGGATAAGATTAATAAAATGTGTTCAGATTGATTTTTTAAAGAAGCCATTAAATGATTTAGAAGGTGATGCCAGACAGAATTACAAAAAATGTTTTGAACAATTGTAGCATCATTGGAATAGGTTGTAGTATCCCAAAAGAGCACATTGAAGAGGACAATACAAATAGTTATGCAACGCCAGGAATGTTAGAAAAATGAACATGGCCCATGTGATATACTGAATAAAACTATTTGGGGTAACCGGTAGCAGCCACCACAGCTCAGAACTAGAACCAGCCTGATGCTAAGGCAAAAAACAGGTAAGGTGACTTTATATCCCAGTTTGCCTGGGGTAGTCTTGGTTTATGCCTATAGTCTTGGTGTTATTAGTACAGTGCTTCCTTCCTCTCTGAAGAGCACTGGCTTCCAGGATAAGTTAATGACCACCCTAAAAATAGAAACATTTGTTGGTACTTCTCCCATGCCTCCCAGTCCCCAAAAGCAACACTTTAGTTAGTTTAGTTAGTTATTTAGGCCTGTTCGTATACCCAAACAATAGCCTATTTCTTGGTCCTTCTTTTTCCTTTATCTCCATCATTTAAAACATACATGTACTAATTTCCTAAAGAAATACAAGGAGCTCAAAAACAATGAAACAATATTCAATCTCAAATTTTTCAAGAAAAGTGATTAAAACAATAGTTGCTATTAATAAAATAAGAATGCAGTGAGATGGGCACTCTATGAGAGGATGAAATTATTAAAACCCTAAAGGTAATTTGCTCATAGGTCCTGTATTATGTGGTAAAGACTGTGGAATTTGAAGCCAGACTGCCTGAGAGTGAATCGCAGCTCTACCACTTCCTAAGGGTATGATCCTGGGAAGTACTTTCCCTCTTGGTGCCTCAGTTTTCACATTAGTAAAATGAAGATAAGAATCATAGTTTTCTCAGAGGGTGGTTTTAAGGAATAAATGATGTCATACCTATTACATCCAACATATGCACTACATGAGTTCACTCCTGATGAGCGGAACAATCAGTTACCAAAAAGTTATGAAACAAACAAAGTTATAAAGCAATATTGAAAATAGCAACACGCATTCAATAATTTAACAAATGGGGTTTGAAGATTGATAATAAGTCAGATACTATATTCTAGACATGGAGAATATCAGTAGTGAAAAAGATAAATTTATTTCCTATGCTTTTCCTTCCTGAAGGGGAGGAGAGACATTAAATGACTAATTATAACTAAAGTATAATGAGTAGTAAGCTGGGGACACATCCTGGGGACGTCCACCTTAGTACAAGGGATCAGAAAAGCCCCCTGTTGAAATGACACAGGGGTTTTTTTTTCTTTATTTTATTTAAATTCAATTGGCCAACATGTAGTACATCATTTGTTTTTGAGGTATAGTGTTCAATGATTCATTAGTTGCGTATAACAGCCAGTGCTTATCGTATCATGTACCCTCAATGCCCGTCACTCAGTTACCCCATCCCCCTACCCATCTCCCTTTCCACAACCCTCAGTCCCTCAGTTTGTTTCCTGGAGCCAAGAGTCTCTCATGGTTTGTCTTCCTCTCTGACTTCTTCCCATTCAGTTTTCCCTCCCTTCCCCTATGATCCTCTGTGCTACTTCTTACAGTCCACATATGAGTGAAACCATATGATAATTGTCTTTCTCTGATTGACATTTCACTTAGCATAATACCCTCCAGTTCCATTCATGTCAATGTAAATGGTAGGTATTCATATCCTTTCTGATGGCTGAGTAATATTCCATTGTATATATGAACCACATCTTCTTTACCCAAATGGGAAGGTACATGGAAAATCTAGATTGATAGAGAGACTTTATACCTCTATATTAAAAGAGCATATTCTAGTTTGGCTAAGTAAAGTCGGATTATTGTTAGGATTCTTAATCTAATGCTCCCATATAGATATGCAATCAAATCCTGTGGAGGTGCGGTGATCTTTAATTCAGGCTGGAACATGAGTTAGGCACCTAACACCTTGTTTACCTGGTTTTCCAAGCTTAAGGATTTACTCCTAGTGTAGAAGCCTTCCACGGGCCTTATTCTGAGAGTATAATCTCTCTTTTAAAATTTCTTTTATTTGAGTAAATTGACACACAATGTTACATAGCTTAAGGTGAGAGTATGATCTCTTATACCTTCTTTGAGCAGCTGAGTTGTGAAAAGTAGAGTTCTGGGTAGGTTATCTAAGAGACAGTTTGTTCCTTTTCTAAGCCTTCTACATTCTTCCTCTGGATCAACTGCATTTCCAAATATTTTCAGAATTGGTCTCAATCCTTTACAATATCACATACTCATCCTCTAAGGTGTTCTTTAATCTTATGCCATGAACATTTTATTGAAAATTACCATCAAAAATAGCCATCTGAACCCCACTTAATTTGCTGTAAATATATTAAGAATTTGGCCCATAAATAACTCCATATCTCTTATTGAAAGTCCTATGTATCACTCTATTTAGAAGTTAGTGCTAAAAACAGTTTTATCTCTTTTCTGTAAGCTGGTGTACTTCTCCCTCCCTAATGAGCATTATGGCCCTGGCAGCCAGCAGATTTATAGTTAAGTGTGCAGGTCAGTCACAGCAACCACATTTGCATTCTCCTTTTTCTTTAGGCTGGGTTTTCCACTTATAAATTTATCATATATTTTGGTAAAAGCCAACCGAATCCTTTGTGATAGAAAGGACAGGTATACATAAACAAATATAATACGTTGTTATCATACATCAACATCTATGAATAGACCAAGTACATTCTTCAACAGTTTTAGTTATCATTCAGAAAAACTGGTAAGGCTTAAATCAATGACTGAGAAAATGGAACTCAATAATCTTTGGTATGGGTGAGGCAAAGGGGGATGACAAAGCCTTTCAAGTCTGCAAATTTGTGCCCCAAACTCAAGGGGTCCAACAGCAAATTTTGTAGGTATGCCTTATAGAGGATGCTGATCTCTACCCACGTCTTTGGAACTTCACTGTCCTAGAAGGAGGTGGGAAATGTCCAAAACTGAGGAAGACTGAACAAGCAGTACTCATTTCCTTTTACAATGTGTTCTCAGAGCTCACAACTTAAAAATAGACCTTTGTAAGGCAGAATCCTTAAAGCATGCTGAATCTTGACTCTGCAAGTCTTGTGCTTTTTATCTGTTTAGACACTACTAGAAATAAAATGAACAGCCTAAGGGTATGTGAAGCATAGTTGTTTATTAGGCTTTATTAAAAGAGCAGAGACATAGTAAATTATGGAGTGGGGAATGATTTAGAACTTTTAGGATTCAGAATCATATTGAGGATTGTTTAGGAATCCATTTATAGAAGGAAGAAAGGAAAGAAGGAGAATCACATTTGTCAAACACCATGTTCCAGGCCCTGTGCTAAGTATTTTTATACATGCTTTCCTTTTAATTATCCACGACAGTCTTTCTTTAAGATAGGAAATGGTATTCAAATGCTTTCTCCCTAAGAAATAGGAAACTACCTTGCCCCCCGCCCCCTTTTTTCCGTCATAGTACCACTTGCCTTCTTGGAAAATAATAGAAACTCAAATCATAGATTTTAAGCACTTGTGATTTTTAACCTAACTTCAATTAATGTTTTACAAGAAAGTTAAGAAATTAACTCTTCTTAGTGTTAATTAAGAAGGAGGCTCTTATGAGGATAATATTGACAATCTTAGAGATAGTGACTTTATATTAGCTCTAGTAGATCAAGTTCTGGGGAATGGGTGTAATTTGGAAAATGTGAGAAATAAAACAAAGATTGGAGCCACTGGAATTACCTTTCATCAAAGATGAAATCTGGCTTATGGCCTGAAACTAGCAATCACATCAAACCACATATTCATATTAGCTACTCCTCTTTCTGGTGCATCTAGTATAAAATTCCTATCTCCTGGGGCGCCTGGGTGGCTCAGGTATTAAGCATCTGCCTTCGGCTCAGGTCATGATCCCCAGGGTACTGGGATCAATCCCTGGGATCGAGCCCACATTGGGCTTCCTGCTCAGTGGGAAGCCTGCTTCTCCCTTCCCCACTCCCCCTGGTTGTGTTCCCTCTCTCGCTATGTCTCTCTCTCTGTCAAATAAATAAGATTTAAAAAAAAAAAAATCCTATCTCCTCCCTCCCTCCCTTCCTTTCTTCTTTCTTTCCTGTTCTTTCTTTCTCTCCCTCTCTCCTTCCTTCCTTCCTTCTTTCTTCTTTCTTTCTTTTGTTCTTTCTCTCTTATTTATCTATCATCTATCTATCCATCCATTCATCCATATTATGAATAATAAGTTTTTCTCCTCCTGAAATTTACTAAGCAGAAAGTTTTTATCAAGGTGAAAGGATTTTATATCTCTCTCACCCAAATTCCAAGTGCCATTTTATAGTTGTTGATTTTCAAAAATGTGAAAATTTGTTCACAGTATGTTAGGAAAATAGACTTTGTATAGTCATAGAAACATAGAATTTTAAGACCTTAGAAAAGGAGGGTGCTTAGATATATTCTTGCTCAAACTCCTGATTTTGTAGGTAAAGATGGCAGCTAGCAAACTTGAAAAGAATTATGAAAAATAGTGGCACTGAGATTCCAGAGTTCCTTCCCCCATACCACAGTCAAAATACTGTTTTGAGTGCCATTTAGGCAAAACCCTCTACACATTTGAATGCTTTTACTTATTTTCTAGGTTGTACAGGATTGTAAGGTTTGAAATAATTTCAGAGATTATCTAAGTTCAAACCTTTCATTTAGATGTGAGGACATCAAGCCCGAGAGAGATGAAATGCCCAAAGTCACATAGCTAATAGGTGATAGAACTGATACCAGAATCCAGCTTTCTGAACTCCTAAACCAAATCCTTTTCCATTCCACCAACATGTACATTGGCTCCACAAAATAGGGAGACTAACGAAGCTGTTTCAAAGCACAAAATACCGTTAAGTAAATAATTTCAGTGTTACTTTACAACATGGATATAATACCAAAGTCTGCAGCAATTAAGGATTAGCAGATCTAATTTTCCTTATTATTTATCAGTCCAGGATTAAGGCTCCTCTTGGAATGTGGAGCTGAGCATTAACATTGAACTTTTTGTTTTTTATCAAGGTTTTGTTAGGGCAAGCTAGACCACAAGGTCAAATAACCTTCCTCAAGATTATACATTAAGTCATCAGCTCAAACAAATCAGAATTTAAGGTGCTCTTGGTAAAGTCCAACCCTAGAAAAAATGGTAAAGCAGAGGTGTTTTATTTTCAGTATCTCCTATTTTTTCCCCTACACTGTCTTCCTTTTCCCTCCATTATTTTAAAATGCAATATATAGCACATGGATATATGTAAGAAAGGAAAACCAGGTACTGGGGGGGGGGTTCTAAATTAAGTGTTGGCAACAGGTCAATAGTAAGAACTCAAGACATACACATGAGTTTGTGGCCAGTTTAAAACACTGAGTCAGAGGCCAGCCAGGCAAACAGATGGGCAAAACATAGGTGAAAAGTTCTGGGGAAATATTCAGGAAGCAAAAAAACCTCAAACAAACAAACAAACAAAACCCCAATAAGAACTGAAAAGGCAAAACAAGGTGAAATGGGATAAGAAAACATATGAGGCTCTTGAAAGTGGTAACAACCATTGCCTGAGGCTCAGAAGCCATTATATGCTTTCTGTTAGGACATTAAAAAGGGCCTGCTAGTGGTTAGTTTGGGATTTACGGGTAGAAGTAGGTAATGAATATTCTTGGCTGAGGTAGGGCGTGTGTAGTGGGGAGAAGGCAGATCCAGACACAAGGCTGGGTTGTGTTCTCACATTCATTCATTCACTGAACACATATTTCCTAAGTGCCTACTATTTGCCAGGACAGTGCTAGGTTCTTAACTGTGAGAATCAAATAAAGCCCTTAATCTTCCAAGTTTTCTTCACCAGTACAGGCAATAGATGATAAAAAAATAAATGTATAATGTGAAATCCAATACTCATGAATGCCTTGAAATGAAAGGAAAGAGAGTAGTGGTGACGGTGATGGCACAGGTTTATTTTTTTTTATTTTTATTTTTTTAAAAGATTTTATTTATTTATTTGACAGAGAGAGACAGCGAGAGCAGGAACACAAGCAGGGGGAGCGGGAGAGGGAGAAGCAGGCTTCCTGCTGAGCAGGGAGCCCGATATGGGACTCGATCCCAGGACCCTGGGATCATGACCTGAGCCGAAGGCAGACGCTTAACGACTGAGCCATCCAGGCGCCCGATGGCACAGGTTTAAATCAGGTGGTCAGGGAAGGCACTGATCTGAATCAAATGGTCAGGGAAGGTCTGAGGTGTCATTTGAGCATATACCTGAATGAAGTGAATAGAAGGCCCCTTAAGTGTCTTTCAGTAAGCATTTAATGCTCCCTACCTTGTCTATCCCTTGTGCACATCACAATTCTAGCCTGTTGTCTGTTAATCATTTTATCTGTTGGAAGCCCTGCTCACTGATGTCTAGGATGACGAACAACTAAACTGACTAGCTCTTGCATTTGATGGTGCTCTTCAAACTATCCATTTAGATAGTGGTGGGTGATTCTTAGTTTCCCCTTTTTATAGGTCATTAAATCATGATAATTATCACATAAAAGGAGCAGGTAATGGGCAAGTCAAAATAAGGGTTTCAAGCCCTGAGTCTGCTGGGATAAAATAACTCCAAGGCAGGCTGTTCCCTGACCTTTATATATTACTCCCTCTATTGTCACTGCTTAGGAAAGAGGAGAATTCTATCAGCCAAGATTTCACCAGAAAAATAGGAACTACTTTGAATATCTAAAACAGAGGGGTCTAATGCAGGGAAGTAGTTACATAAGTGATGGAGAAGTGGAGAGCCAAACCAAGCCACATGGGCATCATTGGTGAGCTAACCTAAAAGTTAGCCATTACTATCCCTAGAGTGGAAGTAGGTTACCACCTACCTAAAGGGCCGAGATCACCTGACCAGAGGGGAATATGGTGGGCCAGTTTACTAGAAGGTACAACTATAAAGGACATGCAGGTGCTGCCAGAAAACCATTAAAGGCAGGGGACAGAGAAGGGGAAGTGTACCTTGGATTCTCCCTGTACCCTTTGTTGTCGAACATCCATAAGTACTTTCCATAGTGCTGGTCTAACTCAGCCAGGTGTTATGAAAACCTGGGGAAGATAGCTTGCAAGAAGGTGAGCCCCTCTGCAATATACAGAGGAAGAGCAGGGGAAGGGCAATGAATAGATTTGAGGGCCAGTAGGTTCAGGACTGTCAGAAGAGCTGTAAAAATGTACTTAAATGTTCTTAAGTATCCATGCAGCAAGTGCTGCGTTAGAATCTCTCCAAACATATTTTCCTTTAATTATCACAACAGCTTTCTTTGAAGGTAGGAATGATTATTACATCTTTAAAGAAGAAAAAATGCAGGGATGCCTGGGTGGCTCAGTCGGTTAAGCGTCTGCCTTCAGCTCGGGTCATGATCCCTAACCCCCCCAAAAAAAGTAAAGAAGAAAAATGTAGGGCCAAAAGATTTGTGGAATTTGTTTGTGGTCAGACACTAAGTATGGTGAACTCAGGATTCAAATGCACCTCTTCCTCATGATTAACCTTGTGCTCTTTCCACTGTATTCCTGATCCCTCAGGAGATTGGTGGTTGGTGGAGAGGAGGCACATCCCCTTCCTAACTACTCACTTTCCCTTTTCATTTCTCCTGTGGTACCCAGGTCGCTTCTGAGTAACACAGGCAGAATCTCTGTACTCCATCCTAAGACCAGAGTACATGAAAATATGGTATTTAATTCAAGTCGAATCTCATTTCAGATATAATTGTTGAGGTTGGAAAAATGACCATATTGAAACTGTCTCTCTTGGGTAGATTTAGAGACTAACTACTTTCCTTTTCTGTACTGCAAAGGTGAGCACAGATGCCGACACCTGCGTTTTTCAGAGGGGGGTGGTGGTGGTGTTTGCCTTAGGCCATGAGGTAAGCGACTAAAAGAGTGAGGGTGGGGCTTTTCCTCCCAGATCTCAGGTGGAGCTTCTAGGTTGACAGCAAAATCCTCCTTTCACTTATAAATGGACTGTTTGCTCTGGAAGCATCTCAGAGGATAAATATGGGATCCCACAGAAGCCACAATGTTATTTTTACAGTGTCTTTTCTCATTATAACTTTAATCCAAATCTCTTCTTTTTTTCCCCCAACCTGTTTTCTGGAGGGGGTGTTTCTCATATGTGAATGCATGCCCATGTGTGATTGTGCATGTGAATATACAGAGAGCTGGAAGTTCTTTCTAGTTGAGAATCCTGAAAAAATGCAGATAGACCCTCTGAATAACCTTTACCTGATGTAAAGATGTTTATAGCATTACTTTTCCAATTTTTTCCCCTTAGATGAGATCTGAAATGTGGTCAAATTCTATCTTGGAAAACTACGGAACTCTAAAGAATGTACAAATTAAATAATGACTAAGTGGTTAGGTAAATATACTTTTAATTATTTAAAAAGACAGTTAATAGCAATTGTCATTTTGGTATTTATAAGAGGCATACTAATTTTAACCCTGCAAGCTATCAGAATATTATTAAGTTCTGGGTGAAGAAGCCAATCCTTAATTTAAGCCTAAATTCTACCTTAATAGGCAATGTCTTATGTATTCTTCAGTGGTAGGGAGAATAACGCTCCCATGTCCCCTAATAGTATCTATATCCTAAGACCTGCAACCTGTATATATGTTGGGTTACATAGCAAAGGGAAATTATGGTTTCAGATGGATTTGAGATTGCTAATCATCTAACCTTAAAATAGGGAGATTATCTGGGATTATCCAGGTGAACCTACTGGAATCATAAGGGATTTTCTTTTTTTTAAAGACTTATTTATTTATCTTGAGGGGGAGGGACAGAGCGAGAGGGAGAGAGAGAACCCCAAGCAGACTCCCCGCTGAATGCAGAGCCCGACACAGGGCTCGATCCCATGACCCTGAGACCATGACCTGAGCAGAAATCAAGAGTCTGACGCTTAACCAACTAAGCCACCCAGGTGCTTAGTTCTGGGAAGTCAGAAAAGTCAGTGTCAGAAAACATGATGTGGAAAAATCTTAACTGTCATTACTGGCTTTGAAGATGGAAGGGGGCAAAGCCAAGGAATGTGGGCAGTCTCCAGAAGCTGCAAAAGGTAAAACAGATTCTCCTCTAGAGCCTCCAGAAAGGAACAGAGCTGCGTTAACACCTTAATTTTAGCCTAGTGAAACCTAGATTGGATTTCTAAATTGAAGAACTGTAAGATAATAAATTTGTATTGTTTTTGCCACTAAGTTTGTGATAATCTGTTACAGCATCCATAGAAAAGTACTACACCTTCTAACTTAGGCTAGGCCTACATAACACCAACAAAGAAAGCCTAAAAAATAACAATGTCAGTGTATTAGTTAGGGTAAGAAATATTAGCTGCTACAGCAATAACTGCAACAACAACAAAACTCTGACAAGCTCATGGCTTGATATAATTAAAATTTATTACTAAACCCATAGAATTCAGACAGATGTTCTGGTCTGGTCACCTTCCATATAGTCATTGAAGGTTCAGTCTTTTTCTATCTTGTGGCCTTAACTTTCTCAAAGACCTTGAAATCCTTTCCATTTACTGGAAGATGTGGAAGGATTTCATGAGCCTGGCCTGGAAAGGACATATCACTTTCATACACATTCCATTTCCAGAGCTCAGGTTAATGGACATATCTAACTACAAGGGAGGTCATGAAATGTCTAGCTGTATGTCTTTGAGGAAAAGGAAATTTGGAATTTATCTAAAAAGTTGCAGTCTCAGCCACAACTGGGCAAGTCCATCTTTTGATAAAATATAAAAACACAGAAGGAAAAATAATGAACAAATTCTAATACAAAGTCCAGTCCATTAAATAATAGTGATAAGTATAATAGATAAGCATCTTTTAGATATGGTATTAAATACTCGCTACATCATCGAATCACTCTATGTCACTTAATGTCTTTTGGCCTTAGTTGTCTCATCTTAGATACATAAATAAAAATCTGTCCTGTCTCCTGTTGGCAAGGGTGTGGACAAGAAGGAACACTTGTGCACTGTTGGTGGGAAAGCAAACTGGTGCAGCCACCATGGAAAACAGTATGGAAGTTCCTCAAAAAGTTAAAAATAGAACTGCCTTATGATCCATCAATCACACCATTGGGTATTTATCCAAAGAATATAAGAACACTAATTCAAAGGGATACATGCATCCCTATGTTTCCAGCAGCATTATTTACAATCGCCAAGATATGGAAGCAGCCCAAGTGTCCATCGATTGATGAATGGATAAAGATGATGTGAGATATACAGATCTCTCTCACACACACACACACACACACACACACACACACACACATGGATAAAGATGATGTGAGATCTATATATCTCACACACACCGACACACACACACACATATATATCACTTGTGCTCATCACAAGTGCATTCTTAATCCCCACCACCATTCTTCTACCCACCTCCCCTCTGGTAATCATCAGTTTGTTCTCTATTGTTAAGAGTCTATTTCTTTGTTTGCCTCTCTCTCTTTTTTCCCCCTTCACACATTTGTTTTGTTTCCTAAATTCCACATATGAGTGAAACCATATGGTATTTGTCTTTTTCTCCCTGACTTATTTTGCTTAGCATAATACTCTCTAGTTCCACCCATGGCATTGCAAATGGCAAGATTTTGTTCTTTTTATGGTTGGGTAATATTCCGTTGTGGATATATACCACATCTTCTTTACCCATTCATCAGTTGATGGACACTTGGGCAGTTCCCATAATTTGGCTATTGTAGATAATGCTGCTATAAACATCAGGGTGCATGTATCCCTTTGAATTAGTATTTTTGTATTCTTTGGGTAAATACCTAATAGTACAATTGCTGTATGGTAGCGTAGTTCTATTTTTAACTTTTTTTTTTTAGATTAAAAAAATTTTACGATTATTTTTAATTGTGTTAAAATATGCATAACAGAAAACTTACCATCTCAACTCTTTTTAAAGGTACATTGTAGTAGTGTTAAGTATATTCACACTGTTGTACAATCAATCTCCAGAAATTTTTATCTTGTGAACAAATACCATGAAACAAGTACCCATTTCCCCTTCCTAGCAGCCCCTGGAACCCACCATTATACTTTCTTTCTGTATGAATTTGGTCTCATACAAGTGGAATCTTACAGCATTTACCATTTGGTGACTGGCTTATTTCACTTATCTTAATGTCCTCAAGGTTCATTCATGTAGTAGCATGTGGCAGAATTTCCTTCCTTTTTAAGGCTGAAGAGCTTTCCATTGTATTTGTGGACCACATTTTGTTTATCCATTGATGGACATTTGGGTTGCTTGCACCTTTTGGCTATTGTAAATAATGCTGATACAAATATGAGTATATAAATATCTATTTGAGCCCCTGCCTTCAATTCTTTTGAGTATATACCCAGAATTGGAATTGCTGGGTCATATGGTAATTCTGTTTAATTTCTTTCTTTTTTTTTAAGATTGATTTATTTATTTTGAGAGAGATGGTGAGTGAGCATGTGTGGGGAGGGGCAGAGGGGGAGAGAGAATCTCAAGCAGACTCCCCACTGAGTGGGGAGCCCAATGCGGGGCTTGATCTCACAACCCTGAGATCATGACCTGAGCCGAAATCAAAGTTGGATGCTTAATGGACTAAGCCACCCCAGGCACCCCATTTATGTTTAAAATTTCTTTTTGAGGAAACTCCATACTGTTTTACACAGCGGCTACACCTAGCTTTTGGAACACTTTTAATGTATATCAGTCTTCACTGTTAGTACTTTCTTCTAATTTAAGTCTAATTTAAATCCTTAGATCTGTTTCTTCTTCTGAAGTGAAAATAGCATATGGCTCTCATCTTTTGGGTGAGAATTCTTCAAAACCCAGAAAACCACTTTTTAATCATTACTAGTCTTCATTGTCTCAAGTTCATATGGTCCTGAGATGTTTTTTGTTTTTGTTTTTATTATGTTATGTTAGTCACCATACAGTACATCATTAGTTTTTGATGTAGTGTTCCATGATTCATTGTTTGCGTATAACACCCAGTGCTCCATGCAGTATGTGCCCTCTTTAATACACATTACCAGCTAACCCATTCACCCACCACCCTCCCCTCTAGAACCCTCAGTTTGTTTCTCAGAGTCCACAGTCTCTCAGGGTTCATCTCCCCCTCTGATTTCCCCCCCCTTCATTTTTCCCTTCTTACTATCTTTTTCTTTTTTTTTTTTCTTAACATATAATGTATTATTTGTTTCAGAGGTACAGGTCTGTGATTCAACAGTCTTACACAATTCACAGCATTCACCATAGCTAAATTAATATCTAAAACCTTCCATCTCCAAGCAAAACAAGTAGTAAAGCAGCAACCCTGATGTTGATGTGCATGTTAAAACGTTGCTCTGACTCAAAGAACTGGAATGTAATTTATCATTGAGGATAAACTCTGAAAACACCTCGATGATCAAGATAAAAGATGAAAAAGAAGAGTATCTTTGGGCTCCAGGGAGAATTAGATCTGATGGAATCTGCTGCAACTTGCAAAAGTAAGTATTTTTAAGGGCAACAATAGGACTGCAATATAGTAGCCCAGAAAGAATTGCACCCGAAAATGTTCCTGACCATTTGGTGCAAGTCAACAGTAAAAAATAGATGTTGAGTACATTTTTTATTTATAGTGCCTGCTTCTTTCTAAAGTTGATTTTGTTTTCTTTTTACCTTGTGTATTCTCTGGCTGCTACTGCTACAATGGATACTGCTGCTTGGCATGCAAATGTCAAGAATCAACTAGCCAAAGTGAAGAGGAAGGAGAGAACCATGAAGCCTTACATTATCTTTCACTCAGTAGGGCTTGTGATAACGTTTCCAAGAGAAGACTGCTGCCAAACTAATGTGGAAAAGGTGATGATAACGCATTCTACAATCAGATACAATGTCATGTAAACATAGAGTGTCGGGTGCAAAGATAAAATCAGGAACATGAAAGTCCCCTGAGATGCAGCAGCAACAGGGGCAATGTGTGCATTAGCAATGTGAGGGAGGCAGGATAATACTGTATTTGTTCATGAAGAAATGAGCCCTCTTGATGCATCTTTCTCAAAACAATTCTTTCCCTCTTCTGTGACACTACCTTCTCTTACTACAGAGTCTACTCTGTTTTAATCTATGGCTAATCTTCTACATCCAGTCCCCTGAGAGCCTTCTCTAACCTCCCATCCTCACCCCTCTCCTATGTTCTGCTTATATTTTCACTCCTAGAATGAACCATGGTCTAGCCTCTAGCTATCACCCAAACTCTGGGCCTTGTATTTCCAATTGCCATCTAGAATTCTCCATAGAGATATACATTTTAAGAGACTGCAAGGTTGAATGAATTCCATAGGAATGAGCCACTCCTCTCATCAACTAGAAAAGAGCAAACAAATATACAGGTAACAGTCTATACCTCAGGATATATGTTCATCTATCTTTTATAGATTCTAAATATAAGCACAGTATTCTGTTTTTGACTAATATAAGACAATATAAGTTTTTGACTAAATGCATTCACATGGATTAATGTAAGTAAAACTTTATATAACAGATTATAGGAGATAACTATTAATAATTTTACAAGCTTTTTAAGGTCACTAGTATTGGATTGATGAGTGACAAAGAGAAAGTAGAATTCCTTGGCTCCCATGATTCTTGGGCAAGAAATCTGTGCCTTCAACTCTCTAGCATCAGTTACTGGCTAAGGGCTGTCTGAGGGACTTTTGGCTCCCTGCCTGTGTGGGCGAAGGCTCAGGAATACTCTAGTAGTCCTCCAAACAAAGTTGTTGGTGTGAGCTTTTGGAAACAAGAACATACAGAGGCCAGGGGAGGGTCACACAAATGGTAAGCAGTGTAGTATCTCCTACACCAAAAAAAAATTAATGTCTCATAAAACATATTAATATGTCTGTCTCTTGAAAATTCCAGTAAATTTTGAAATAAAATTGGGGCACCTAAGTGGCTTAATCAGTTAAGCATCTGACTCTTGATTTAGGCTCAGGTCATGATCTCAGGATTGTGAGATCGAGTCCTGTGTTGGGCTCTATGCTGGGTATGGAGCCTGCCTAAGATTCTCTCTCTCCCTCTCCCTCTGCCCCTTCCCACCACATCCCCCATTTCCACTGGCACACACACACTCTCACTCAAAACAATTTTTTTTGAAATAAAATACTTTTCAGAATGATATCATTGTTGCTCAAGACTTAACTTTACCACTGCTTTTAAAGATGCTCCAAGTGGACTCCTCTCCCTAACTTCCTTAGCTGTGTGGCTTGAACATTTCACTTGCTGACAAGAATGACATGAAAATGGCATACTGAGGGGCAGTTGGGACAAAAGATACTGTACCTGAGAGCTGTTTGGCAAGCTGAAGCTAGAAGAGTTCTACTTTCCCTTCCTGTTCACAGAACACTAATATCTAACCGTGACTTTGTGATACTACACGAGGCTGTCAGCAATCATGAGATGCCAGAGAAATTCTCAAGAAAACATATCTGGATCTACTTTTTTGTTAAAAAGTGAGAGGTATGACTGAAAAGAAGAGAAATAAGACTTAAAAAAATTTCTAGAACAAAGAAAACTTAAACACATAAAAAATATTGCCCTTCAGGGGTGCCTGGGTGGTTCAGTTGGTTAAGTGTCTGCTTTTGGCATGGGTCATGATCCCAGGGTCCTGCGATCGAGCCCCGCATCAGGCTCCCTGTTCAGCGGGGAGCCTGCTTCTTCCTCTCCCACTCTCCTGCTTGGGTTCCCTCTTTTGCTGTGTCTCTCTCTCTCAAATAAATAAATAAAATCTCTTTAAAAAAATATTGCCCCTCAAATTCACCCTTACATTTGTTCCTTTATTCCAGCAGAGTGACCATCATTCAGTTACCACCAGGGACATCCATGAGCCAGGATAACACAATATTTTAACTTTTAGGTTATACTTTGATTTGGTCTCAGAAATGTGAAACACAACTTAGTAAGCTGTTTTACATATCATATTTCACTCCAGATGACTTCTAATTGTTTACAAAAATTTTTAAAAATCACCCTGGAAGGATGAAAAATTTCCATGACTGAAGGCATTATCTAGATCTATAAGGCACTATGTAGACATGTCATAATTTAGATAAATTAGGCCCCAAAGTTGGAATTACTTGGATATTCCATGTGAATGTGCCTTTTTTGCCCACATTATCCAGAGGATTCATTGAGTTTCTTCTGTAGTTCATAGTGTGTTCTGACTTTCTCATGGTTAATGTGTCTTAATGGGTTCAATTTTTTCATATTTTGTCATTTAAAAAATAATCACATACATCATAGCATACAAGCTCAAATGCTCTACATGACAGAAACACTAATAGAAACACAAGCATGACAGAGACATGAAGTTCCCTCCAAAGCCCATGCCTTCATATCTATGGAAATAGAACATTGTACCTGGATTCCTGGAGCCTAATAACAAAAATGGGGAACAAATTTAACTGAGGGTCAAATGTGTTCTTCACATTCATGACTATTGTACAGTACAATCTATTATGAGTTGAAGATTTACACTATGCAGTACTTAATACCATTTTGTGGTATTTGTGCAATTAACACAAGAACATGCATAGTTGCTTTTGTATTCCAATGAGTTACCATACAGTTTTACGTTAGTTTCAGGTGTACAATATAGTAACTCAACACTTCCATACAACACCTGGCGCTCATCAAGACATGTGCACTCCTTAATCCCCAAAACCTATTTAATCTGACTCTTCACCCACCTCCCCTCTGGTAACCATAAGTTTGTTCTCTATTGTTAAGGGTCTGTTTCTTGATTTGTTTCCCTCCTTCTTTTTTTCCCCTTTGCTCATTTGCTTTGTTTCCTAAATTCCGCGTATGAGTGAAATCATATGGTGTTTGTCTTTCTCTGCCTGACTTACTCTGCTTAGCATTATACTCTCTAGCTCCATCCATGTCATTGCAAATGGCAAGATTTCATTCTCTTTTATGGCTAAATAGTATTCCATTGTATATATACATATATGCCACATCTTCTTTATCCATTCGTCAGTTGATGGACGCTTGGGTTGCTTCCATATCTTGGCTATTGTAAATAATGTTGCGATAAACATAGGGGTGCATGTATCCTTTTGAATTAGTGTTCTTGTATTCTCTGGGCAAATACTCAGTAGTGTGGGTGCTGGATCTTATGGCAGATCTATTTTTAACTTTTCGAGGAACCTCCATACTGTTTTCTACAGTGGCCGCACCAGTTTGCATTCCCATCAACAGTGCATGAGGGTTTCTTTTTCTCCACATCCTCCCCAACACCTGTTGTTTCTTGTGTTGTTGATTTTAGCCATTCTGACAAGTGTGAGGTGATATCTAATTGCAGTTTTGAATTGTATTTCCCTGATGGTAAGTGGTGATGAACATATTTTCTTTTGTCTGTTGGCCATTTGGATGTCTTCTTTGGAGAAATGTCTGTTCGTGTCTTCTGCCCATTTTTAACTGATTTATTTGTTTTTTGAGTGTTGAGTTTTTTTTAAGATTTTTATTTATTTGAGAGAGAGATAGAGAACCTTTGAAAGAGAGAGAGAGAGCACAAGCAGGGATGAGGGGCAGAAGGAGTGGGAGAAGCAGACTCTCCACTGAGAAGGGAGCCTGATGTGGGGTTTGATCCCAGGGCCCTGGGATCATGACGTGAGCTGAAGGCAGATGCTTAACCAACTGAGCAACCCAGGCGCCCCTTGGGTGTTGAGTTATATAAGTTCTTTATATATTGTGGATACTAACCCTTTATTGGATATGTCATTTGTAAATATCTTCTTCCGTTCTGTAGGTTGCCTTGTATTTTGTTGATTGTTTCCTCTGCTGTGCTGAAGTTTTTTATTTTGATGTAGTCCAAATAGTTTATTTCTCCTTTTGTTTCCCTTGCCTTCAGAAACATATCTAGAAAAAAGTTGCTTTGGCTGATGTCAAAGAAGTTATTGCCTGTGTTCTTTTCTAGGATTTTTATAGTTCACATTTAGGTCTTCAATCCATTTTGAGTTTATTTTTGTGTATGGTGTAAGAAAGTGGTCCAGTTTCTTTCTTTTGCATGTAGCTGTCCAGTTTTCCCAACACCATTTGTTGAAGAGACTGTCTTTTTTCCCACTGGATGTTCTTTCCTGCTTTGTTGAAGATTAATTGACACTTAGTTGTGGATTCATCTCTGGGTTTTCTATTGTTCCATTGATCTATGTGTCTATTTTTGTGCCAGTACCACACTTGTTTTGATCACTACAGCTTTGTAATATATCTTGAAGTCTGGAATTGTGATGCTTTCAGCTTTGCTTTTCTTCTTCAAGGTTGTTTTGGTTATCTAGGGTCTTTTGTAGTTCCATACAAATTTTAGAACTGTTTGTTCTAGTTCTGTGAAGAATGCTGTTGGTATTTTGATAGGGTTTGCATTAAATGTGTAGATTGCTTTGGGTAGCATAGACATTTTAACAATATTTGTTCTTCTAACCCATGAGCATGGAATGTCTTTCCATTTCTTTGCGTTGTCTTTAATTTCTGTCATTGTTTTATACTTTTCAGAGTACAGGTCTTTCTCCTCTTTGGTTAGATTTATTCCGACGTATCATATTTTTGATGCAACTGTAAATAAGATTGTTTTCTTAATATCTTTTTCTGTTGCCTCATTATTGGTATATGGAAATGCAACAGATTTCCATACACTGATTTTATACCTGTGACTTTACTGAATTTGTTTCTTAGCTCTAGCAGTTTTTTAGTGGAGTCTTTCAGGTTTTCTATATAGAATATCATATATCACCTGCAAATAGTGAAAGTTTTACTTCTTTACTTGCCAATTTGGGTGACTTTTATTTCTTTTTGTTGTCTGATTGCTGTGGCTAGGACCTCCAGTATTATGTTAATAAAAGTGGTGAGAGTGAACATCCTTGTTTTTCCCTGACATTAGGTGAAAAGCTCTCAGTTTTTTTCCATTAAGGATGATGTTAGCTGTGAGTTTATCATATATGGCGTTTATTATGTTGAGGTATGTTCCCTCTAAACCTACTTTGTTGAGAGTTTTTATCATGAATGGGTATTGTACTTTGTTAAATGCTTATTCTGCATTTATTGAAATGATCATATGGTTTTAAACCGTTCACTTTTTGATGTGATGTATCACATTGATTGACTTGCAAATACCAAAGGTTTTCTCAGGTAAGTAAGTAAAGAACATGGAGAAACTTGCAAAGTAGTAGTACTTTTATGACGTTTCTGTTAGCAGGTTTCTGAAACTCTTCATCACAGCTTGGGGAAACAAATTTTTATTTGACTAAAGAAAAAAATAACCATGATATGGCAGCACAAAACATTTCAGAAATAGTAAAAGTCATTTCAGTAAAAGAGTCTTGTGGAGGTATGAAAGAAAGGAAGAAAGAAGAGGGCGGCTCAAAGACAGAGTTGTTGGAAGAACCTAAATGTTTAGAGAATTCTCACTGTTGGAGCTGAGACTCTGAAAAGTTAATGTGAAACATCAAAACATGTTTCTGTGTTAATGGAAGTGCTCCAGTAAAGAGAGGATAAGAGCCGAAGCAAAATGATTGAGTTGCTGAGAGGGTTTGGATTCAGGTGGAGGGACTGAATTTTGATTCAGCAATGATACATATTCAATGTAGCGGAAAAAATGCAGAGTTTGGGTGCTGAATGCAGTTATAATTTGATATTTGATGGTGGAAAGCTGATGCTGATTGCTTCTATTGTTTTTATAAATGTCATCACTGAGAATGATGGGAAAGTTTGGGAGGGGGTAGGAGATTTGAAGGTAGAAGAAAAAAATGTGAGCTAGTAGTAATTTAGGAGAATAAGGAAGAGAATAAATGAGGCATATGTGGTAGGGCTGCCCACTGGAGGTTGGCAGGCCTGAATTTAAAGTGAGATCAGTCAACAGAGTTGTTTTCTTGAGTGGTCAGGAAAGTCTCAATTTTAGCTGTTAATGCTTTTTGATTATTATTAATTGTGAGGTATTACACTTTGCCCATTGGCTGTTTGGATAACTTCTGGTCTTAGAGAGAGAATGTCCAAGCCCACTGCTGTCTGGAATCACAACCTTGGATAGTATTACAGCTGATAAAAGATAGTAGAAATCGGAGGAGGTGCCTGGAGAAGAGAGATGCAGTTTTCTCTTAACTGGAGTATGTTCCCTATGAGTTGAAGATAAGAGAGCTAGAGGGAGGCCAAGTTACAGGTCAAGAAGCAGGAAGGAAGGGTCTTAGGATGAATAGCCAGCCCCATATTATCCTAGACAGCAAGGCACCATCCTATTGTTGATTCTGGGACTAAAATGGTTTCCCTGGTTACTGAAGCCTGTTTATTCAGTCAGGCCAAAGCAGCAAGGATGTTCATGTTATGACAAGCATATGACAAGCCGTTATTCACACCTTCTGTATCATCATATTCTTCTTCCACCTAGCTGCACTACTTCTGCTTTTTTTATACGCACCCCCCCCACCATGGCTGCTTGTTTTCTTATACATCCAGCCCCATAACTGGGGTGGCTTCTCAAAGGCTCATCCTTGGTTCTTTCTTATGATATGTTTACACTTTGCATTTCTAGAAAGAAGAACAATTCTCTTGGTTGTAGTTTGCTCCTAGTCTCCCACCCTGTGTTGTCAAATAGCACTTGGACATTTCCATAAGGGATAAATATTAATTCATCATTTGTCCAAATCAAAACTTACTGTTCTTCCTTCAGGGTTCCCTATACAGGATTATAGAGGTACTGTTCTTACAGTCTTTGGAACTGGGACCTTTTCAATATCATGACTCTGTACTTTTCTTTCTTCATCATGTCCAGTCTACTTTTAAGTCCCACCCATCCCCCTTACGCAATGTCATTTTTTCCCAACCTCTCGTTCTCTATCCCCTCTATCCTCAAGGCTTACGGCATCTCTCTCAAGGACTATTTCATAGCCTCCTAACCTGTCTCCCAAGCTCAAGTCTCTTTGCTCTAAGCCTTCACACCACCACCCATGCTATCATTTACACATTCCACTGCTGCTGGAATAAAGTCCAAACTTCTTAACATGGCACTTACGATTTTCAGTCATCGGTTTCTAGCCTATCCAGCCTTAATTTACAGAATATATGTATCCTCACCATATGAGGGGCACAATAAACTGCACCTATGTCCAAGCATGCTCTGTTCTCTTTCCTCCATGCCATTGCTGCCACAATTATTCTTTTCTTCTTTCATAATCTTTCCCTAATTAGATATTCTTAACCCTCTAGATAAATTGTGGATGGCATTACAACATCTGTTTATATCTATATCTATAATATAAATATATAAAATATATAAAACATGAGGGTGCCTGGGTGGCTCAGTTGGTTAAGCGACTGCCTTCAGCTCAGGTCATGATCCCGGAGTCCTGGGATCGAGTCCCACATCGGGCTCCCGGCTCAGTGGGGAGCCTGCTTTTCCCTCTGACCTTCTCCCCTCCCATGCTGTTTCTCTTTCTCTTTCTCTCTCAAATAAATAAATAAAATCTTAAAAAAATATAAAACATGAAAAATGTAATTGGCTTAAAAACATGTAAATAAAAATTACATATACATACATACATGTAATGTTTTCAAGTCCATTATATTTTAGTTTTCATTATAAAAGAAATACTGGCACACTGAAGAAAATTTGGGAGATATGGATAGGAAGGAGAAAGCTATAACCCATGGAACAGTCAACATAATACAACCAAAGCTATGATATTAGTAAACTTCTCTCTTTAGATGTTTCTAGTTGAAATTATCATGCCCAAAATTCCACCAGGTTCCTAGCACAGTGTTGAATGCATCAAAAATTACCCCACTAATCAGGTGATTTTTTTATTTGAATTCTTAGGGAACACAAAGTTGTGCTCTCTTATTAATGCTCTGATAATACTATTTTAATAAAGTGACTAAACCATTTTTGTCCAAAGCAGCCCAATTAAATCCACAGATTCCAAAAAAAAAAAAAAAAAAAAGATAAATTTGGTCAAGAGTGAAGGCTTGGGGTACCTGGGTGGCTTAGTTAAACATCTGCCTTAGGCTCAGGTTATGATCTCAGGGAGGCCCATTCGGGCTTCCTGCTTGGCAGGGAGTCTGCTTACCCCTCTCCCTTTGACCCACCATGCTTGTGCTCTTGTTTGCTCTCTCTCTCCCTCAAATGAGTGGATGAAAAACCTTAAAAAAAAAAAAGTCTGAAGGCTTGACTGTCTCACTTCTATCACCATGAAGATATTTTTGACTGATGTGTTAATCTTCTAGGGATGTTATAACAAAATACTACAAGCTGGGTGGCTTAAACAGTAGAAATTTATTTTCTCACAGTTTTTGAGGTTGGAAGACCAAGATCAAGGTGTTAACATATTTATTTTCTCCAGAGGCCTCCTTCCTTGGCTTGTAGATAGTACCTTTTTGCTGTGTTCTCATATAGCCTTTCCTTTGTGTGCATGTATCCCTGGTATCTCTCTTCTTATAGTGACGCCAGTCATATTGGATTAGGGCCCCCCCCCTTACAAACTCACGTAACCTTAATTGCCTCCTTAAAGGCCTGATCTCCAAATACAGTCACACTGGGGGTTAGGGATTTAACATGAATTTTGAGAGGATGCAATTCAGACAATAGCACCTTTTACCTGGCCCTTTCAACACATGACAACATATACTGATAGGAATCTCAATTTTTTTCTTTGCTTTGTTAATAATAGGAGATTTAGTAGGGGGGAAGTAAAATACTGCCATAAGTTTATATTAATGCCAAATTGGAAAATTTGGAACCTTTCATATGGCTGAATAGTCACATTGAAATTTCACTTTAAGTAAGATTATGAAAACTTTTTTCCTGTTTTCATACTCTTTTTAAAGTTTATTTATTTATTTTTTAGTAATCTCTATACCCAACGTGGAACTCAAACTCCTGACCCCAAGATCAAGAGTCACATACTCTTCTGACTGAGCCAGACAGGCATCCCTTTTTTTCCTTGCTTTCAACAAAAGAGATATCAAAGAATCCTGGTTGCAGTAACTGAATTTGCTCACAATTCAGAATGATACAAAAGGGAGGCAATATCAGGTCTAGTGGTGGAGTCACTGCTTTTCCCATCCCATTTCCAATCCATTTGGAAGAACAATATCTCCCTTCCAAGAGATAATTAAAAAAAATTAAAAAAAATTTTTTTAAAGATTTTATTTATTTATTTGAGAGAGAGAGAGAATGAGAGCTAGCACGAGAGAGAAGAGGGTCAGAGGGAGAAGCAGACTCCCTGCCGAGCAGGGAGCCCCATGCGGGACTCAATCCGGGACTCCAGGATCATGACCTGAGCCGAAGGCAGTCACTTAACCAACTGAGCCACCCAGGCGCCCTAAAAAATTTTTTTTAGAGAGATTTTCTTATTTGAGAGGCAGAGGGAGTGAGAGAGAGAGAGAATGAGCACAGGTGGTGGGGGAACGGCAGAGGGAGAGGAAGAAGCAGGTTCCCCACCGAGCAGGGAACCCAACTCAGGAATCCATCCCAGGACCCCAGGATCATGACCTGAGTGAAGGCAGATGCTTCACTGACTGAGCCACCCAGGTGCCCCCCAAGAGATAATTTTATTTATTTTTTAAATTTTATTTAAAAAAATTTTTTTTAGAGAGGGAAGGGGGAGTGGGTAGAGGCAGAGAGAATCTTAAACAGCCTCCACACTCACCACGGAGCTGATATGGGGCTTGATCTCACAACACTGAGATCACGACCTGAGCCAAAATCAAGAGTCTGGACACTTAACTGACTGAGCCACCCAGGTGCTGCTCAAGAGATAACTTTATATTGGATTGGACATGGAGATAAAATCCTGCTCTGATATGTATAAGGTGTTGACATTTCCAAAAGAAAGTCACAATGTGTTCTTTCCTTGGGTCACCAATAAGCTCTGAATATGAGATCCAGCAGGGCATCTGTTTACCTTTCCTCTGATTTCTGCAAAGTAAGTAAAGTGGTCCACACAAGAGTGTTGGTGAATGTACTTTGTTATCACAAATGGAGGTGTTGATTATGAAGATTATGGAGAAGCAAAGCCATATACTGCTTGTCACTGGACGGAGGAAACCAGCCAAGAATCCAGGTAACAAAGCCTCCCAAAGAAGCCAAAAGGCAAGTCAAACACCCAGATGATCACACTGAAAAAATTAATTTTAGAGCACAGCATTTTGTTCTTGTACTTGTTGGTTTGCGCTGTGTATGCCCTCAAGTTGGAAGAATCCAACAAAGATGACATCAGGGAGGAGCAAATAGTGGGCTGGAATAGTGACTAACTCTTCATCACTGGCTAATCCTTAGTACTTAGAAAAAGTCTATATTTATGGAATTTGCCTGGAGGGTCTAATAAATGTGCTTAAAATAAAGGTGGTCAAATCAGTACACTCATAATTGCTATGAGATAAAGACAGGATACATTATTAAACACCCCAAAGGTCTTCAAATCTCACTTCATAGTTATTCTGGAGCTCTGTCCGTCAAAAATCTTCCATGATTAAAATATATATATATATATATATATATATATATATATATATATATATATAACAATCTAAGTTTCAGCTCCATTATTTCCTGCCAACTCACTTAGAGAGGTGCTACTGAGCAATTAGATGATCCCCAAGCAGGATTTGGAAAGAGAAAGAAGACCAGATAATCACCCAGAATCAACTGGTAAATAATTATAGTGGTCTTCCGCAATGTTGCCTGCAATATTAGGTTTTCTTAAGACACTTGTTTAAGTGGCATCACAATGATAACATCACTAAGGCATTCCTCAGCAGAAAGTTTTCTAGGTAACAGCCCCTTTTTCCTTTTCTGTTTCTTTTTATAAGTGGAAAACATGAAATTCGTATTTTCCCTAAAAGATAAACATGTGATTCATTTGCTTTTGTCCTGTCTCTAAAAATAACTCTGGTTGAGAGTGTAAATAACATTCCACCCATTGTCATCACAATGTTCTTTAAGTAACCACTTTCAGGTGTAGAACTGCAGAGGAGATAGCAGCCAGGGTCACATGGCGGTTTTAGTTTATCCTCCCTAACATGCGATTCCAATTACAAAAAAAAATAAGGAACTCTTAATGGTGGGTTCAATGTGTGGAAGCAATGCTTTAAGACCAGGCCAGGTTTGCACTAAGAAATTAAATCATTGAAATATTTTATTTTTAATAGGAATTGGGCAAGTAAAAATGACTCACTGTGTTTTCTAATTGCACTAAGATTTAGCTCTATGTGACCTCCTCTTCTTTTTGGGCAGGGAGTGAAAGAGGTTGTGGAAGACTGTGGAATTTGGTGAGTCTTGTGAACTTCTCAGCAAGTCAATTTTCTGAAAACAATAGAACTTGTATTCCACGAAGTTTCACTGTGATATAAAATTAAAGTTACTTACTACTGGCTTTTATAGAGCATTAAATCCTGAAGCCAAATGTCTTTTGACCACTACGACATCAATGGGCTTTTGGCCAAGTTAAAACTGGCCCTCTTGTAATGAGTTATAGATAAGGCATTTATCCTGTCATTCTTAATCACAAAAATAGCATGGAGAATGGAGTACAAGTGGAGAAAAAACTATCCAGAATTTGGGGAAGGGGTCACACACTGGCCCCAGGCATGATAATTTCCAAATTGATATCCTCACTTTGGGGATCAATTTGGGGAAATCTAAAATCTCTGCAGATGAGAGGTTATTAGCTCAAAGAACTCCTGCTGAATTTCCACTTATCTTTCATAATTTAGCTCAAGTCACTCTTCCATGAAGTGTTCTTTGGGAATTTTCCCCATTTCCAGCATCAAGGCATTCCTTCTTTTCTGCATTTATTGTACTTCACACATAACCCCAAGAGAATTCATCCCATTTAAAAAACATTATATGTTTGTCTCTTCCACTTAGACTATGATCTCATGGTAGTCGGAGTTTTTTTTCTCATTTGTCTTTGTACCTCTAGGATCTAGCACCATGTCATGTGTTAGAAATGAAATCTGATGTTGATGACAGCATAGTCAACTTTTTCAGAATATGGAACTGTGAACATGCTCCTGGTTATCTCTCCAGGAAATATGGAATGCAATGAATTCATAACACTATAATACACAACTATAATATACTATTAATTATAATAAAGGCTGATCTGGAAATTAAGAAAAAGGAATGTTTCAAATAAAGTAGAACAAGATGAAACATGAAATTGAGAGATGGAGGAAAGTGGTATTTTGTAAATGGGTGTTTTCAATATTTAAGTGTGGAGGAACATGCCTTATCTGGATTTCTCATCTGTTACAGATTTGGTACATGATTATGTGAGTACCTGGAAGCAGCAGGCCTCTTTAGGAAATCATCCATCCTTTAGTCCATTAGGCCTCGTATAACCCTGCCATCTTGGAAGGATCTGGCCACTGAGGCACCAAGGAAGCTCTTATGAGTTCTTTTGGTATTAAAAAAAAAACAAAAAAACAACAAACAAACCCACCTCTAGAACAGGTATAACCATACAGTCATCTACTGTGAAAGAGTGGGTTAATCTCACTAAATTGAGGGATCTAACTGTTTACATCTATTTGGCTTAATTGTCCCCTTTGGAATTAAGAGCTGCCAGTGAACAGCTTTCAAAAAGGTTAAGAGAAATAAAGGGTTGAGTAAGATGAGGGAATGAAGATCATTTGTATAATAAAAAGGCTGCCAAGTTTCAGAGAACAAATGTAGAATCTATGAAAAATGTTCCAGCAGAAGAGAGGGGAGTAAAGGAGAACTAACAATACCTAATTTATAAAAATGTCATTTTTTCCTTTCATTTTAGTAAAAGAATAACATAAATAAATAGGATCAATTCCATTTTCTTTAATATTTTTAATTTTAAACATTGTTTCCTAAATATAGTATATTTTACTATTGTGAACTGTTAGTACCTATATATATCAAAATAAATTTTACTTACATCTCTCATTAGAATGAAAACCTTGTAAGGTAGGAGTTTTGCTCTTGTTCATTGCTCTCTTTCTCATGGTTTGAGCAGTGCCTGGCACACATTAGACAGTCAATAAATATTTAATGATGGATACACAAGTCTTATTCATTTTAATTTATTACCTCTAATTTATCCTCTACACTATTGTCAAACTAATTTGTCTAGAATACAAATCAGATCATATCATTACCTTGATGAAAACTTTCAATGGTTTTTCATCTTTCTTAGGTAAAAACCCAAACTCTATAGCATGTCATATAAAGCCTTTCATGATCTGGCCCTTGCATGACTCTTCAGCCTTCTCACTTTTAATTAATTAATTAACAAATTAATTCATTCATTCAACAAATATTTATTAAGTGCCTACAATGTTCCAGATACTTTGTTAGATATTGAGGACATGATGACAAGCAAAAGCAGGTAGTCCCCTCGCTTCTCATTATACCGTTATTGAATAACTAGACTTTTACTGTGTATGAAAATAAATCTGACCCATGAGTAAAGAAGAGAACACAATAGAAACTAGAAGATATTTAGAACTGACTGATGATGAAGATACCAAAACTTGTGGGATACAGCTAAAGTAGTGCTTGAAAAAGTTTATAGCTTAAAATGCATATATCAGAAAAGAAGAGAGGCACTCAACTTCATCGGTTGTCAGGTAGATGAAATCTAAAATCGCAGTGAAATATACATCACACTCACCAGAATATCTAAGATGAAAAAAAGGACAATATCCAATTTTGGTGAAGATAAGAAGCAACTTGAATTCTAACACATTGTTGGTGGAAGTCTGACTTTTTATAACCACTTCGGTAATCTTTTTGGCTGTATCTCCTCAAACTTGTGAAACAGTCACTGGCCAAGTGTTCTTGCTCTCTGCTTTAGCTAGACCATACTTCAGCTAGGCTTCTCTCCTCCCTGCAGGCCCCTAAACTTCAGCTCACCCCCAAATTTAAACAAGCACTAAAGCACTAAGGTGCAGAACATCCCTCCTTAACAGCTTATTCTGAAAATTGGCTATCACAGAGAAAGATATTGCTTGTTGGAGCACTTTGATTTTTGCCAATTACTCCTGCCCACCTGTGCCTACCTCCCCCACAAAATTCCTGTTAGTCCTTCTTCTCCCCAATATATATATATGTATATATATATATATTTATATTTATATTTACATATATATGAATAAGCCTTTTTCTTGATTTTGAGATACTTGTGGATTTCTGAGATCAGAGTGTTGTCCCTATTGCAATAATCTATTTAGATAAAGTCTTTCCTTGCCTAAGTCCAGCTTTGTTTTTATTTGCCATCATATAATGGCACACCATATAAAAATGAGAATGAATGAACCACAGCTATATGCAACAATGTGGATGAATCTTACGCATATAATGGAGAGCAAAAGAGCAAGACCAAAATGGCTATACATCACATGATTTCATATATACAAAGTTCAAAACAGGAAAAATTTATCTATATTGTTGGAAGTAGTTCCCTTAGGGAGGCAGTTGCAAGAAGGGGACAAAAGAGCAGCTCCTAAGGCACTGATAATATTCTGTTTCTTGATCTAGATGCTCACTACATAGAATATGTTCAATTTGTAAAGTTTTATCTAGTGATAGATTTATAACTTGGGAAATTTTCTATGCATTTTACTTCGATTAAAAATTTACTTTAAAAATGGAATCATTTAGAACAATCACAATTTATTTCTCTCAAACTTGTATGAAGTTGTGACTTAAAAAGCGATGGAGTTAGGAATAAAATAAGTTAGGGGTGCCTGGGTAGCTCATTCAGTAAGCATCTGCCTTCAGCTCAGGTCATGATCTCAAGGCCCTGGGATCGAGCCCCACGTCCAGCTCTCTGCTCAGTGGGGAGTCTGCTTGTCCCTCTGCCACTTTCCCCCACATAATTTAAATTATGGTATCATAATTTTATATTTAGTACATGCAAGCTTGAGGGGCTAGTTTTTTACCTTAAATTCTGACACAGTTTGAGGTGGATGATAAGGTCTTAGTTATGGCCTTTGGGTTTGGGTAGCTAAACTTCTGGTTACTTCTATTTGCCTCTGACCCTTGGCTGTATGCATCTCTGCAATCAGATTGGAATGGGGAGCTGGGTTGATGATGATTATTAGCTTTTATTTATTGAGCATTAACTATGGGTCAGGGGCTATTATAACTACTTTTTTTAAAACGATTTTATTTATTTACTTGAGAGAGAGAGTGAGTGAGAGAGAGAGATAGAGGGAGCACAAGCAGGGGCAGAGGGAGAAGCAGATTCCCCCCTGAGGATCCTGGGATCATGACCTGAGCTGAAGGCAGACGCCCAACCAACTGAGCTACCCAGATGCCCCTATAATTACATTCATATATAATTTTATTTGTTCATCACAACAAATTTGTGAGGAGGCTATTATTATCATCTCAATTTTACTGGTTAGAAAACCGAGAAAACCTCTCAGTAGGTTATTTGATTTGTCTGAAGTTGAACACACAACCAGTAAATGGCAGAGTCTGAATATGACCCACATGTTACTGATTTCAAAGTTAGTTCTTTTAACTATTGCCTCTTCTGATTTCCATGTTGCTTTCCGGCTCCAGGTCTGGGTAGAGAGAAGTGGGAGCACCAAACTGCATGTGTGTGTATAGGGAAGAAAAAATATTGGGGGCATTTTTTTGTATAAGGCCTGTCCTTGGCTTGGTCCCAAAAGATCCCCTTCATTTATATATGATGCTCTGGATGAGTTTAAAATCTTAAGATCTCAAAGATGATCAAATTATAAAAACAACAAAATAATCTGAGAACCATGAAAAAATATTTTGCCATAGAAAGGAATAGGGACAGGCTGTAAAAAATCCTAAAATTGATTTATATCAAAGAGAAAGAAGTTTTAAAAAATAAAGTGGCCTTTTTCTCCTCAGTGTAATGATATAGGATATTCTCTGTTAAATAAGACTTGGCCAAAATAGAATGGGAGACCAACAATACAGAAAATCCGATGAGGTAACATTTTCAATGATGGCCATAAGAAGACTTGAAATCGAAGAAAATGGAGTGAGATATTTGTAGGAAAGTTTAGAAAACTATTCTGAAAATGAAGAAGGTTAATACAAAACTGAAAAAATGAGAAAGAAAATAACCATCATTGTGGAGAGATCACATAATTCCAACATGCAAAGTTATAGATAATATTCTCTTATTATATTTTAAATATGTACAGGTTAAGTAGTTATATCACCTTTTCCAATCTTGGTATTATTAATTCGTGACTTTTTTTCTTAATAAACTTTGCCCAGAGTTTATTAATTTCATTAGTCTTTTCAAAGAATCAATTTTTACTTTGTTGATCCTATTATATAATAGTCTGCTGTTTCACCACTTTTTGCACCTTTTTTCATTAGTTCTTTTTTCTATTTTTGAGGAGTTTAAGTGGTTATTATTTTACTAACTTCTTGAGATGGACTCTTAGATCATTGATTTTCAGTCTTTATTCTTCCTAATATATGTACTTAAGGCTATGTATTTCCCTCTAAAGTGTGACTTCAGTTGAATTCCACAAATATTTTCATTATCATTAAGTTCAAAATATTTTCTAATTTCCATTGTGGTCTTTTTTTTTTTTGATCCAGAGGTTATTTAGAAGTATATTTTGTATTTTCCAAATTTATGGGAATTTTCTAGTTATCTTTTTATTATACATTGATCTGTGATCATCTAGCAAATTCTGTGTGATGTCATTCTTTTGAAATTTGTTGAGTTGTTTTATGGTTCAGCAATTTTGAAAATTTTCCACATGTGTTTGAAAAGAATGTGTGGTTTGCAGTTGTTGGGTATTCAGTTACATACATTTTTAACTGGGTTGTTCAAATATTTTATATCATTTTTTGTCTCTTGTTCTATCAGTTACATAGGGTTATTTTTTAAATGTTTCAGAATGAATGTGCATTTGCCTCTTATTTCTTATAATTCTACCAATTTTTGCTCTATGTTTTTTTAGGCTATATTATTTGGTGATACAAATTTATGTATTAGTATGTCTATCTGTTAAATTAAACCCCTTTCCATAATGTTTATTTTTTGCCTTAAAGTATATATTTTTTTCTTAAATTAATGTAGCTCTACCAGCTTTCTTTTGGTCAGTGTATTAGTTATTTATTCCTGATTAACAAAGTACCCCTAAAACTTAGTAGCTTAAAACAACCAATATTTATTGCTTCTAATAGTTTAAGGGAGTTGGGGATACAGAAGCAGCTTAGTCTCTCACAAGGTTGCAGTCAAGATGTCAAATGAGGCTGCACCTTCCTGGGACTTGAATGGGGCTGAAGGCTTGAATCGGGACAATCCACTTCCAAGATGGCACACTCACATGGCTTTTGGATGCAGGCCTCAGTTTCATATTGGCTGTTGACAGGAAGCCTTGGTTCCTCATCACATGGACCTTTCGAATAGGCTGCCTGAGTGACCTTGTGATTTGGAAGCTAGCTTCCCACCGAGCAAGCAGTCTGAGGGAGAGAGGTCAGGAGGAAGCCACAACACATTTTATGACCTATGCTAAATTGCACCCTTTCACTTCTGCCACATTCTATTCAGTAGAAGTGACTCATTAAGTGTGACCCATTCTCAAGAAGAGGGGAATTAGGCCCTACCTTTGAAGGGAGTAGTATCAGAGAATTCAAGGGCCTATTTTAAAACTACCACATTTAGTATTTGAGTGGTACATTTTTTCCATACTTTTACTTCCAGACTTTAGGTTTCCTTATGTTTTAGGTTTGGCTCATAGTGTATAGAATAAACACATATTGTATGCCACTCTGTCAATCTTTGTCTTTTAATTGGAGCATTTAGTCCATTTTTACTTAATGTAATTATGGATATACTTGAATATTCTACTGTACTGTTACTTGCCCACCCCCCCCCGCCGTGTGTGATCCTTTTCTCTCTTTTCTTACTTTTGGATTAAGATGATTTGAAGCTAGGCTTCAGTACCTGTGAACTGTGAGGGCTGGTCTACCTCTGATTCACCATTATACCTAAGGAGCTGCCTTTCAGAATCCCTACTGAAAACAGACTCTGGACTCCAATTATTCTCATGTGAGGCAGTGGAAAGTTCTGCTCACTTCTAGCCTTTTCAGTACCCTCTTCCAGAACCAGCAGCCACCAGTGGGGAAAAGAGGCCCCCATGCTGAGCTCACTTCTATGGGTTTCTTTCTTTTCTGAGATTTTGTCTATTTAATTATTCACTGTCTTATTGGCTCTACAAAGCTTTCAGGCAGAATACTTTTAAAAACTATTTTCTGGTTGTTCATTTGGGAAGGTTAGTCTGAATTTCTTAGTTTGCTTTCACTGGAAGTCAGATAAGTCATTTAATGTTTACAATTGGTGAAGTATTATTATTACTTTTTAGTGGTGAGGAAACTGGCTTCAGACAAGCCAAGCAAATTGCTCAAGGTTACATTTAGAAAGTGGCAAACTTAGAATTTGAACCTGTATCTTTCTGTTTCAAAAAATAAAACTCATGCTATTTACATTAGCTAAAAGCAATTTTGGCTATTATCCTCCAAGTATAGTGTGTATCCACACACTATAAGAAGATTTATTACTGACAATCATACTTATATTTCTCATCAGTTATAAATGTATGTTTGCAAAATTGGAAGTCTTTCTATTTTATAGTAGTCTTTAATTAATTTTACTAAGACATAATTTGAGTTTCTGAAGTATTTTGACTTACAGTTTTATAATTCCTTACCAATACTGCCTAGAAATCAGTAGTTTATAAAATAGTGGTACTTTGTCATAAAAGTGTAGCTTAACTCAATAAATAGTTATTTAAAGGCATAAGCTAAGTTGAATCTCAATTTTTGAATTTAACTGCTGTTTCTTCATTCCTTATCTAGGATTCATTTTAAAGAAACTCAGTGTTGCTTCAAATCTCATTTATCATCCATTAAAATTCCACTGTGAAACAATGAATTCCTTTCCATAAAGGCCATATAACTATTAAATTCCACCATATGTTACTTGTCTTTCAGGGAAACGACATATTTTGGAAATCTATATAGATCCCTAAATAGTCAACAAATATGTTATATATTATACATATATTGTTATCTAAACTATTAAGCTTTAACATATTATTTAATAGTGAATATAAGTTCTTCTTTTCTTACAAGACATATATGTATTTAGAAAAATAACTTCTCTGCTCATTTTTGCTAAGAAACCTGAATATTTTTGTCTTTTGTTTTTGTACTGATGTTTGTAAGACCTATTTATATATTAAAGATATTAATCTTTTGTCATATAAAAAAAAAGAAACCTGAATACTTTCTCTAGGAGAGAAGTCAGAATATTTCCATCTTCCTCTGTGATGATGAGGTTAAATTAAAATCGAAATCAGTATTTTAGAAAAGGTAAAATAGCAAAGGCTAAAAAGAACACTTTGTTCTTCAACAAAGTGGACTTATTTTGAGAACTAGGGCTTCTGAAGTTACTGAATGGTTTTTGCGTCAAGAGTGCCCTAGAGGGCATCTGGCCTCTAAATAGATTTGACTTTTTCCTCATGTATTGGTGCTACCCAGGAGAAAAGGAAATAAAAAATGGGGGGCTTCTTAGGCTAACTGGTAAAAGCTTTAAGGAATATATAGGATCTGATTTAGAGTTTCTAGGTTGGACAGTTTAATCTTACCAGGGTAGTGAGATGGACAGGGATTTGGAGCAAGTTCCCAGAGATGGCTAAAGAGTGTGCATTTTGCTACAACTGTGTTACATCTTTTAGAACCAAAGCTCTGTGCTTGGTTGTTGGAGAGGAAAGATATGGTCTCTGAGGCAATGGAAAAATGCATACTCTTTAGCCATCTCTGCAAAGAGGGTGGAAAGATACCTGGGGTTCACTGAACTCAGTCTAACATGCTCTGGATCAATTGTGTGAAGGCCATAATTTGGTACAAGTCCTGGAAAGTCAAAATTACATGCTATATTCTTTATGGTTTCAAATATCAAGTGAACAGGAAGAGGAAAAAGAGGGCAAAGGATTTTATGGGAAAGTATCTCAGTAACTGCAAAGATATTCCTTTTCAGGAGAGTTTTTGTCTCAAAGTTGTAAATTTCTTGGCTTCTAGAAGCTTGAAGTGGCAGAGAAGAGGAAATGCAGGCTGTACTGGGATAAACTGCCTTTCTGGGGACTGCACAGGCAGGTCACATGAGAGCTCACCTTAGACCTAATTGCGATCCTTTGGGAGAGAGTCTGTCTAGAGCCAGCTTAACTGGATTTTATACAATAGAGCCAGTGATAAGGCAATGGACCCTGTGTGTGGTGACTGTGTCTGTGTGTGGTGACCCCTGGGTTCCTAGGGCCTAAGGGTTAGCTCCCTAGCAGTCATCAGAATGCCAGTGCCTTATGAATTGCCATTTGATGTTCCTAGTGGGAGAATCTTGGAGAAACTCAGAAGAAAACTGCCCATGAGAAAAAGATTCAGTATTGGGAATCTGCCAGAGGGTACCAATATCAGAGTATATCTCTTCTAGTCAGTAAAAACTTTCTTTTGGCTATCTCCACCTCCACAATTGACTACTATGAAGGGGTTAGGGTGCATGCGGGAGAAGGAAAGTGGAAGGCTGGGAAATAGAGAGGTGGGTCATATCCCTTTTCCCCACTGTAGGTGTCTTGACTGGAAGTAGCACTGAACCAGAGGAAGGGAGAAGCTTTAGCTTTAAATAAAGTATAAAATTGTGATTATAATACTGGACTGGATTGAGACAGACCAGAGAACTTTTAATATTTAAAGGGGATCAGAAAATTACATACCGTGCCTGAGTGTTCTCTCAGGTTGGGAAAGAACAACTAGCTATTAACCCATCGAGCTAGTGTGAAAGGAAACACTGATGAAAATAAAGCTGCTTTATGATCACACCTTTTTGTGTTTTGCTCCATCAAATACTGGTTACAGCTCATCCAAAGGTCTCAGCCTCTATCAGGCTGTGAGAGTCCATGTAACCAGATGAAGAACAATTTCCAAATTGCCATGGCTCTTAGTTCATACCCGCTCCTGCAGGTTATTACCTACCCACCCACTCAACCAAGGTTTCCTTGGGTCACATTCAGTTTTCCAGGGTCTCAGTACAGGCTGCTCCTTTTCTTCTGTTTGTGCTTCCTGGCCTGTGGGCCCTGAATGAGGATCTAACTTGCTGCCTTGGAAGACAGCGATCCTGGGTGTGGTAGGCTGAAAAATGACCCCCAAAGATATCTACATCCTAAATCCTGGAACCTGTGACCATTACTTTTTCTGAAAACAGGGTCTTTACAGATTTCATTAGGATGATCAGATTGAGATGGGAAATTATTTTAGATTATTAGGGTGGACCTTAAACAAAATCACATATATCTTTATGAGAGGGAGATAGAGGCAGATTTGATACAGTAGAGAAGGTGCTATAAAGAAGGAGGCAGAGAGAGAGTTGAAGATGTTGGCCTTAAAGATTGGAGTGATGCAGACACAAGCCAATAAATGCCAGTAGCCACCAGCAGTTGGAAGAGGCAAGGAAGAGATCCTTCCTAAGACCTCTAGAAAAAAGCTATTCTGCCAACACCTTAATTACACTCCAGTGATACTAATTTCAAACTTCAGGTTTCGAGAACAATGAGAATAAATTTCTGTTGTTCTAAGCAACTGAGTTTGTGGTAATTTGTTACAACAACTTTAGAAAGCTAATCCACTGGGAGAGCACTGCTCCCTCCTTCTCTGCAGGGTACAGGGCAGACAGTATGGGGCATCTCCATTCTGGATTTAATATTGTTATCTGAGCCCCAAATGAGCACTGTTTATGCCCTGACTCTTACATGGACTTTCATTTCTATCCTAATTCTTCTTATGTAGGGGCTGAAAACCAACCAATCAGGCTCAAGGTGGAAATGAGGAGAGATGAACAGTTGAAAAGAGGTCACTTATTTGCCTCTATTGTCCTAGTTTGTTCCGTTCTCTTAGGCAACTGCCCCAAATTATACTTTATCTTCTAATAAAACACAAAACAAAACACAACTCAATACAACTCCAGAAACACTTCCCATGCGTATCAACTGGTACTTGAGGTAAGTCTATGATCCATCCAAGTTTGCTCAAATCCAGGCATATCACATGAACCATCTAGACATATAAAACTGCCTATTCCAGAGCCTGGGGCATAGTAAGTATTCAGAAAACAGTGGTACTATGGGAGGAAAACTCTCTTAGAGTTAGTAGGACTGGGTTTTGAATGCCCAAGTTTGCATTTTACTGGCACTGGTACTTTTCCCCATCTGTTGAATGGGGGTAAAAATACCTGTTTCAAAGAATAGTTTTAAGAATTTAGTGGGCATAGGGCCTGGTATATAGTTGATACTCAATAAATGTTAATCCCCACTCACCAACCCCTTTATATCTTGAATATTTCCTTACTTCTCTATGGCATTTTACATTTAAAGGCTTTACCATATTATTGCAGAACAATGTTGAAGTTACTATTAAAACTAAGGATAAAAATAATCTTTAAGTGGTAATTATCAAACAATCCTACTCGTTAGACTATGAATTTATTGAGGATGGGGATTTTTTTAATCTCTGTCTATTATCCAGCACATAGTAGGCTTAGTAAGTGCCTATTGACTAATTTAATTAAAACATCTTCAGCAGCAAGATTGCCTTTCATTAATAGTTCTAATCAGAAACACAAATTCAAGATTCAGATAGATTCAGATACAAGGTAACATGTTTATCTTTCTATGAGAACAAAAGAGAAAGATGTGAACAGGAGCCTCAGACTTAGAAAAAAAAAAAAAGAACCGGTTAGCTGAGCCAATGTGTAGACCCAGATAAGGTGGGAGCAAAATGCTTTAGAAAAACCAAGCAACCTTGGTGACCTAGCTCTGACCTACGTTCATTTCATGAAGTGACCTTCAAGTGAACCTTTAAAACTGCTTACTCAATCCTCTACTCAAACCCATTTTAGAAAAAATTCAACCCAGTGAAATCAAAGATAAATTAGGTAATTATTCTTATTTCAAAAGGAATTTTCTCTTTACAGAGCTATCAGTTTCATATGGGGAGGTTCCTTAGATCATTTAAAATATGACTATATTTCCAGAAGTTCTGCAACTTTTGAGCAACACATCCGTGGTATAAAATAGAATCACCGCTGATTTATATTCAGTACTCTGCAATTTGGTATAGTTTGATTCTCCTGATTCATCCACTCGTTCACTTTCCCATTTGTTTAAAAATATGTTCAATAAATTTGATATTTATCAAGCACCGACCATGGGAAAGGCCCAGTAAGACTGCATGGTTGGAGCAGTCTCGAGTAGCCCAAATAACTGATGAGCCTAATCTCTCAGCCCATGTGACATCATATGCCATACAGGGAAGCTCACATGATAAGTAAAAAATTTCTGAGTTTGATCCCAGCACTACCAGTTACAATACTAGTTGCGGGACCATGGAGAAATTACCTACCCTGAGTCTCAGTTTCTCCATATATAAAAATGGATAATTCCTGAGTCTGTCATGAGAATTCTTGAGATAACAAAGCACATGATGCTTGATTTACATCAAGCATGTCATCAAAAATGTTAGTTTCTTCTTTACTTCATCCAAATATCCTTCCCATCTCTAACCCTCCACCTCGTCCAACCCACAGTTGCCCTCTAACTCAGACTAGACAGACTGAAATCTGCATTTCATCAGAAAGTATTCTAATGCAAGAAACAGCAACAGCAATAGGAACAAGAATTGCTAATATTTTATTGTGACCTCAGTAGGTAACTGCATTACCTCATTTAATTGTCGCAATAACCCTTTGATCTGAAGTGAGTTATTATCTTTATTTTAGAGGGAGGTTAAACTCATTTGCCCAAATTAGCTGCAAACTTAGGTAATACATGTTGTTAATGCCTACTGAAGCTATCTTGCTGCCACTAAGTACTAAGGTAGTAGAATTTTCATTAATTTTAAGTGTCAGAAGAACCTCTAAATTCTCTATCTATTCCCCTACTCACAAATGCTCACATGGTCACAAATGGGAGAATGAGAAAATGTTTCTACTATGGAGGCGGGTATTGTAACAATTCACAACCAGTATGTGAAAGTGACATTTGCCTTAAGTGGTTTCCTCTGAATCCTACTTTACCTTTCAGAAACCCCCAGTCTCACAGAACCTGGAACTTTCATTCTACCCTGAAAAAAAGACTCCTGAGTAGAATATTAATGTGATCCACCCATTCACATACAAACATTAGTCAATTCCAGAGGAATTTCACTCTGTAAGTGAAGATTATTTTAAAATGCCTCTGAATTATCCAAAAAAAAGAATTTTTTAAAAATTTAAGTAATAACTTTGTTTTTTAGAGTTGTTTTAGATTTACAGAAAAATTGCAGTTTCTATATATATATCTCCTCCCTTTACTCCCACCCTCAGTTTCCCTTAGTATTAACATCTAGCATTAGTGTGGTACATTTGTTACAACTGATGAACAAATATTGATATTTTATTATTAACAAAAATTCATAGTTTACGATAAGGTTCACTCTTTGTGTTGTAGGGGTCTATGGGTTTTGACAGATGTATAATGTTGTGTATCCACTATTACAGCATCACAAAGAATAGCTTCACTACTCTAAAATTCTCCTGGCTCCACCTATTCATCCCTCCCTTCCCTGGCAACCACTGATCCTTTTACTTTCTCCATAATTTTGCCTTTTTCCAGTGTCTTATAGTTGGAATCATACTGGTTTCAGTTTGGTTTTTCAGACTCTTTTTTTTATTTAAAAATATGTGTATAAGATGCCTTCATATATTTTTTTGGTTTGATGGATTTAATTTCATTTTATTGCTGAATAATATTGCATTGTAAGATGTACCACAGGTTTATCCATTCACCATTAACCTTGGTTACTTCCAAGTGCTTGCCACTATGAATAAATTTGCCATGAACATTTTTTTGCAGCAGGTTTTTGCATGGACATGTTTTCAACTCATTTGGGTAGATGTTAAGAAATGAAATTGCTGGATTATATGGTAAGACTGTATTTCATTTTATATAAAACTCCCAAACTGTCTTCCAAAGTGGCTGTATCATTTTGTATTCCTGCTACCAATGAATGAGTGTTCCTGTTGCTCCATATCCTCATCAACACTTGCTATTGTCAGTATTTTGCATTTTAGTTATTCTAATTGCTGTGTAGTGGTATCTTACTGTTTTAATATACAATTCCCCAATGATATATGATGTTGAGCATCTTTTTATTTGCTTAGTTGTCATCTGTATATTTTTGGTAATCTGGTAAGATTTCTGTTCAGGTATTCTGCTCATTTTTAAAATTGGTTTGTTGTTTTCTTATTGTTGGGTTTTAAGAGTTCTTTGCATATTTTGGACACTAGCTTTTTTTTATCAGATATGTGTTTTGCAAATATTTTCTCCTAGTCTATGGCTTGTCTTCTCCTTCTCTTCCCAGTATTTTGCAGAGCAGATATTTAATTTAAATGGAATTGCACTTATCAATTTTTTCTTTCATGGATGTTGCTTTTGGTGTTGTATATAAGAAGTCATTGATAAACCTAAAGTTACTTAGATTTTCTCTTGTGTTATCTTCTAGGAGTTTTATAGTTTTTCACATTGTACTTAGGGTTATGATCCATTTTGAGTTAATTTTTGAGAAGGGTGTAAAGTCTGTATCTAGAGTCCTTTTCTTGAATGTGGATGTCTAGTCATTCTCACATCATTTTTGAAGCAACTATCCTTTTTTTTTTTTTTTAGGTGTATAAACTATTTTATTAACAGACAAGGCCTACAAATTTATTTCTTCTTGGACACACCCACGGTGTGGCCACGGCGCCCTGTGGTCTTGGTGTGCTGGCCTCGGACACGAAGTCCCCAGAAGTGGCACAGCCCTCTGTGGGCCCTAATTTTCTTCAGTCTCTCCAGGTCTTCGCGAAGTTTGTTGTCCAGACCATTGGCCAGGACCTGGTTGTACTTTCCATCCTTCACGTCCTTTTGTCTGTTCAAAAACCAGTCTGGGATCTTATACTGGTGAGGATTCTGCATAATGGTGATCACACGTTCCACCTCATCCTCAGTGAGCTCTCCAGCCCTTTTGGTGAGATCGATGTCTGCTTTCCTCAACACCACATGAGCATATCTTCGCCCCACACCCTTAATTGCAGTGATGGCAAAGGCTATTTTCCGCCGCCCATCGATATTGGTGTTAAGTACTCGCAAAATGTGCTGGAACTTCTCAGGGATCACTAGAGACATGGCGGCAGCTCCAGCGGCAGCATGTAGGCCTCCTGTGGAAGCTGAAGCAACTATCCTTTTGCTGCTGAATTGCTTTTGCTCTTTTGTCAGACATCAATTTACTGTAGTATGTAGGTCTATTTTTGGGCTCTCTGTTCTTTTTTTTTAAAGATTTATTCATTCATTTATTTGAGAGAAAGAGAAAGCATGCACATGAGGGGTAGAGGGAGGGAATCCTCAAGCAGGCTCCCTGCTGAGCATAGAGCCCAATGCAGGGCCCATCCCACATGAGATCACTACCTGGACCTGAGCCAAAACCAAGAGTTGGATGCTCAACTGACTGAGCCACCCAGGTGCCCCCTGGGGTCTCTGTTCTGTTGCATTTTTCCATTTTTCTATTCTTTTGACAATACCACAGTATCTTGATTATCATAGCTTTATAACAACTCTTGAAGTTGGGTAATATCAGTCCCCTGACTTTGCTCTTCAGTATTGTTTTGACTATTCTGGATCTTTTGCCTTTCCATATAAACTTCTGAATCTGTCCATATCCACAAAATAACCTGTTGGGATTTTGACTGGGATTTCATTTAATCTACATCTCAACTTGGGAAGAATTGATATCCTAATAATACCAAGTCTTTCTATCTATGAATATGGAATATCTCTCTATTTATTTAGGTCTTTGATTTCTTCTATTGTTTTTGTACTTTTCCTCATATATAGATCTTGTACATATTTTGTTAGACTTAAACCTAAGCATTTAATTTTTGGGGGTGCTAATATAAATAATATTGTTTATATTTCAAATTCCAAATTGTTCATTGCTAGTGTATAGGAAAGCAATTGGCTTTTGTATATTAAACTGGTATCTTATAATCTTGTTATAGTTATTTATTAGTTCCAGGAATTTTTTGTTTAGTTTTTGGGATTTTCTACATAGATAACTGTGTCATTTGTGAACAAAGACAGTTTTATTTCTTTCTTCTCAATATGCATGGCTTTTTTTAAAAGATTTTATTTATTTATTCGTCAGAGAGAGAGAACGAGAGCACAAGCAGGGGGAGAGGCAGGCAGAGGGAGAAGCAGGCTCCCAAGATGGATTCCAAGATCCTGGGATCATGACCGGAGCTGGAGGGAGATGCCTTGATCAACTGAGCCACCCAGGCATCCCCCAGTATACATGCCTTTTATTTTCTTTCTTGACTTACTATATCAGGTAGGGCTTTCAGTATAATATTGAATATAAGTAGTGAGAGTGGACATTGTTGCCTTGTGCCTGATCTTAGTAGGAAAGCATCTAGTATCTTACCACTAAATATGATGCGTAGGGTTTTTTTTTTCTTTCAGATATTCTTTTTCAAGATGAAGGAAAACAATTTTTAAGTAGGTTTTCAGGCATTAGTGAAAGATGTTTTATGGGTCAGGGAGGACTCTCAAATCATAGTTCATAGGACTTTTGTTACAAATGAAAATGGTCAGGCATAGCAAAAACAAAACAAAACAAAACCCTCTTTTCCCAGACAAACATAAAAAGACTTCCAATCTTCCTCAAAGTTTCTATTTTTTAGCAAAGGCTGGTCCATAAAATGAATTCTGTTTCATTAATTCAACTTAAAAGCCTCTACTGAATCTTTCCTAACACTTTTCTGTTGCAGAAATACAAAGATAAGCAGGGAAAAAAAAATCCCAGTACTCTAAGAGCTTAAAGTAGAATGGGAGCATTTTGGGGATGGGATAGGGTTTGTTGAGTAGGAATGACATGTTTACATTTGTCTAAAGTTCAAAGAAAAGTGTTTTAGACTTTGAAATAGTATTTATAAAGTGCTTCTTACTTATTATTTTTTTAAAGTTTTATTTTAAATTCCAGTTAGTTAACATACAGTGTAATAATAGTTTCAGGTATACAATAAGTGCTTTTTAAAACTTTCTTCTTGGTTACTTCTCAGAGCAATCTGTGGGGTAATTGATATTTTTATTTCCATCAGATTTGGACTGCTGCAATAAATTTGCTGAACAAATTGTCTTGAATCCAGTCTCTAGGTTTTACAGAAAGAGCAGGCAGATTCTTGCTATGAAGCCTGTTCCTCAATGAAATGTTGCTATCAGGGAGTTAAATGAAAGCCACATTCAGGAAAAAGAGAGAAAATGGGATTCTGGAGACTAAGGAAGAAGAGTAATCTAAAATATCTTAACTTTTAGAATTGAAAAAAAAAAAAGGCTCCATTCAGGCTTAGGAAGATTTCACATGCTTGTCATTTGTTCTCTGAGCCCTTTTAAAAATAAATTAACCAGAGTCCTAATGGTCACCTGCTGAACTAAAGATTACTACTTGTAAAATATGATTTTGTTTTATTTGTTTTTTGAGCAAGGAACTAAGTGTCCCTCACATCTTAAAAACTGTCTGGGGGAAAAATTCCCTGTGATGAAAAAAATACAAAAAGAACATGTTGGAATGGAATCTTCCCATAAATTGAATATGTTTGCATTTGTTGAAGTTCATAAGATTTTACAGAGTAACAGATAATTTAGAACTGTTTGTTCTAAGAAAAGAGGAGGTGGTAAGATATCCTCCAAAAAAATTCCATATGTTAACATGTGAGTCTTTGGAAAATTCAAAGTATGCCTTATCAACTCAAAAGCAACCCCACTGGGCAATGACCTACCGGGACATAAAAGAAACAAATAGCTCTGAAACAAACAAACAAACAATAAAAACAAACCAACCAGATACCAATGGCAGAGCTGAAATGTTTATTTTTTAAATATAGAGACCTAAAGATTAACAATAACAACAACAGAAAACTAGGCATTTGAATATTTTCTTTTCAATAAGGACTAGAAGTGTACAGGGTACAGGTTACAAGTGGGGGCATGCATAAAAATAATCTACATTCTGTAGAAGAAAATTTTCCCAAACCATATTGTAAAGGGAAGATAACCAGAGTAAATGCTAGAGCCCAGAAAACTAGATGTAGTCTTGACTGTATCAAATATTATACTTTATACTTTATTTTCCTTGACTTGATTTCTAGGAGTTCTGGGGGTCTTTTTTCACTGCTCATTTCAGGTAGTCCTTTCCTTGACTTTGTGCAGTTTTCTCACACACGCATGCTCATTGGTATTATGCTGAAGACTCGAGTGGGACCTTCTGCAGTATTCAGAGTCCCTCTCTCTCTGTGGAACTTACTTTTCCATGGCACTCTGTAAAAGGGGTGTGGCAGGACTGGCTTCCCCCACCCCTTCTACCACACATACCCCACTATTTTCCAACACTTTTCTGGGGAGTGGTATATATCCACTTCCCTATGGGGTACGAGGCAATACCATATTTGTTTACTAATGCATCACATATAATCCATAGCAGAGGCTGAGAGAGTAGCAGAGGTAAAAAAGAGAAAAGAGGGTCTAAAGAAGGATTTCCCTTAAAAATTTTCTAATGATTAGGAAAGGAGCAAAAACATGGAAGAGGGTAAACTTTGAAAATAGAAACTAAAGGAACAAGACCACTGAGTAGCTGTTGGTAGGGGGCATGGTAGGGGTGGAAACTGAACAGGAAAGAGAAGACACTATAAGCCCCACTTTTCTGTGGACATTACAGAGGGCTAGAATTCTTAAGCAAAGGTCTATTTGGTATATACGGTCTTATGGACTCCATATCAGCACATGGCTGGCTAACAGTAGGATATTATAATTGAATAACAGCTAATAAGCTCCGCCTTCCACTAGTGTAGAAGCAGACTGTCTTATTCATTTCAGGTCGCTACAACGAGATGCCAGAGACTGGGTGACTTAAACAATAGGACTTTATTTCTCATAATTCTGGAGGCGGGAAGTCCAAGATCAGGATGATTTTAAAGGCCCCATTAATTTACACATTCTAGAAACTTAATGAACTGTAAGTAGGGTAAATTCAACGGGATCCATACCTAGATACCTTAGAGTAAAACAATCAAAAGATAAAGACAGGGAGATACCACGCCCCAGAGCAAAATAACTCATTATGTTCAGTTTTCAATAAGATTAACAGCTGATTTCTAGCCAGAAATGGTGGAGTCCAGAAGACAGTGGGATACTATGTTGAAAGTGGTAAAAGAAAAAGATGGTCAACAAAGTCAACAAAGAATTCTATATTCAGCAAAACTATCCTTCAAAAATGAAGGAGAAATTAAAACACTTGCAGATAATCAAAAACTGGTAGAATTCATCACTAGAAGTCCTGTCCTATTGGGAGACCTAGTCTTTTAGTCTTAAATGAAAGAACACCAGACAGCGAGTCAAATGCATATGAAAAAACAAAGAGCAAAAATAAATGTAACTACATAGGTAAATATAAGAAACACTATGAATGTACTTTTGATTATAATTCTTTTCTTCACTGATTTAAAATACAACTGCGTAAAGCAATAGTTAAAAAAACAACAACAACAACAACCCTGTATTAATGGGGGCTCCTGGGTGGCTCAGTCAGCTGAGCATCTGACTCTTGATTTTAGCTCAGGTCATGGTCTCAGGGTTGTGAGATTGAGCCTAGGGTTGGGCTCTGCACTCCGTGGGAAGCCTGCTTCAGATTCTCTCTCTCCCTCTCCCTCTGCTCCTCCCCTGCTGCTCTTCTTTCTCTAAAAACAAAACAAAATAAAACCCTGTATTGATGAACTTATAACAATTTCATTTGATTGACAATAATAGCACAGAGAAGAGGTGAGGTGCCAGAGGTCTATTAGAGTAAAATTTTTATATACCATTGAGATAAACTTATTATTAATCTGAAATAGATTACTTTAAATTAAGATGCTAATTTTAATCTTCTAGGAAACCACTAATAAAATAACTCAAAAATATAGTAAAAGAAGGAATAAGGGAATTAAAAGAGTACACTAGAAAATATATACTTGACACAAAAGAAGGTAATACCAGAGGAACTGAAGAACAAAAAAAACCCATAAGACATACAGAAAACAATAGCAAAATGTCAGATTTAAAACTACCTGATCAGTTATCAAATTATATGTAAATGGATTACACACACCAATCAAAAGGCAAAAATTGGCAGAGTGGATAAAAACATAATCCAACTATGTAGATATTACAAGAGACATATGTTAGATTCAAGTCACAAAAATGTGGAAAGTAAAAGAATGAATAAAGATATACCATGCAAACCACGACCAAAAGAGAGCTGGAGTGGCTGACCTAATATAAGCAAAATAGACTTTAAGACCAAAATAGTTACTAGAGACAAAGAAGGACATTTAATAATGATAAAAAGGTTAATATATCATGAAGACATAATAATTATAAATATATATTCACCTATCAATAGAGCCACAAAATATACAAAGCAAAACCTGAAAAAATTCAAAGGAGGAATGTAAAATTCTACAAAATAGTTGGAGCCATTAATATCTCACTTTCAATAATAGAATAACTCGGCAGGAGATCAACCAGAGATAGAAGACTTGAACAAAATTACAATCCAACTGGATCTATAGAATGCTCTATGCAATTACAGAAGAACCTAGATTTTCCTCAAGTGTACATGGAGTATTGGCCAGAATACACCATATATCGGGTTATAAAGCAAGCCTCAATAAATTTAAAAGGATTGAAATCATACAAAATATGTTCTCTGGACATATGAAATTAAATTAGAAATCAATAACAAAGAAATTTGGGAAATCAACACATTACTAGACAACATACATGTCAAAGAAAAAAAACCACATGGAAAATTAGAAAATACTTTGAGATGAATGAAAACAGAACATAACAAAACATAAGACTTGAGGCTAAAGCAGTGCTCAGAAAGAAATTTATGGCTGTAAATGTCTGCATTAAAAAACAAATGATCCCAAATAAATAACAGCCGTTTGCCCTAAGAAACTTAAAAAAATGCAAACCAAATGAAAGACAGGTAATAAAAAGTTTACAACAATAGTAAAGTACAGAATAGAAGAGCAACAACAGCAAAAATCAATAAAAAGAAAAGTTGGTTCTTTGAAAAGAACAAAATGGACAAATCTAACTAGACTTGCCACAAAAAAAGAGAACACATGAGAGACAATGGACTCTGAGAAACAAACTGAGGGTTCTAGAGGGGAGGGAGGTGGGAGGATGGGTTAGCCTGATGATGGGTATTAAAGAGGGCATGTTCTGCATGGAGCACTGGGTGTTATACACAAACAATGAATCATGGAACACTACATCAAAAACTAATGATGTAATGTATGGTGATTAACATAACAATAAAAAAGAGAACACTTAAATTACTAACTTCAGAAATATGAGTCATCACTACTAACCATAGAGAAATAAAAACAAATATAAGAAAATGCTATGAATAACTGTTTGTGAACAAAGTAGATAACCTAGATGAAAAAAACACACTAAAAAAATACATAACCACAGAAATTGACTCAAGAAAAAGAGAAAGTCTGAATAGACCTACAACAATGAAAGATTGAATGAGTTCTTTACAACTTTTCACCAGATGATTTCACTGGTGAATTCTGGCAAACCCTTAAAAAAGATTCATTTACTATGAATCTTTCATAAACTTTCCCCCAAATATAAGAGGTCAGTATTTCCTGATAGTAAAACCAGACAAAGACATCAAGAGTAAGTAAAACTATGTATCAATATCCCTTAGGGCTATAGTCCTCATAAAAACACTAGCAGACCAGATCCAACAGCATATAAAAAGAATTACTGACCATGACCAAGTGGGATTGAGCCCAAGAATGCAAGATTGATTTAACATCTGAAAATCAATCAATGTAATACAACATATTAATAGAATAAAGTGTAAAACCACATGAACATCCCAATAGATACAGAAACAAAATACAACTTCCTTTCACCACAAAATATTTATCAAACTAGGAATAGAAGAGAATTTCCTCAACCTGATAAAGGGCATCTAGAAAAAACCTACACTTAATATCATACTTACAAATGAAATACTGAATATTTTCCTCTTAGGTCAGAAAAAAGATAAGGAGTTTTGCTGGTGACACTTCTATTCAACAGTGCATTGGAAGGTCTAGCCATGGAAACCACAGTGTAGAAAAGGGGATATAAGTCACCCACATTGAAAAGAAGAAGTAAAACTATCTCTATATGCAGGTCACATAATCTTGCATATAGAAAACCCTAAATAAAAAGAAATACTAAAAGTAACAAGTGAGTTTAGCACGCAGTGTACAAAATCAATAAACAAAAATCTATTTTACTTCTATACACTAGCAATGAACAACTTGAAAATGAGGACCATTTCACTCATCATGGTATTAAAAAGTGCTTAGGAAATAAATTAAACAAAAGAAGTGCAAGAGTTGTACACTGAAAAGTACAAAATATTATTGAAACTACAGAAAATCTAAGCAAATGGAAAGAAATCCCATGTTGTTGCATTAGAGAACATAATTTTGTTAAGATGGCAATAGTCCCCCAATTGGTCTATATGTTCACATATTGAATGCAATGCCTAATCAAAATCCCACTTTTTTGTTTTTGTTTTTTTGCAGAGATTGGCAAGATGATCCTAAAATCATATGGAAACTCAAAGGTCCTAGAATAGCTAAGCAATTCTACAGAAGAAAAAGAATGTTAGAGGACTCATAGTTCCCAAGTTTTAAACTTATTATAAAGTTACAATAATCAAGACAGTGTGGTCATGGCATAAAGATAGACATATTGGTAAGAACAGTCAATAGAGAGAAACAATTTTTCAAGAAATAGTGCTGGGAAAACTGGATATCCACACGCACAACAATAAAGTGGAACCCCTCTCCATACCCTATACAAAAATTAACTCAAAATGGACAATAGACCTAAATGGAAGAGCTTTTATCCTAAAGGATCTTAAAGAGATCCTTTATTTTAGGATAAAACATTAAAGTAAATATTTGTGATTTGGATTAAGCAATGGTTACTTAAATCTGACACTAAAAGCACAAGCAACAAAAACTATTTAAATTGGATTTCAGCAGAATTACAAACTTTTGTGTTTCAAAGGATACCACTGAGAAAGTGGAAAGACACCCCACAGAATGAGAAGAAATATTATGAAATCATATATCTGTTAAGGAACTTACATTCATAGTAAAGAACTCTTATATCTAAGCAATAAGACTAACAGTCAAATTAAAAAGAATTTGAACAGACATATTTCCTGAAAAGTTACACAAATAGCCAATATGCACATGAAAAGGTGTTCAACATCATTCGTAATTAGGGAAATGCAAATCAAAACTTCAATGCAATACCTTTTCACCTTTCATTAGGATGGCTAAAATTTTTAAGAAAGGCAATGACAAGTGTTGATGAGAACGTATAGAAAGTGGAATCTTCATATGTTGCTGGTGGTTGTTGACTGGGGCAGTTACTTTGGAAAATATCTGGAAGTTCCTCAAAATGTTAACTGGCAATTTTACTTCTACATATATACTCAAGAGAAATGAAAACACATATTCACACAAAAACTTGTACATGAATGTTTATAGCAGAATTATTAATAATAGACAAAAAGTGCAAACAATTTAAACGTTCATTAGCTGATGGATGGATAATTAAATGTAGTGTACCCACGGAATATTATTTGTCAATATAAAAAAATTAAGTTTGGATACATTCACAACATGGATGAATATGAAAGGATTATGCTAAGTGAAAAAAAAACAGTAACGAAAGACCACATTCCATATGATCCATTTATAGGAAATGTTCAAAAGAGGTCAATCAATAGAGACAGAAAGTGAGGAGTTATTGCTAATGGATAGTGGTCTATTGTTGGGGTAATGAAAATGGTCTGAAATTAGACAGTAGAGATGGTTACAAAACCATCTAAAACCTACTAAAAACCATTGAATTGTACAATGTAATTGTGTGACTTTAGTGGTACATTAATTATATCCCAATAAAGCTGTTAAAAAGTGGTCAATTCATCAAGAGCACACAATTTTAAACCTCTATACAGTGAATAACAGAGCTTTAAAATATATGAAACAAAAACTGACAGAACTCAAGGAGAAATAGATAAATCAATAATTATAGTAAAGGTTTCAGTACTCCCTCTCATAGTAGACAGACCAAGTAGACAGACACTAGTTAGGATATAGAAGAGTTAATATCAAGCCACTTGCCCTAACTGGCATTTGTAGAACAATCTGCCCAACAATAAAAGAATAAACCTCCTTTTCAAGTGTATCTAGAACATTACTAAGATAACCACATTCTGGGACATAAAATGACTCTCAAAAAATTTAAAAGGATTCAGTCCAACATAGAAGGTATGTTTTTTGAACAAAATGGAATTAGAGAGAAGGAAGGGAAAAATGAAAGGGGGTAATCAGAGGGGGAGATGAACCAGGAGAGACTATGGACTCTGAGAAACAAACTGAGGGTTCAGAGGGGAGGGGGGGTGGGGGATGGGTTAGCCCGGTGATGGGTATTAAGGAGGGCATGTATTGCATGGAGCACTGGGTGTTATACACAAGCAATGAATCATGGAACACTACATCAAAAACTAATGATGTACTGTATGGTGACTAACATAACATAAAAAAAAAGAATATACTAACATACACACCATTATGAAAACAACAAAGAAATGGAATTAGAGATCAATAATAGAAAAAGACCTGAGAATTCCCTAATAATTGGAAACTATAACATCCTTCTAAATAACCTATGGGTCAAACAAACCAAAAGTGAAATTAGAAAGTTACTTTGAACTGAGTCACAATGAAAACAGGACATATCAAAATTTGCGGAGGTAAATGAGTATTTAGAGGACAGTTGATAGCACTAAAATACTTGCATTAGAAAAAAAGAAATGTCTCAAAAGGAATTACCTCTACTTGCTCCTTAAGAGACTGGAAAAAGAGCAAATTAAATTCAAAATCAACAGAAGAAAGGAAATACACATAAGCACAGAAATCAATGAAATTAAAAAATAAATGAAATCCACAGCTTGTTTCTCGTGAAGATTAATAAAAATGATACACCTCTATCTAGATTGATCAGAGGAAAAAAGAAAGAACACAAATTACCAATATTAAGTATGAAAGAGACGACATCACCTCAGGTCCTACAAAGGACCTGATAATGAGGGATTAGCATGGATAATTCTAGGCCAATGACATGACAACTTAGATGAAATGAAAAATGTTCTTTTAAAGACACAAACTACTAGGGTTCAATCAGGAAGAAATACATAACTTCAATAGCACTTTCTATTAAACAAATTTAATTTACAATTAAAAACTTTCCTACAAAGAAAACGCCAGGTCCAGGTGGCTTTACTGGAAAATTCTACCAAATGTCTAGTGAATATATGATAGCAACTCTTTTCCAGAAAACTGAAGAAGGAGGAACACTTCCCAGCTCATTCTATGAAGCCATCATTACCTTTATGGCAAAATCAAAGACATTATAAGAAAAGAAAACTACGGACCAATATCCCTCATGAACATAGATACAAAAATTCCTAAAATTTAGCAAATCAAATCCAACAATACAGCAAAAAGATAGTATCTCATAACCAAATGGGATTTATCCTTGAAATGCAAGTTTCATTTAATATTTGAAAATCAATCTCTATAATTCACCACATTAAAAAAACCATATGATCTTAATAGGTATAGAAAAAGCATTAGATAACATCCCATATTTATTCCTGATAAAAATTCTCAGCACTCCTACAGCAATAAAAGATTCCTACTGTAATCTGACAAAGTGCATCTATGAACAATCTACAGCTAATATCATACTTAATGGTAAATGATTGAAAGTCCATTTTACCACTTCTATTCAACACTGAATTGGAGTTTCTAGCCATTCAATAAAGCAAGAAAAATAAATAAAAGTCATTCAAATTGGAGAAGAAGAAATAAAACCTTATTTGCAGATGACATGATTATTTTAATGTAGAAAATCCTATGGAATCTATATAAATTAATTTTAAACTATTAAGTATGTTTAGCAGGATTGCTTGATAAAAAATCAATTTTGTTTCTATATATAGCAACACACAGACATTGAAATAAAAATACCATTTCTAATATCATAACATACAAAACATTAAAAGATAAATTTGACAAAAAATATGCAAGATTTGTATGCTGAATACTGAGTGGGGAAATGTGCTCATGAACTGAGAAAGTTGATACTGTTAATAATGTTTATTTATCCCCAAATTGACATATGCATTCATAACAATCTCAATTAAATCCCCAGTAGGCTTATTTGTATAAATTGAGAATCTGTTTCAAAATTTATATGGAAATACAAAGTACTTAGTATAATCATGAAACTCTGAAAAGAACAAAGTTGGGGGACTTTACACTACCAGATTTTATGACAATGCTGGAGTTATTTAAGACAGTGTTCTGGCCTAAAAATAGATCATTGGAACAGGATAGAGAATTCAGAAATAAACCCACACATATATGAGCAATTAATAGCAAAACTGTTCAGGCAATTCATGGGGGAAAATAATCTTTTCAATAAATGGTGTTGGATAGACATGTATGAAATTCAACTGACTGACCGACCAACTGACAAACCTCTTTCCTTACCTCATGTCATATAGAAAAATTAATTTAAAATGGATCATCATGAGAGAAAGTAGATCAGTGTTTCCCTAGAGGTGTCAGGAGAGGTGGAAAGGATTTCAAAAGGCACAAGGAAACTTTTGGGAGTGATGGATACGTTCATTATCTTGATGATGGCAATGGTCTCACTATATAGGTAAAAACTTATCAAATTTTACACTTTCAATATGTGAAGTTTATATGTCACTTTTATCTTGATAAAGCTGTGAAAAAAATTTCAATGGAATATTTCTGTATCCTCTCTGTTAAATTCCACAGTTTTGGCCTTTCCTATTTTGCTATTATACAATGGAAATAACCCCTTGCCTACTTTCTTTATACATTTTTAAACCCTACCTTACTCTTCTATCCCCTCTAGAAGGCTTTTAGTAATTTTATACAAGTTCGTCCTGACTTGAGACTTATTGCCAAGAGGCTGCCTCCTTGATTTCTACCACTACCCTAACCACTCTCCCTCACTCCACCTTACACCATGCTCAGATGATGCTCAGAACCATCATCCAAAACTGCTTCCTAGTATACTGCTCCCCAGGATTGAGACAAGAGTCCTGAGCCTCTATATTTCATGGTAAGGGACAACCCTCCATCTTAGAATGGATACCATGCACAAGGGTAGGTGTGAAACAGATGACTAACACAGGACATGTTTTGACATCTATGTTTTCTAAATGGGGATTCACTTTCAGTTTGTACAGTCAGGATGTTATTATTTCAGTAAAATATGATAGGTTAAGGGGCAGTATCTAAAACACAAATACAAGAGACAGAAGAGCCCCGTGAAGGGGAAAAGGGCTGTCAGGTCACTCTAAATAGGAAGAAGACTGTCAGCAGGTGTTTTCAGGGTATATTCCAAGAAATAAATCTCCTTAGCTGCCATCAGTCTAACAACATAATGCCCACTTGCTTTGTGCCAAACATTCTGAGGTTCTGTTCTTAAAAGAAGAGTTCTGTTCTTAAAAGAAAAAGGCATGACTCTTGCCCTCAAGAACATTTTTACATCTCAAAGGAGAAAGGTAACAAGCCAATTCCTTCAGAAAAATTATAGCTAAATAATCTAAGTCAACTGTAAATTTTATTTTATTTATTTATTTTTTAAAAGATTTTATTTATTTATTTGACAGAGAGAGACACAGCGAGAGAGGGAACACAAGCAGGGGGAGTGGGAGAGAGAGAGGCAGGCTTCCTGAGGAGCAGGGAGACCGATGCGGGGCTCGATCCCAGACCCTGGGATCATGACCTGAGCCGAAGGCAGACACTTAATGACTGAGCCATCCAGGCGCCCCTCAACTGTAAATTTTAAAACAGAATTTACTTATTTATTTATTTGAGAGAGAGAGTGAGAGTGAGAGAGTATGAGTGGGGGGAGGGGCAAAAGGAGAGGTAGAGAATCTCAAGCAGACTCTGCACTGAGCCCAACTCGGGGCTCCACGCAGGGCTCCACGTGGTGCTCAATCCCAGGATCCTGAGATCATGACCTGAGCCAAAACCAAGAGTAGGACGCTTAACTGACTAAGCCACCCAGGCACCCCAAAATCAACTGTAAATTTTAAGTACCTTGTTCACTATGGCTAAGTGTATAATTAAGTACAATAAATTACAGAAACTATACATTTTAACCTCCAATTAGTGACCTACCAGAGCTCCAAGCTGAATAAATCCAAACAAACCCAGGTACTGTTATAGGCGCCTAGAGCAGGTGAAATTAAAAATGGTTAAATATTGTTGTCAAAATTAGGGTGCAGAACAGGCAGACATTTAAGACGCACCTATCAAAGAAAGTTACATTAGGGCGCCTGGGTGGCTCAGTTGGTTAAGCGACTGCCTTCGGCTCAGGTCATGATCCCGGAGTCCTGGGATCGAGTCCCACATCGGGCTCCCTGCTCTGCAGGAAGCCTGCTTCGCCCTCGGCTTGTGTTCCCTCTCTTGCTGTCTCTCTGTCAAATAAATAAAAAAATCTAAAAAAAAAAAACAAACAAAAACATCAAAGAAAGTTACATTAGTCAGGCTTTCTGGGCAGGTGGATGATGATTTAAGACCTATTGCATTATAAGTGTTTTTTCACTGGACTATGATTTCATTGAAGACAAAAAGAAGGCCTTCTATCTCTTGTTACAGTGTCCAGGCTGGATAGTCAATAGGCAGACTAAGCATATGTACAAGAAATAAGAAAAACACAAGGATCAAAAAATGAAAAAAAAAAGATTCTGAAAGAATCTATTTCCAAAAATTATCAAAGAAGTTATGTTGGATTATCAAAGTAGTGTGGGAAAAAGAATTCTGATAATTTCTCTACACATTTTATATTTTAGTATTTTTATTTTAAATTATCTTTGGAGTGTGCATCACAGGAAGGGGGATGTGGAATAATCTTTTCAGTGCGTAGGGCCTTTATTCAGCTCTGAGTGCCTACTCTAGCATCTATCAATTCGTAAGTGCTCAATAAAAATGTGCGTGAATAGGTATGTGTGTCCACATCTTAGTCTTATGATGAACAGTAGCTCAACAGATATATTTCACTGGGGGAGCCATTCCTGTGTGTGATGTATCTTACACTGAAAACTCAAGTAATGGATATTTTAATTTAATCCAATTTCTTAGAAAGGTACTAAAACTGACATATGAATAATCAGACTCCTTGTTCTTTATTAATGACCTTAATACAGACAACCCAAAATCAAGTATGAAACAGGATCATCAAATAGATAGAATGTAAATCACTTTTGAAGATGAATCAAAGAAATGGTGACTTTTTCATTAGCAATAATACAACAAAACAATTAACAATAAAACATTAGCAATAATAATCACAAATTTAAAATTAATTCAACTTCATTTCTTTCATCTTTAAAAAATGATTTGGAGGGCTTCTCAGTCATTTTATTAATTCTAGAGCAATATGTAGGAGAGAAAAGTTTATAGCATTGACCATTTTGGTAGATTTGAAAAGTCCATACAAGCAGAAACCAATTCTCCACTGTTAAATTAATTAATTTGGCTTCTTTTACTGAATTGACTAGGCCGTTGTTTTGGCATTGTTTATATACTGCCCTAGTTTTCCTACTTTGCTGCAGAGATAACTGGTGCAAAAAAGTATATGCAGAATGTCCATGGAAAATCAGCACTAAAACACAAACCCTATCTCAGGTATCTGATTCATAACCTCCTAGAACATTGTGTTTCAAACAGTGGGCCATTACACATTAGGTTAAGAGATCAATTTTATAGACAAGAACGCATTAATAAATAGAAAATATCAGAGTGTGAAAAACACTGTACTAATGCTTCTTAGTCCCAAACATATGTACCCAAAATGTATGTCTTAGTTCAGGCTAGGTGCAACAGACTAATACTTAATGCATACTTACTGAGTACTGCCCCCAAAAAGGGAACTTCTTTTATTTTTTAAAAGATTTTATTTATTTATTTGACACAGAGGGAGACACAGTGAGAGAGGGAACACAAGCAAGGGGAGTGGGAGAGGAAGAAGTAAAGTAGGCTTCCTGCTGAGCAGGGAGCCCAATGCGGGGCTCAATCCCACGATGATCCTGGGATCATGACCTGAGCCGAAGGCAGACGCTTAACGACTGAGCCACCCCGGTGCCCCAGAAAGGGAACTTCTTAAGTGGTACTCCGGAATACCTAATGTAAGAGACTTAAATATTTTATGATCTCATTGCAGAGCTATCAATCTTCCATGGCACTCAACATCTTAGTGAAAATTGAAATATTCGTCCATTTATAAACTCCCAAATATGCAATAGGTAATAAGGTGATCTAGATTATACTATGACTAAAGTTCTGAATGACTGTTTTAATTTTTCCATCTTCATCTGAATATTGGTTTCACACAGCAAAGATACTGCCACAGATAAACTGATGTCCCAGAAGGAACTGTTCCTTCATTACAGTGCCCGAATTTTATGATTATTTTCCTCTTAGATTTGCAAGAGGCATCCGTTCTAATTTTCCTGGCCTCACTGTATAAAACAGAATGTGCTACTCATGAGTGACAGGAAAAAATGAATTCTGTATTTGGAATTAATTCATCTCTCTTTTCCTGCCAACTTACCTTGACTTGAGGGGAAATACTAAAGATTTAGAGACATGCAGTGAAACCTGCCTTCAAGGGGATAATTAATTCATGCTCTTTGATTCCTAAGTTTCTGCCCATAATCAAAGGCAGAGAAAACTGTCTTGGGTGCTCTGGGCATCCCACACCTGCTCCATTTGTGAGTTCATACTCTTAATTAACTTTCAAGAAGCCTTAACATATCCTTTCGCTAGGGTAGATACCATGCAAAATTTGTCTTCTGAACTTTCTCTCTTCTCTTCTCATGTCCTTCCCAGTTACTCCAGCTATCCCTTCTCCAACATGCAGAACCTTCACATACCCCACCACTGCTGTCTCAGGCATGGTGTTGAATGTCTTCTATCATCTGCCCTTATTTATAGTATCAGATTCCCTAAAGACCTATACAGCTCCCATCAAAACTGACCTGTCCTCCTGTGTGTCATTATTCTTAGACCTCAGCTTACTGCTAGGTGATAATGAATTTTTCAGATAAATGATTAATGAATATGCAAATAAGAAGAGGTCTGTTCAATTCCAAGGGCACTGCTCAAATGATTGGTGCCATTATCCATTTGTGTTATCTACTAGTTCTACAGCAAGAGGAGCTAAAGGTGTTATTGTTGGAGCTGGTAGAAAATGCACAGGGTGTTTCATGGGAGGGTGGGAAGGGCACTGATGCTAGAAGGGGAAGTGACTGACCCTGGTGGGTCTTTCTACTGGAACCTTAGCCACTCAGCTGACAGCTGAGGCTCAGAAAATATCCAAGAGGCAGCTTGATAGAATTGAGTCAGGAGGCCTGAATTCTTTTCCTACTTTATAAACCTACATTTCTTTCTAATTCCTTTTTACTTCATTTAGTTGAACTAGTTGATTACACTGACCCTTCCAGCTCTAAATTTCTGTGCTCATTGGAGTCCCAAGTGGGAAACTCTCTTACTGACCCTTCACTTATATTGTTCTGTACTTACCATCATGTTCTGTCTATAGACATCATGCTGCTACAGTTTCTTTGCTTGAAAAGGTAATTTTGCTCCTTATTAGGCTGATCATTTACGCTAGTGTTCTGGTAAAGTCTTGGTCTATACATTGCCCCAATGTAATTAATAGTAGCACTCACTTTTGCTTTCTAAGTGTCTAGTACAGATGATAAATTCTATGGCCACTCTACTTAGGTGAGCAGAGGCTAGGCTGGGTAGACAAACTAAGAATTACATACTGGTAGCTATGTTGTTATTTTCATAGTTCAGAGGGCTACAGAATTGCTAATAAGATGACAAAAAATGCACATCAGTAACTTTCCTTACCAAAGTAGAACTCTCAGCACATCTTTACTAAAGTATATTTCCTGTTTGTTTACGGATGAACTCCCTGATTTGAAGTTCAGGTCAAGGTAACTAACTCCTTTGCTCTGATACAAATCTATTCTATGCTGGGGCCCCTTGAAACTGGGTTCCTTCTTCCTGGGTGAAGCACAAACACATTTTCTACAACTCCGATAACCAGTTCTGCCTGGGACTTATGGTACTTAGTCTACAACTCAGTAAGCAATAGGCTTTTTTCCTGGAAAGAAGAAAAAAATGTCTCAAAAAGAGTAAATAAAGCATTTCATTTGATTTTTCCCTAAGTGTTCCAAAATTAAAATGCAAATTCCTGTCTTGGGAAGGAGGAGGTAGAAATATCATTTGCTTTCAATACTAAGGTCTCTAAGACCACAAAGAGGGAGGCAATGATTAAAATAAAACCTGAACAGTCTTTTATCTTTCTGTGCATTTCTATCTTAAAGAGGCCAGTGGAGTCTGGCCGAGTCTTTTGAAAACCTGATTATTATTATACCTTGCATGTGGTAGAAACTCACTCTTCACCCAAACACACCAGGCTTTTGCTCACAGTACATTTTTGTTTAATGGAAGTTCAGTCTTATATTTGTCATATTCCCCTATCCCAAGCCTGGGCACTTCTAAACAAGGACCCCAAAGTTGCTATTCTAGGAAATGTCTTACCTTTTTTAAAGAAGTTACTTGAGAGTCATCAGCCTCTGACAGACCACTAAGAAAAATAGACACATACTCTGGGGTCTTAGGAGCTAGAATTTAATGCAGGTCTGGGAATAAAAGCAACATGATTCAATCCTGGCCTGTTAATGTTTGGAAATTTGGCAAAGTCAGAGCGGCAGGATTCACAGTAGTTAAGAGGATGGGAACTGAATGGTGCACTCCTGGCTCTGCCATTTACTGATGTACTTAAGCTGTTAAGTTACTTAAACTCTCTGTGCCTCCATTTTTTTCATCTCTAAAATGCAGATGACAATAGTTTTACCTCACCAGGTTGTGTGAAGCATGGAGTTCTTAGACACAAAGCATCTGGAGCAGAGCCTGACACAGAATAGGAAGAACAAACACCCAGAATCAAGTACTTGAATCTTTCTAGGTGTACTTTTCTACATTAGCTCTCCCTGTTCTCTCCCTTCTTATGGCCTTCTTTTGCACTTGACTTACACTGTTTAGTACTTGTTTATGTATTTCCTTTTACCCAAGAATATGACCTCAGTAACTAGCCCAGTGCCTGCCCTGTATTAGAGGCTGAATATATATTTCTTAAAAAACTGAATGAATTAATATATAACATTAAAGAGTTGGACTGGATAATTCTATAATCCACTTTAGCTCTAAAATTCTGACTCTGATTCAGAGACTGACTGATTTTAATAGAATCCAGAAGTTTTCTGAATCAAAAAGAAAATTAATTTTTAAAAAGTGTGATGAAAATGGTTCCTAGAGTAACCAAAAGACTAAGTGGAGAGAAAGTGTAATTATACCTGAATCACTCTGCTTGCTTCAGAACTCAGGGGAAGAGAGAGTAGAGATGGGTGTCTCAGTAACAGTATAAATAAGTAGATAAATTAATTTAAAAAATGCAAGGAGGCAGGAGTGCATGTGGGGATTCCTATGAAGTTACCCAAAAAATATGGAGTTTGATTTCACTGGATTCCCTTAGGTGTTGAAGGGATCAACTCCACATCTAACCCTCCACTAAAAAGAGACAATTAGACGAGTTCTATCAAAATACAGTGGAAGGATCCTGCAGTCTTGAGTAATGAAATCTTAGCACTGGGTCTTTGGGCTTGTGATAAAAACTTTAGGAAGTTTGAAACATGGAGATAGAGGAGAGAGTAAACAGAAGAGAGAGTGGGTGAGCAAGTGAGAGGACGGTAGTCTGATTGTTAATTGAACATTACTACTTTATTGTCCCTAAAAATCTAAGACAGAATGAAACCAGCTCCCATCACCAAAGTCAAAGAAGGGTTTAAAGCCATAATTTGCAACTGCAAGATTACGCTGGGCTGCCTAATCTGCAGGTGCAAATGCCTTATGAATGGCTTCACCTCTTACAGGGGAGACATCTTGAGTTCAAGATACATTTATTGAGTATGGGTTCTGGACAAACACACATATGACAGGATCTCTGCTTAGAAAGAGAGCTTTTTTCTTCCTCCCTTCCTCTTTCCCTTCCTTCCATTCTCTCCCTTCCCCTTTTCTCTCTCTCCCCTCTGCTGTCCTCTCTTCTCTTAAGAGGAAAAAAAAATAATGGCTTGGAGAAAGCCAATTTAGGAGAACCAAAATGACTAGTTTCCAGTCCTAGCTTTCACATGGATGTTGACTTAGGACTGTCTGTTGTTTACTATAGCCATCCTTGAATTCTTCCTGTGGTGGTGTGAGGCACAAGTCAGTGAAGTAGTGGATGGGAAAGGGTTTTATATTAGTTTGGGTCCTCTACGAAATAGTCCTCTAGATAGAATTCAACCTGTAAGAGATGGGGTTAATACCTATAAGAGAAGATTTTGATGTAGGTGAAAGAGAGAGGGAAGGAAGGAGGGATGGGTAAGAAGTCTCAAGAGTATAGCTCATTCTAAGAAAGTTTCTCCCAGCCTATATGGAGAATCCTTCAGCCAAAGTTACTCGTTAGAGGAGTCTTGCATCTTGACAGAATGGGCCTGTCATAGCGTGCCTGCTACATGAGTCATGACCTAGGAATGGCCGGTGGGAAGTGGGCGTGGGTGTGGGTCCCTAGGGCCACAGCTTGATCTTTTCTGTCACACTCCTGAAGTAGGAGATATGAGGAGGCATGTTTTTTTGGCTCCCACAGGCTCCCACACTATTTCCTGATATTTTGCCCTAGCCAAATTATACTCCAAAGCACTAATTCCTGAAATCTAGATTAAATAGTGAAATTAAAAAACAAAACCAGGGCGCCTGGGTAGCTCAGTTCGTTGGGCTCCCAACTCTTGGTTTCAGCTCAGGTCATGATTTCAGGGTTGTGAGATGGAGCCCTGTGTCAGTTCCGTGCTCAGTGTGGAGGCTGCTTGAGATTCTGTCTGTCTCCCTCTGCCCCTTCCCCTAGCTTGCCCTTGCATGCACTCTCTCTAAAAAAACAAAAAAACAAAAACCAAACAAAATCAATATAAACCAAAAAAGGACAGATAATAAACTTTTCATACAACTTATTAAAATAACTGTTCTTTATTCTTAATTGATGTCCTTCCTTACCCTTTTTGGGCATTAAAATATCTGTTTATTTTTAATGAAATCAAAGTGCTACTAGAGAGGTGATATGTTTAATGTCCTTAACCTAGCACATTTAATAGTGGGCATCTCTCTGGAAGTTCCAACAAAACTGTATTGGTTAGGTCAAAAAGACAAAGATTCACAGCTCTAAGATAATTGTAAGCCATAAAGCACAGGTCAAGTGAAATTTGATATTGTTTGAATGAATGAAATGAAATATGAAATTTATTGTTAATAGTTTTTTTTTTCTGAGGAAAGCAATCAGTAGCAAACATTCACAGCCACTGCAGACTGATTGCTGGCCAGAGAACCCAGAGCCCCTAGAGGTGTGGGGAATCTGGAAGGGCTGTCTGTTGATTAAAATCATGCAGGAGGAGGCAAATGCAGAGGGATGCTTTTGTCAATGGCATAAAGCTTGCCAAGGAGAACTAAGGAGGGCTTGATTTTACTAATGTGGCATTCTTTTGCTAAGGACCCAGCACTGGATCATAGAAAAGTAAAAAATCCATTCACGGATATAGATTATTTTCATATTTCAGGACAAAGACAGGTAAACAGCAAGATTTTCTAAGTGCTCAGCAAGCCCAGGCATATTTCTGCTTGAATAGAAAAATAAAATAAAATAGCCTCTGCTCTTATAAATCCACATACCTGGATTTTAACATGATGGTATTGCCAAGAACTAGTAATTAGTTGGAAGTATCTGGTCAAAATCAAATAAAATTGAGTCAACCAGCTCCCTTGAATTCATTTAGTCTTTTTCAGACTTTATAATATTAAGTTGCTTATGCAAAGTTGCTCTTAATAAAACAAAATAAAGGCTACCTTGAGGATATCTTGTCAGACTTTAATCACTGTAGATTAATTAAGTTTTTCAGAAACAAAACACATTGTTTGAGATGTCTCCAAGCTTGGCAACACCTGAGCTGACATGTCAAAAGGAAGATCGGTTTAGGCAGGTAAATGCTTTCAGATTACTTGTGGTTGAATTATTGCCAGGCTCCATTCTCAGCAAATAGAAATTCTGATCCGTGGGGCCAACACTGCTCTACTGGGAAGGAGGCACTGACAGATACCATCAACAGGTAAGTTTATGTAAAGACGAAGAAAGCCGTCAGGGAAATACTTCGAAGTGTTTACCTACAAAATTTTACTTGGCACTGCCAAGCTGCTAGTCACCAGCCATTTCTGGGCAAGATACTATGCATTTTTTTTGATGGCATAGCTTGGATACCATGGGATTTCTCTTCCTAGTAACTTGGTGAGAGGGAGATGGGGCAACAGAGAGAAGTTTAGAAGCCACATCTCAGGGGTATATTTAAGTATCCATGACTGATAAGGTGTAAACCGACCACAGATTAATAGTATTTATACAAGAAAGTTCTTTAGAAACTTGATTTGAATGTGGACTGTTTTTCACTATTTCTCAGAGAAAATGTTGTGTGGAGAGATTATGGACAAGTTAAAGAAGGTACTCCTATATAAAGCACTTAGTTAAGCATGTGGAACTTCCTACCTAGAGAGTTAGGACAGGAAGAAAATATAAACAAACTAAAGAGAGTTTTAGATTCACATTGTGAATAAAAAAATGATGAACATTCAGATTCATCTCTAATTTTTCATAAGGGTACCGAGGACATCAGACCAGGGAAGAATAAGAGGAACGAAGAATAAGAGGAACAAATAAGAGTGTATGGCAGAGAGTCACTGCAAGATAGCATTTTTCCAAAAATTTCTTTCAGTATCCAAAGAGGCACAAATCTGAGACTAGGAAGACTACTGACTCCATAGAACCTCAATTGTTAATATTTTTGGAGAGGTTGCAAATACAAGTACTTTCTTAGTCCATAGATTCTTAACTGCTGGACTGTGCACAGAATGCAGGAGATGGTGTGTGGTCTATGAACATGGATGGGAAAAATTTACAGCTGTTTTTCATGTCTAACTGAAATTTAACTTTTCCTTAAATTATAAAGGTAGACAACAAACCACAGTAGTATTAATACTTATGACTTTGCACCAATACAAATAAAAATATTTTCATATCATAATTTCAGTAAGTGCAGGTATCTTGAACTACCATGCTGTATTCAATAGCATTTATTTCCTTTGTAATCCATTACCTATTATGTTTCTCGAACTACCAAAGGTTTCTATGACACAACCAGATTACAAACTCTGGCCTGTGGGAAAAGCAAGGAGGCCTGGGAATCAAGAGACCTGGATTTACCTCTATATTAGTTATTAATTCATTTTAAAAAAAACTTTTTTTTTCAATTTACCAAAAAATTGCCAAGAGACTTCACAGAGCTCCCACATACTTGGCACCCAGTTTTACCTATAAATAATATCTTATATTGCTATGGTATGGGTATATTTGTTACACCTTGTTGATATATTGTTGTTACCTGAAGTCCATACTGGATTCCCTTAGTTTTTCCCCATTGAGAATGATATTTGCTGTGGGTTTTTCATAGATGGCTTTTATGATATTGAGGTATGTACCCTCTATCCCTACACTGTGAAGTGTTTTAATCAAGAAAGGATGCTGTACTTTCTCAACTGCTTTTTCTGCATCTATTGAGAGGATCATATGGTTCTTTTTCTTTCTTTTATTAATGTATTGTATCACATTGATTGATTTGTGGATGTTGAAACAACCTTGCAGCCCAGGAATAATTCCCACTTGGTCGTGGTGAATAATCTTTTTAATTACTGTTGGATCTTATTGGCTAGTATTTTGGTGAGAATTTTTGCATCCATGTTCATCAGGGATATTGGTTTGTACTCTTTTTGATGGGGTCTTTTTCTGGTTTTGGGATCAAGGTAATGCTGGCCTCATAAAATGAGTTTGGAAGTTTTCCTTCCATTTCTATTTCTTGGAAAAGTTTCAGAATAATAGGTATTAATTCTTCTTTAAATGTTTGGTAGAATTTCCCTGGGAAGCCATCTGGTCCTGGGCTTTTGTTTGGGGAGATTGTTGATTACTGCTTCAATTTCCTTACTGGTTATGGGTCTGTTCAGGTTTTCTATTTCTTCCTGGTTCAGTTTTGGTAGTTGATACATCTCTAGGAATGCATCCATTTCTTCCAGATTATCTAATTTGCTGGCATATAGTTGCTCATAATATATTCTTATAATTGTTAGTATTTCTTGGGTGTTGGTTGCGATCTCTCCTTTCATTCATGATTTTATTTATTTGGGTCATTTCTCTTTTCTTTTTGATAAGTCTGGCCAGGGTTTATCAATCTTGTTAATTCTTTCAAAGAACCAGCTCCTAGCTTCGTTGATCTGTTCTACTGTTCTTTTGTTTTCTATTTCATTGATTTCTGCTCTGATCTTTATTATTTCTCTTCTTCTGCTGGGTTTAGGCTTTATCTGCGTTCTTTCTCCAGCTCCTTTAGGTGTAAGGTTAGGTTGTGTATTTGAGACCTTTCTTGTTTCTTGAGAAAGGCTTGTATTGCTATATACTTTCCTCTTAGGACTGCCTTTGCTGCATCCCAAAGATTTTGAACAGTTGTGTTTTCATTTGTTTCCATGAATTTTTTTAATTCTTTAATTTCCTGGTTGACCCATTCATTCTTAAGTAGGATGCTCTTTAGCCTCCATGTATTTGAGATCTTTCCAACTTTCCTCTTGTGATTGAGTTCTAGTTTCAAAGCACTGTGGTCTGAAAATATGCAGGGAATGATCCCAGTCTTTTGGTACCAGTTGAGACCTGATTTGTGGCCCAGGATGTGATCTATTCTGGAGAATGTTCCATAGGCACTAGAGAAGAATGTGTATTCTGTTGCTTTGGGATGGAATGTTCTGAATATATCTGTGAAGTCCATCTGGTCCAGTGTGTCATTTAAAGTCTTTATTTCCTTGTTGATCTTATGCTTAGATGATCTGTCCATTTCAGTGAGGGGATTGTTAAAGTCCCCTACTATTATTGTATTATTGTCGATGTGTTTCTTTGCTTTTGTTATTAGTTGGCTTATATAATTGGCTGCTCCCATGTTAGGGGCACACATATTTAAAACTGTTAGATCTTCTTGTTAGACAGACCCTTTAAGTATGATGTAGTGTCCTTCCTCATCTCTTCTTATAGTCTTTGGTTTAAAATCTAATTTGTCTGATATAAGGATTGCCACCCCAGCTTTTTTTTTTTTAAGAATTTATTTATTTATTTGACAGAGAGAGATACAGCAAGAGAGAGAACACAAGCAGGGGGAGTGGGAGAGGAAGAAGCAGGCTTCCCACAGAGCAAGGAGCCTGATGCAGGGCTCAATCCCAGGACCCTGGGATCATGACCTGAGCCAAAGGCAGACACTTAACGACTGAGCCACCCAGGCACCCCACCCCAGCTCTCTTTTGATGTCCATTAGCATGGTAAATGGTTTTCCACCCCCTCACTTTCAATCTGGAGGTGTCTTTGGGTCTAAAATGAGTCTCTTCCAGACAGCATATTGATGGGTCTTGTTTTTTTATCCAAGTGATACCTGTGTCTTTTGATTAGGGCATTTATCCCATTTACATTCAGGGTAACTATTGAAAGATATGAATTTAGTGTCATTGTATTGCCTGTAAGGTGACTGTTACTGTATATTGTCTCTGATCCTTCCTGGTCTATGTTACTTTTAGGCTTTTTCTTTGCTTAGAGGACCTGTTTCAATATTTCTTGTAGGGCTGGTTTTGGTGTTCACAAATTCTTTTAGTTTTTATTTGTCCTGAAAGCTTTTTATCTCCCCTTCTATTTTCAATGACAGCCTAGCTGGATATAGTATTCCTGGCTGCATATTTTTCTCATTTAGTGCTCTGAATATATCATGCCAGTCCTTTCTGGCCTGCCAGGTCTCTGTGGATAGGTTTGCTGCCAGTCAATGTTTCTACCATTGTAGGTTACATATCTCTTCTCTAGAGCTGCTTTCAGGATTTTCTCTTTGTCTCTGAGACGTGTGAGTTTTACTATTAGATGTTGGGGTATTGACCTATTTTTATTGATTTTGAGGGGGGTTCTCTGTGCCTCCTGGATTTTGATACCTTTTTCTTTCCCCAAATTAGGGGCGTTCTCTGCTATAATTTGCTCCAATATACCTTCTGCCCCTCTCTCTTTCTCTTCTTCTTCTGCGATCCCAATTATTCTAATGTTTTGCTTTATGGTATCATGTATCTCTCAAATTCTCCCCTCCTGATCCAGTAGTTGTTGATCTCTCTTTTTCTCAGCTTCTTTATTCTCCCTCATTTGGTCTTCTATATCACTAATTCTCTCTTCTGCCTCATTTATCCTAGCAGTTAGGGCCTCCATTTTTGATCACACCTCATTAATAGCCTTTTTGATTTTGACTTGGTTAGATTTTATTTTCTCCAGAAAGGGATTCTCTAGTATCTTCTATGCTTTTTTCAAGCCCAGCTAGTATCTTTATAATTGTCATTCTGAACTCTAGTTCTGACATCTTACTAATGTCTGTATTGATTAGGTCCCTGGCAGTCGGTATTGCCTCTTGTTCTTTTTTTTGAGGTGAGTTTTTCCATCTTGTTCTTTTGTCCAGAGTAGAATAGATGAATAGAGAACAAAATGCTAAAAGTGTAACAATGACTGCAGAAAAATACACACTAAACAAATCAGAAGAGATCTGAAACGGGGTGGGGGGGGAGAGGGCGGTGCTGGACGAGGGGAACAAAGGGGAAAAAAAAAGGAATATGATCAGGCTGGTGAATAGAACAGAGCCAAACACTAGATTTTGGGTGTATTTTGGTCTGTTAGAAGAAATTGCCTCCCAAAATTTTAAAGAAAGAAAAACTTACATATATACAAAAATAAGGGTAAAGACAATGAAGGGATGGAGTTATGACTGTAAAGATGAAAATTTAAAAAGATTTTATAAAAGGAATTGATAAAATAAGAAGTTGGTTGGAAAAAGAATGAAAAAAATTTAAAAAAAAAGAGAATGTGATCAGGCGGGAGACTAGGACAAAGTCATACACTAAATTCGGGTATATTTTGGTCTGTTAGAAGAAACTGTTTCCCAAAATTTTATAGAAAGAAAAAATTATATATATACAAAAAATAAGGTTAAATACAATGAAGGGATAGAATATGACTGTAAAAATGAAAATTAAAGGGCACCTGGGTGGCTCAGTTGGTTAAGCAACTGCCTTTGGCTCAGGTCATGATCCTGGGATCCTGGGTTTGAGTCCCACATCGGGCTCCCCCTGCTCTGCAGGGAGCCTGCTTCTCCCTCTGCCTCTGCCTGCCACTCTCCTTGCTTGTGCTCTCTCTCTGTCAAATAAATAAATAAGATCTTAAAAAAAATGAAAATTAAAAAAAGATTTTTAAGAAGGAATTGAAAAGATGTTGGTTGAAAAAGAAAAGAAGAAAAATTCAACTAAAAAAATAGAAAAAGAAAAAATGAAGAAAATTTAAAAAATTAACTTAGGAAGACTAAAGAATCATGGGGAAAAAGCCATGAATTCTATATGCTGTATTCCCCTAGCGCTGGGGTTTTGTGGTTCTCATTGATAGGTAAACTTGGTCTTGGCTAGATGTTCTTGTTGATCTTCTGGGAGTGGGACCTGTTGCAGTGATTCTCAAATGCCTTTGCCTGAGGCAGAATTGCCCCGCCCTTTCCTGGCCCAGCTAAGTAATCTGCTGGGGTTTGCTCTCGGTAGCTTTTGTTCCCTGCAAGCTTTCTGTACAGCTTTGGAGGACGAGAAAGAAAATGGCGGCCTCCCAATCTCTGGTCCTGGAGGAGCTGAGAACTTGTGGCCTCACTCCTCACTGAGCCCTCATAGAAAAGCAGTCAATCACTCCTGTCTCCCTGGTCTCCAGCTGCACTCCGTGCTCACCCGGCCTGTGACTGAGCATTTCTATCTCTGGCACACGACCCTATCTGGCATCTCCAAATCAAGCAGATTCCTGGTGGATCATGGTTTATGGCAACCCCAAGCTGAGAGCCCACTTCTTGTATGTCTTTGCAGCCAGCTTCCCTGCTCCAATACTGGGGAACTCTGCCACACTCAGGCCCCCCTGGTCTTTCCGTGACCCCAAGGGTCCTGAGACCATGTTGTGCCAGCGAGGGTTCCACCCCCCACTCAGCCACTGGAGCGACGTCCCTCAGCAGAGCCGACTTCTAAAAGTTCCAATTTTGTGCTCCACTGCTCTATCACTTACCAGTGGCGGCTGACGGAGGCCCCCTCCCTCCATCGTCTATCTTCCTGTATATCACCTCGGATTCACTTCTCCACACGTCCTACCTTCCAGAAAGTGGTCACTTTTCTGTTCATAGAATTGCTGCTATTCTTTTCTTTGATCTCCTGTTGAGTTTGTAGGTGTTCTGAGTCATATGATAACTATCTAGTTGAATTCCTGGGACCAGATGAAATTTAGGTCTCCTACTCCTCCACCATCTTGCTCCTCCCCCCCGTACAATATGTCTTTTATTGTATAGTGTGAATCTTAGCCTCTTCCCTGGGCCCCTGGAGTTCTGTTTGAGAGCATGAATACTGAAGGTTGAGAAATTAGAGCCTACTAAATAGGCCCATCACACGTGATTTTTGGCCAAAATATCCAGGAATGAGGGGAGTCCTATATTTTACCCAAATATTATGTATGTTTTCTCTTTTTTAAACAGCTCTGTGAATCAGGATTAAATAATACTAGTTCCTGAAATAAACAAACCCCAAATGTCAGTATTTGACCCAACAAAGGTTTATTTCTCACTTATAACCCATGGAGGGTGAGTAGTAGAGCTTTGCTCTCCTTATGCTCTGGTCATATTATTTTCAACTTGTGGCTTCTTTAGGTTGCCTTAGTGTGTCATCCAGCCAACAGATGGATATAAGAGAAAACAAATATGAAAAAGTTACAGTCTAAATTTTTTTCATTTATATTCATTCCATGAGTAAAAATTAGTTATATAGTCTAGAATGTTAAGGGTCTGTTAAATGTAATTTAGCCATGTGCCTAGGAAGAATAAACAGATTTGGTGAGTATCTGGTCAGTCTCTGCAAAGCATTTTTTTCTGTTTATTTAAACAAGTATAAAAATATACTTCATATATAATATATGAAGAACTGCTTTACCTCAGCACCCTTTCAAAAAAGTACTCTGCTCCCTTAGGGAATCTATGTTTTGGGGTATTTTTGGTTTGAAGCTATGTTTGGATGAGTTTAGCAAACTTGTAAAGACTTAGGAAAATGCTGAGGATGGAGAATTTTTTGTTCTGAATAAGACTTATAAGGACTGCATATGACTTTTTTCCCATATAACTTTAGAAAGGGATTATAAAATAAGCATGAGCTATCTCTGGCAAAACCATGAGGGAAGTGAAGCTGCACAATGCTTTCCTTTCCCCTTTTCCTTATTGGATTTCTCCCTCTTCATCCTTCCATTTCCAGGTACCAGGACCCTCATACTAGCTGTCAAGCACACCTCCCCTCCTCTCTCAGAATTTACCAGCCTTGTATCCTGTCAGGGCTTTGTATGGTGCTTAATCAGAGAAACTACTTCATAGTTAGATATTGACAGCTGATTATCTAACTGTGATATCACTTCCAGAGATGTTTGCAGTTCAACAGGCATTCTTGGCAATATAACACTTGAAATCTTTCCATTCTATTGGACCTAGAGGACTGCAGCAAGCCTACAGGGCTTTTTAGTGTAGCTTCCAATTCATACTTCATAGGTATTCACCAAGAGAGGAAACAAAGGGAGTCTATTCAGACATTCATGAAGGCCTATGACACTTCTCCATAACCAGTGCTGGGGCGAGTAGTTCTCCATATCCTGCTTTCTTAGTAATTCTGTTATAATAGTGACTCATTTTTCAGTCATCTTTCCTCTCTAGCTATTGTTAACAAGTACCTGAAAAGAAGGGAAGAGACCTGTGAGCTACTGAAGTAGCTTCCAGTAACACAAACTCAGGCCCTCATCTCTACTGAAGAGACCTTCTGATATGCAGTCACAATCAATTTTTATTTCATATAGAATTTTATTAAGGTGAGTAATCTGATTTATAGCCCCAGGATACATTGGAAATAAAAAAATACAGGTTGCAAAAAGATGGTTTTTATAAAATCAAGAACAACTTGGGCAACCTGCAGTGACAACACAGTGAAACAGTTATTTTATAACATTTAGAAGAGATGGAGATATGATTAGTATTCTCTAGTTAAAAAGATATACTTCGATTTCTATCAAACAAATTCAAGCTAAAAAATTTGGGCATGGGGGGTTTTACTATATGTAAATTATGTTTTAATAAAAAAATGGAAAAAATTGGACAGGAAACAAGTATCTTCTGAAAGGAAAACAAATCTGGGAGTGGGGCAGGTGTGTGGTGATATTGCAAAACTGAATGTGGAGACCTCTGCATCTATGCTCTTTTGGAGAGCCATGAGTTACTGAATAAGATATGCAGCAGTTAATTTGGTCTCATTGTGTTTCTGCATATTCTTCACTCTTTCTGATGGAGAAAGTGCAGTACAGAGTTCTCCAGAATGTATGCTAAAATAAAAATACTTCTCTCAAAGCTGGGACCCTGTTTTAGTAGTACTTGGGGATGTGATTCTTTACGACATAACCTTTTGGAGAAGGCTAGAGATTGTGTTGGTCCAAGGAATATTACACCAGAGACCACAACGCTTACCAAGGCCACAGTGATGGAAAAGGCCAACAAAAAGAAGCAAACAGTCTCACTGTAGTGCTTGTTATCAGAAGTCTTATTTGCTTTAAAAATAATTGACAGCTGAAAGAGGCTATCTTTAAAAGTGTCCATAAATGATACAGAAGGTTCATGTGAGGTGTTTTTAATGAGTAGGTTTTTAGACAATTGTTTAGTTTTTGCCTTGTTCGTTTTAATTACCATTAATAGAATCTGCATTAGGAGAAAACACAATGGCTAAAGTTTTGGAAGAACTCTTTTCTGTGTGTTGGGGTGGTGGGTAAAGATTGAAATATGTGAAAGAAAGCTTCTGGCTATATCAGGGCCAAAAAAAAACATGTTTATTGATCATGTATACTGAAGTCTTGCTAAATTAACTTACTAGTTTTAGTAGTTTTTTCTGTAGAGTCCACTGGATTTTCTACATAGACGATCATTTATCTGTGAATAGAGACAGTTTTACTTCTTCCTTTCAAGATGAAATGCTTTTTTCTCTGTTACTGCATTGGTCAAATTCTCCAGTATAATGCTAAATAGCAAGGAATGAGGTGTATATCATGCCTTGTTTCTGATCTTAGGGGGAAAAATTAGTCTTTCATCATTAAAGTCTGATGCTAGCAATAGTTTTGTAGATGCCCTTGTTCATGTCAAAGAAGTACCCTTCTTTTCCTACTTTACTGACAGTTTTTATCAGGAATGGATGTTTAATTTGTTAAATGCTTTTTCTGCACCTATTCAGATGAAGTGACTTTTTTTTTAGCTTTTTAATATGTTGAATTACATTAATTGATGTTCAAATGCTAAACTAACTTTGTATTTCTGAGATAAACCCCACTTGGTCATGATTTGGTTTACTAAAATTTGTGAAAAATTCTTGTGCCTATGTTCATGTGGGACATTGGTTTAAAATTTTTTATCTTATAATGTCTTATTCGGTTTGGGTATCAGAGCAACAATGGCTTCATAGAATGATTCGGGAAATATTCACTTCTCTTAATGTTTTTGGAAGAGTTTGTGTGGAATTGATATTTAGTCCATAAAAATTTGGTGGAATTCTTTGATGAGTCATTGGGGCTTGGAGTTTTCTTTATGGGAAAGTTTAACTACAAATTCAGTTTCCTTACCAGATAGGACTATTTGAGTTATCTATTTTTTTTTAACTGAGTTTTGATAGTTTATACTTACAAATAATTTGTTTCATTTATGTTTTAGAATACATTGACATAAAGCTGTTTATAATCTTCTCTTATCTTTTTGATATCTGTAGTCTGAATCTGTAGTGGTATCACCTCTCATTCTCCAAATTGGCAATTTATGCCTTCTTTCCTTTTTTTTGTCAGTCAAACTAGAGTTTTTTGTTATTATGTTCAGTTAGCCACTGTGTAGTACATCGTTTGTTTTTGAGAGTAGTATCAATTTTATTGGTCTTCTCAAAGAATCAGGTATTGGTTTCATTGATATTCTCTATTGTTTTTCTTTTAATTCATTTCTACAATAATTTTTATTATTTCCTTTCTTTTGTTTTAGTTTGCTCTTCTTTTTCTAATTTCTTAAGGTAGAAGCTGAAGTTATTGATTTGAGACCTTTCTTACTTTCCACAATAGGTTTTTAGTTCCATGAATTGTCCTTTAAAAGATGCTTTAGCAACATTCCATAATTGTGTTTTTTATTTCCACTCAATTCAATATGACCCATGGGTCAAAGAATAGTTTTTTAGGTTTTAAATATTGAGGGATTTTCCATGTCTTTTTTAAAGTGATTTTTAATTTATTTCCATTGAAGTTAGATAACATACTTTGTATGATGTGAATGTTTCTGAATTTATTTTATTTTTCACAATATTATTGACTATATTCCCTATGCTGTACTTTTCGTCTATATGACTTTCTTATTCTATAACTTGAAGTTTGTATCTTTTAATGCCTTCACCTATTTTACCCACCCCTCCACCTACCTTCCCCCTGGAAGCCACCAGTTTGTTCTCTGTATTTAAGTCTTTTTTTTTTTTCCATTTGCTCATTTGTTTTGTTTTTTGGCCTCCACATATAAGTGAAATCACACGGTATTTGTCTTTCTCTGTTTTGCTTATTTCATTTGGTATAACGCCCTCTAGGTCCATCCATGTTGTCACAAATGGCAAGATTTCATTCTTTTTTAAGGCTAATACTCCATTGTGTGTGTGTGTGTGTGTGTATGTGTGTGTGTATACCATATCTTCTCTACCCATTCATCTATCAGTGGTGACTTGGGTTGCTTTCATATCTTGGTTATTGTAAATAATGTTGCAATAAAGATAAGAATGCATATATTTTTTTCAAATTAGTGTTTTCATTTTCTTTGGGTAAATACCTAGTAGTGGAATTACTGGATTACATGGTAGTTCCATTTTTAATTTTTTGAAGATCCTCCATACTGTTTTCTATAGTAATTGTACCAATTTACATTCCCACCAACAGTGCAGAGGGTTCCCTTTTCTCCAGTCCTCGCCAACCTGTGTTATTTCTTGTCTTTTGGATACTAGTCATTCTGACTGGTATGAGGTGATATCTCATTGTGGTTTTGATTTGCATTTCCCTGATAATTAGTGATGTTGAGCATCTTTTCATGTGTTTGTTGGTCATCTGTCTATCTTTTTTTAAGTTCTAATTTAAATTCCAGTTAGTCAACATACAGTGTATTATTAGTTACAAGTCTACAATATAGCGATTCAACACTTCCATACAACATCCAGTGCTACTCACAAGTGTATTCCTTAATCCCCATCACATATTCAATCCATCCCCCCACCCACTTCCCCTCTGATAACCATCAGTTTGTCCTGTATAGTTAAGAGTCTGTTTCTTGGTTTGCCTCCCTCTCTCTCTCTTTTTTCCCCTTTGCTGGTTAGTTTTGTTTCTTAAATTCCACATATCAGTGAAATAATGTTTTTGTCTTTCTCTGACTCAGTTATTTTGCTTAGCATTATACTCCCTAGCTCCATCCATGTTGTTGCAAATGGCAAGATTTCATTCTTTGTTATGCTGAGCAATATCCCTATATATATATATATATATATAATTTTTTTTCATACTAGTCATTGTGACTGGTATAAGGTGATAAATCATTGCGGTTTTGCTTTGCATTTCCCTGATGATTAGTGATGTTGAACATCTTTTCATGTGTTTGTTGGTCATCTGTGTGTGTGTGTGTGTCTGTGTATACATATACATATATATATGTATATATACCACATCTTTTTTTATCCATTTATTAATTGATGGACATCTGGGCTGTTTCCATAATTTTGCTATTGTAGATAATGCTGCTATAAACATCAGGGTACATGTATCTCTCTGAATTAATTTTTTTCTATTCTTTTTTAAAAAAGATTTTATGTACTTATTTGAGAGAGACACAGAACATGAGCAGGGGGTAGGAGCAGAGGGAGGGGGAGAAGCAGACTCCCCACTGAGCTGGGAGCCCAAGATGGGGCTCGATCCCAGGACCCCAGGATCATGACCTGAGCTAAATGCAGCCACTTAACTGACTGAGCCACCCAAACACCCCAGTTTTTTTGTGTTCTTTGGGTAAATACTTAGTAGTGCAATTGCTGGATCTTAGGGTAGTTCTATTTTTAACTTTTTGAGGAACTTCCATACTATTTTCCAGAGTGGCTGTACCAGCTTGCATTCCTGTCAACAGTGTAAGAGGGCTCCCCTTTCTCCACACCTTGCCAACATCTGTTGTTTCCTGAGTTGTTAATTTTAGCCATTCTGACTGGTGTAAGGTGGTATCTCATTATGATTTTGATTTGTATTTCCTTGATAATGAGTGATGTGGAGCATTTTTCATGTGTCTGTTGGCCATCTGGATGTTGTCTTTGGAAAAATGTTCGTTCATGTCTTATGCCCATTTTTTATTTGGATTATTTATTTTTGGAGTGTTGAGTTGTATAAGTTCTTTATATATTTTGGATACTAACCTTTTATCAGATACATCACTTGCAAATATCTTCTCCCATTCCATAGGCTGTCCTTTAGTTTTGTTGATTGTTTCCATAGGTTGTTTTGTAGTTTTGTTGATTGTTTCCTTCCCTGTGCAAAAGCTTTTTATTTTGATGAAGTCCCAATAGTTTATTTTTGCTTTTGTTTCCCTTGCCTCCAGAGACATATTTAGATTGAAGTTGCTATGGCCAATGTCAAGGAAGTTATTGACTATGGTTTCGTCTAGGATGTTTTTACGGTTTCAAGTCTCACATTTAGGTCTTTAATCCATTTTGAATTTATCCTCTTTTTTAAAAGATTTTATTTATTTATTTGATAGAGAGAGAGAGATAGTGACAGAGATAGTGAGAAAGAGCACAAGCAGGGGGAGAGGCAAAGGAAGAGGGAAAAATAGGCTCCCTGTGGAGCAGGAAACTGGACGTGGGGCTCGATCCTGGGACCCTGGGATCATGACCTGAGCTGAAGGCAGACGCTTAACAACTGAGCCACCCAGGCACCCCCATTTTGAATTTATTCTTGTGTATGGTATAAGACAGTGGTCCAGCTTCTTTCTTTTGCATGTCCAGCTTTCCCGACACCATTTGTTGAAAAGACTCTCTTTTCCCACTGGATATTCTTTCCTGTTTTGTTGAAGATTGACTGCTTAGTTGTGGATTCATTTCTGGGTTTTCTATTGTTCTATTGATCTATGTGTCTATTTTTGTGCCAGTACCACACTTATTTTGATCACTACAGCTTTGTAATATATCTTGAAGTCTGGAATTGTGATGCTTTCAGCTTTGCTTTTCTTCTTCAGGGTTGCTTTGGCTGTTCAGGGTCTTTTGGGGTTCCATACAAATTCTAGAATTGTTTGTCCTAGTTTTGTGAAAAATGCTTGGTATTTGGATAGGGATTGCATTAAGTGTGTAGATTATTTTGGGTAGGATAGACCTTTTAATAATATTGTCCTTCCAATCCATGACCACGGAATGTTTTCCCCTTTTTGTGTCATCTTCAATGTCTATCATCAGTGTTTTATACTTTTCAGAGTACAGTTCTTTTGCCTCATGGGTTAGGTTTATTCCTAGGTATGTTACTGTTTTTGGTGCAACTGCAAATGGGATTGATTCCTTAATTTCTCTTTCTGCTGCTTCATTATTGGTTTATAGAAATGCAAGATTTCTGTATGTTGATTTTGTATCCTATAACTTTACTGAATTTGTGTATCAGTTCTAGCAGTTTTTTGGTGGAGTCTTTCAAGTTTCCCAAATAGAGTATCATGTCATCTGTGAAGAATAAAAGTTTTACTTCTTCCTTGCTGATCTGGATGCCTTTTATTTCTTCTTCCTGTCTGACTGCTGTGACTAGGACTTCCAGTATTATGTTAAATAACAGTGGTGAGAGTGGACATCCCTGTCTTAATCCTGACCATAGAGGAAAAGCTCTCAGTTTTTCCCCAATGAGGATGATATGAGCTGTGGATTTTTCATATATAACCTTTATTATGTTGAGGTATGTCCCTCTAAACCTACTTTGTTGAGGGATTTTAGCATGAATGAATGTGGTACTTTGTCAAATGCTTTTTCTGTACCTATTAAACTGATCATATGGTTCTTATCCATTCTGTTATTAATGTGGTGTATCATGTTTATTGATTTGCAAATATTGAACCACTCTTTCATCCAAGGAGTAAATCCCATTTGTGTGTGTATGTCTTTTTTGGGAAAATGTCCATTCAGGTCATCTGCCCAATTTTTAATTGGATTATTTTTTCTGTTGAGCTGAATAAGTTCTTTATATATTTTGGATATTAACTCCTTATCTGATATATCATTTGCAAATATCTTCTCCCATTCAGCAGGTTGCCTTTGTTTTATTGGTAGCTTCCTTTGCTGTGCAAAAGACTTATTTTTTGTGTAGTCCCAGTAGTTTATTTTTGCTTTTGTTTCCCTTGTCTGAGTAAATATATCCATTAATATGGTGCTAAGGCCAATTTCCAAGCCTCACTGCAGATGTTTTCTTGTAGGAGTTTTATGATTTCAGGTTTCACATTTAGGACTTAAATCCACTTTGTGTTTATATTTGTGTGTAAAGAAAGTGGTCCAGTTTTATTCTTTTGATGTAGCTGTCCACTTTTCCCAGCACCATTTATTGAAGAGACTGTCTTTCCCCCACTGTATATTCATGCCTCTTTTGTCATAAACTAATTGACCAAATAAGCATGGGTTTGTTTCTGGGCCCTCTATCCTGTTCTGCTGATCTATGTCTATTTTTGTGCCAGTATCATACTGTTTTGATTTACTATAGTTTGTAATATATCTTGAAATCTGAGATTGTGATACTGACAGCTTTGTTCTTTTCTCTCAAGATTGCTATGGCAAGAGGGCACCTGGGTAGCACAGCTGGTTAAGCATCCAACTCTTGGTTTGGGCTCATGTTGTGAGACTGAGCCCCATGTCAGGCTCCATATTCAGTGCAGAGTCTGCTTAAGTTTCTCTCTCCCTCTCCCTCTGCCCTTCCCCCTGAGTTTGCACTTTCTCTCTCTTAAATAAATAAATAAATCTGTAAAAAAAAAAAAAAAGATTGCTTTGGCAAGGCACACGGATGACTCAGTTGGAAGAGCATATGACTCTTGATCTTGGATTCTTGAGTTTGAGTCCCACGTTGGGTATAGAGATTACTTACAATAAATAAATTTAAAAAATTTTTCAAGATTGCTTTGGCTATTTGGGGTATTTTGTGGTTCCATTCAAATTTTAGGTTTATTTGGTCTAGTTCTGTGAAAAATGTTATCGGTATTTTGAGAGGGATTGCAATGAATCTGTACATTGCTTTGGGTAATTTGGAAACTTTAACCATAAGCACTGTATATCTTTCCATTTGTTCATATCATCTTCAATTTCTTTCATCAATGTTGGATGCTTTCCAGAGTATAGGTCTTTCACTTCTTTCATTAAATTTATTCCCGGTTATTTTACTCTTTTTAGTGAAACTATAAATGGGATTGCTTTCTTAATTTCTCTTTCTGCTAGTTTGTTATTAGTGTATAGAAATGCAGTACATTTCTGTATATTAATTTGTGCCCTGCAACTTTACTAAATCATTTATTAGTTCTAATAGTTTTTTTTTTTTTTGTGGATTCTTCAGGGTTATCATGTCATCTACAAATAGTTTTACTTCCTCCTTACCAATTTGGATGCTTTTTATTTCTTTCTCTTATCTGATTCCTATAGCTAGGACCTCCAGTACTATGTTGAATAAAAGTGGTGACTAGTGGACAATTCTTGTCTTGTTCCTGATCTTAGAGAAAATACTTTCAGTTTTTTATTATCGAGTATGTTAGTTGAGGATTTTTCATATGTTCTCTCTAAACCTAGTTTGTTGGGAGTTTTTAATCACAAATAGATGCTGTATTTTATCATGCTTTTTCTGTATCTTTTGAGATAATTATGGTTTTTTTAAAAGATTTTTATTTATTTGAGAGAGAGAGAATGAGAGAGAGAGAGAACATGAGAGGGGGGAGGGTCAAAGGGAGAAGCAGACTGCCCGCTGAGCAAGGAATCTGATGCGGGACTCGAACCCAGGACTCCAGGATCATGACCTGAGCCGAAGGCAGTCGCTTAACCAACTGAGCCACCCAGGCGCCCCAAGAAAATTATGGTTTTTTATTCTTCCTCTTGTTAATGTGATGTATCACATTGACTGATTTGTGAATATTGAACCATCCTTGCATCCCTGGAATAAATCCAACTTGATTGTGGTAAATGATCCCTTAAATGTATAGTTGAATTCAGTTTGCTAATATTTTGTTGAGGAGTTTTGCATCTATGTTCATCAGGGATATTGTCCTGTAGTTTTCTATTTTTTGTTTGTTTTTTGTAGGGTCTTTAGTTTGGTTTCAGAGTAATTCTGGCCTCATAGAATGAATTTGGAAGTTTTTCTTCCTCTTCTATGTTTTGGAATAGTTTGAGAATAGGTATTACCTCTTCTTTAAATGTTTGGTAGAATTCACTCATGAAACCACATGGACTTGTTTGTTGGGGAATGTTTTGATTACCAATTCAATTTTGTTTCTAGTAATCCTTCTGATCAAGTTTCCTATTTCTTCTTGATTCAGTGATAGACGATTGTATGTTTCTAGGAATTTATCCATTTCTTCTAGGTTGTTGAGTTTGTTGGTATATAGTTTTTCATAGTATTCTCATAATTCTCTATATTTCTGTGGTTGTTATTTCTTTTCCTTAATTTCTGCTTTTATTTGAGTCCTCTCTCTTTTCTTGATGAGTCTAGCTAAAGGTTTATCAATTTTGTTTATTTTTTTAAAGAACCAGCGCTTGTTTTCCTTCATCTTTTATATTGTTTTTTTAAGTCTCTATTTCATTCATTTCTGCTCCAGTATTTATTATTTCTTTCTTTCTACTAACTATGGACTTTTTTTCTATTCCTAGGTCCTTTAGGTGGAAGGTTATATTGTTTAGTTGTCTTGTGTCTTGAGATAGTCCTGTTATCACTATAAACTTCCCTCTTAGAACTGCTTTTGCTCTGTCTCAAAGATTTTGCACCATTGGGTTTTCAATTTCATTTGTCTCCATGTATTTTTTGATTCCATCTTTGATTTCTTTGTTGATCCATTGATTGCTTAGCAGAATGTTTTTTAGTCTCATGGATTTGTATTTTTTCCAGTTTTTTTCTCATAATTGATTTCTAGTTTTATACCATTGCAGTCAGAAAAGGTGCTTGATATTATTTCAATCTTAAATTTACTGAGACTTGTTCTGTGGGTAAACATGTGGTCTATCCTGGATAGTGTTCCATGTGCACTTGAAAAGAATGTGTATTCTGTTGTATTTGGATGGAATGTTCTGTATATATCTGTTTGGTCCATCTGGTCTAATGTGTTCTTCAAAGCTATTGTTTCCTTGTTAATTTTCTGTGTGGATGATCTATGCATTGATGTAACTGAGGTGTTAAACTCCTATACTATTATTGTATTACTGTCAATTTCTTCCTTTATGTCTGTTACTATTTGCTTTATATATTTGACTGCTCCTATGTTGGGAGCATAGATATTTGCTATTATTATATCCTCTTGTTGGATTTATACCTTTATCATTATGCAACGTCCTCCTTTGTCTCTTGATACAGTCTTTATTTTAAAGTCTATTTTGTCTGACATAAGTGATGCTACCTCAGCGTTTTTTTCACTTCCATTGCATGGAACACCTTTTTCCATCACTTTATTTTCAGCCTGTATGTATCCTTAGGTCTGAAGTGAGTCTCTGGTAGGCAGCATATAGATGGGTCTTGTTTTTTTTATCCATTCAGTCACCCTATGACTTGTGATTGGGGTATTTAGTCCATTTACATTTAATTATTGATAGGTATATACTTATTGTCATTTTGTTAACTGGTTTCTGGTTGATTTTGTAGCTTTTCTTTGTTCCTTTCTCTCATGCTTTCTTCCTTTGTGGTTTGATGGCTTTCTGTAGTGTTATTCTTTGATTTCTTTATCTTTTGTTTCTGAATTTACTGAGACCTTGTTTTATGGCCTGGAATATGGTCTATCTGGTAAGTATTCTGGGTGGACTTGAAAAGAATGTGTATTCTGCTATTGTTGAGTGGAGTGTTTGAAAATGCCACTTAAATCAAGCTGGTTGTTAATATTATTAAAATCTTCTATATCCTTGTTAACTTTGTCTACCTGTTTTATCAATTATTGAGTGAAGGATACTGAACTCCCTATTTGTGGAGTTGTCTATTTCTACATGTATTTTGCAGCTATCTTATTAGGCAAATCATTATTTAATTTTGTTATGCCCTCGTAATGATTTGACAACTTTAACATTATGAAATGACCTTCTTTATCTCTGGAAATATTCTTTGCTCTGAAATTTACTTTCTCTGATATAACTATAGCCATTCTAGATTTCTTTTGACTAGTATTAGTGTGCAATATTGGTTTTCACCCATTAACTTTTAATTATTTGTGTCTTTATTTTTAAAGTGAATTTTTTCTAAGAAGTATATAGTTGAGAATTGCTTTTTTAAAAATCCAAAATGAAAGTCTTTGCCTTTTAATTAATGGTGTTTTATGGAGTGTTTTTTAGTGATTTCATTTTACTTCTTTTGTTAGTTTTTTTTTTAGCTGTAACTCTGTTTCATTATATAAGTGGTTGCTTTAGAGTTTATAGCAGCCATCTTTAACCCATCACAGTCTACTTTCACGGGATATTATACCACTTCACATACATTATAAGAACTGTAGTATAGTATGCTTTCATTTCTCTACTCCTGACTTTAATGCCATTTAATGCTATGTACTTTATTTATACACATGTATCTCACAAAACATTGTTACCATTGTATTTAATAAAATATTTAAATAATAAAAATCTTACATATTTACCAAGTAGTTTATCATGTAATTACCATGATGCTCTTCATTCCTTTATATAAATCTAGATTTCTACCCAGTATTATTTTTCTATTACCTGAAGATTGGCTAGTGATGAATAGTTCTTCTAAAAGATAATTTTGCTGGGTATAGATTTGTAACTTGACAGATGTTTTTTCTTTAAACACTTTCAAGATTTAGCTCAACTATCTTTCACATTGTTTCTAATGAGAAATCTGTTGTCATCCTTATCTGTGTTTCTCTGTACATAATATGCTGTTTATTATGTAAACATATTAAAGCTAAATATAGGGGCACCTGGGTGGCTCATTCGTTAAGCATCGTTGACCCCGAATTGGGCTCCCTGCTCCACGGGAAGACTGCTTCTCCCTCTCCCATTCCCCCTGCTTGTGTTCCCTCTCTCACTGTGTCTCAAATAGATGAAATCTTAAAAAAAAAAAAGCTAAATATATAAAGGATTTTCTCTTTTTTACTGTTTTTTTTCCTCACTGATTTTAAGCAATTTGATTATAATATACCTTGGTGAAGCTTTTTTCATGTTTCTTGTGTGTAGGGTTTATGGAACTTCTTAGATCTATGAGTTTATAGTTTTTCATCATATTTGAAACATTTTGGACACGAGTTTTTCAACTATATTTTGTACCTCATTCATTTTTTTTTGTAAACTCCAGTTATACATATATTAGGTTGCTTGAACTCATCCCATATCCCACTGATGCTTTTTAAAAATTAATTAATTTTAAAAATTAAGAAATTTGCTTTTTAGATAGTTTCCATTACCCTTTCTGCAAGTTCACTATGTTTTTACTAAATTGCCTAGTCTGCTGCCAATCCTAAACAGTGTAGTTTTCATTGCAGACATTGTTATTTTCACTTCTATGAATCTGATTTGGGTTCTTTTTTGTATCTTCTTTGTTCCTACATAATTTTTGAACATTTGGAATACAGTTATAGTAATTACTTTGTAATGCCCCTTTCTGCTAATTTTAACATTGGTGTCAGTCTGAGTTGGTTTCAGCTGATTGATTTTTGTCTTCATTATGGGATGTATTTTTCCTGCTTCTTTTTATGCTTGGTAATCTTTCATTAAATGCTAATTAAATTGGCTTTGTGACTTTACATACTTGGGTTCTAGATATTTTTGTATTCTTATGAATATTCCTTTTTTTAAAAAAAGATTTATTTATTTTTATTTGGGGGGAGGAAGGACAGAGGGAGAGAGAGAGCCTCAAGCAGACTCCCCACTGAGTGTGGAGACTGATGTAGGGTCAATCCCAGGACCCTGAGATCATGACCTGAGCTGAAATCAAGAGTCAGACACTTAATTGACTGAGCCACCCAGGTACCCCTCCTATGAATATTCTTAAACTTTGCAGTTAAATTAGTTGGAAACAGTTTGATCCTATTGAGTTTGCTTTTAAGAGTTGTTAGGTGGCATCTGAGGAGTATTTAGTCTAGGACTAATTTTATTTTATTTATTTTATTATGTTCAGTTAGCCATTGTATAGTGCCTAATTAGTTTTTGAGTAGTGTTCAATGATTCATTAGTTAAGTGTAACACTTAACTAATACTCATCACAGCATGTGCCCTCCTCAATACCCATCACCGTGTTACCCCCTCTCCCCACCCTCCTTCCCTCTGAAACCCCCACACTATTTCTTGGGATCCATAGTTTCTCATGGTTCATCTCCCTCTTGGATTTCTCCCCCTTTGGATTTCCCTCCCTTCCCCTATGGTCCTCTGTGCTATTGCTTATGTTCCATATATGAGTGAAACCATGTGATAATTGTCTTTCTCTGCTTGACTTATTTCAATTAACATAATCCCCTCCAGTTCCATCCATGTTGATGCAAATGGTGGGTATTCATCATTTCTAATGGCTGAACAATATTCCATTGTGTATATGTACCACATCTTCTTTATCCATTCATCTGTTGATGGACACCTCAGCTCCTTCCACAGTTTGGCTATTGTGGGCATTGCTGCTATGAACATTGGGGTGCACATGCCCTTTCTTTTCACTACATCTGTATCTTTGGGGTAAATACCTAGTAGTGCAATTTCTGGGTCATAGGGTAGCTCTATTCTTAACATCTTGAGGAACCTCCATGCTGTTTTCCAGAATGGTTGTACCAGCTGGTATTCCTACCAACAGTGTAAGAGGGTTCCCCTTTCTCTGCATCCTCCCCAACATTTGTTGTTTCCTGTTTTGTTAAATTTAGCCATTCTAATTGGTGTAAAGTGGTATCTCGTGGTTTTGATTTGTATTTCCCTGATGGCTAGTGATGTTGAGCATTTTTTCATGTGTCTGTTAGCCATTTGTATGTCTCTTTTGGAGAAGTGTCTGTTCATGTCTTCTGCCCAATTTTTTACTGGGTTATTAGTTTTTTTGAGTGTTGAGTTTGAGAAGTTCTTTATAGATCTTGGATATCAGCCCTTTATCTGTAATGTCATTTGCAAATATCTTCTCCCATTCCATGGGCTGCCTCTTTCTTTTGTTGACTGTTTCCTTTGCTGTGCAGGAACTTAACTCGATGAAGTCCCCAAAGTTTATTTTTGCTTTTGTTTCACTGGGTTTTGGAGACGTGTCTTGAAAGAAGTTACTATGACCGATGTCAAAGAGGTAACTGTCAATGTTCTCCTCTAGGATTTTGATGGACTCACCTTGAGGTCTTTCATCCATTTTCAGTTTATCTTTGTGTATGGTGTAAGGGCATGATCCAGTTTCATTCTTCTATATGTAGCTATCCAATTTTCCCAGCACCACTTACTGAAAAGACTGTCTTTTTTTCCATTGGATATTTTTTCCTGATTTGTCAAAGATTAGTTGGCCATAGAGTTGAGGGTCCATTTCTGGAGTCTCTATTCTCTTCCATTGGTCTATGTGTCTGTTTTTGTGCCAATACCATGCTGTCTTGGTGATCACAGCTTTGTAATATAGCTTGAAGTCAGACAATGTGATGCCCCCAGCTTTGTTTTTCTTTTTCATCATTCCCTTGGTGATTTGGGTCTTTTCTTGTTCCATACAAATTTTAGGATTTTTTGTTCCAGCTCTTTGCAAAAAGCCAATAGTATTTTAATAGGGATGGCATTGAAAGTGTAAATTGCTCTGGGGAGGATAGACATTTTAACAATGTTTATTCTTCCAATCCATGAGCATGGAATATTTTTCCATCTTTTTGGGTCTTCTTCAATTTCTTTCATGAGTGTTCTGTAGTTTCTAGGGTATAGATCCTTTATCTCTTTAGTTAGTTTTATTCCTAAGTATCTTACAGTTTTTGTTGCTATTGTAAATGGAATCGTTTCTCTAATTTTTCTTTCTACAGTTGCATTGTTAGTGTATAAGAAAGCAACTGATTTCTGTGCATTGATTTTAAATCCTACCACATTACTGAATTGCTATATGAGTTCTAGTAATTTGGGGGTGGAGTCTTTTGGGTTTTCCACATAAAGAATCATATTATCTGCGAAGAGGGAGAGTTTTACTTCTTTGCCAATTTGAATAACTTTTATTTCTTTTTGTTGTCTGATTGCTGAGGCTAGGACTTCTGGTACCATGTTAAACAGTAGTGGTGAGAGTGGGCATCTCTGTTGTGTTCCTGATCGTAAGGGAAAAGCTCTCAGCTTTTCCCCATTGATAATGATATTTGCTGTGGGCTTTTCATAGATGGTTTTTACAATAATTGAGGAATGTTCCCTCTATCCCTATACTCTGAAGAGTTCTAATCAGGAATGGATGTTGTATTTTGTCAATTGCTTTTTCTGCATCAATTGAGAGGATCATATGGTTCTTGTCTTTTCTTTGATTGATGTATTGTATCACATTAATTGATTTGCAGATGTTGAATCAACCTTGCAGCCCAGGAATAAATCCCACTTGGTCGTGGTGAATAATCCTTTTAATGTACTGTTGGATCCTATTAGCTAGGATCTTGTTGAGTATTTTGGCATCCATGTTCATCAAGGATATTGGTCTGTAATTCTCCTTTTTGATAGGGTCTTTGCCTGGTTTTGAGATCAGGGTAATGAACGCCTCAATAGAAGGAGTTTGGAAGTTTTGTTTCTGTTTCTATTTTTTGGAATAGCTTCAGTAGAACAAGTATTATTTCTTCTTTAAATGTTTGGTAGAATTTCCCTGGGAAGCCATATGGCCCTGGACTCTTGTTTTTTGGGAGGTTTTTGATTACTGCTTCAATTTCGTTACTGGTTATTGGTCTATTCAGATTATCTATTTCTTCCTGTTTCAGTCTTGGTAGTTTGTAAGTTTCCGGGAAGGCATCCATTTCTTCCAGATTGCTTAATTTATTGGCATACAGTTGCTGGTAATTTCTAATAATTGTTTCTATTTCCTTGGTGTTAGTCGTGATCTCTCCCTTTCATTCATGATTTTATTAATTTGGGTCCTTTCTCTTTTCTTTTGGATAAGTTTGGTCAGTGGTTTATCAATCTTACTAATTCTTTTAAAGAACCAGCTTCTAGTTTTGTTGATCTGTTCTACTGTTTTTCTGGTTTCTATTTCATTGATCTCTGGATCAATCATTATTATTTCTCTTCTTCTGCTTGGTTTAGGTTTTATTTGCTGTTCTTTCTCCAGCTCCGTTAGGTGTAGGGTTAGCTTGTGCATTTGGGATTTTTTTGATTTTGGGGGAGAGGCTTGGATGGCTATGTATTTCTCCCTTAGGACCGCCTTTGCAGTATCCCATAGGTTTTGGACCAACGTGTTTTTATTCTCATTGGTTTCCATGAATTGTTTAAGTTCTTAATTTCCTGGTTGACCCATTCATTCTTTAGCAGGATTCTCTTTAACTTCCAAGTATTTAAATTCCTTCCAAATTTTTTCTTGTGATTGAATCCCAGTTTCAAGGCATTGTGGTATCATGCAGGGAATAATCTCAATCTTTTGGTATTGGCTGAGATCTCTTTTGTGACCCAGTATGTGGTCTATTTTGAAGAAAGTTCTTTGTGCATTTGAGAAGAATGAGTATTCTGTTGTTTTAGGGTGGAATGTTCTGTATATATCTACAAAGTCCATCTGGACCAATGTGTCATTCAAAGCTCTTATTTCTTTGTTGATCTTCTGTTTAGATGATCTGTCCAGTGCTGAGAGTGGAGTGTTAAAAATCTCCTACTATTAATGTATTATTGACAATCTGATTCTTTATTTTGGTTAACAGCTGGTTTATGTAGTTGACTGCTCCCATGTTGGGGGCATAGATATTTACAATTGTTAGATCTTCTTGTCAGATAGACCCTTTAAGAATGATATAGTGTCCCTCTAGATCTGTTATTACAGTCTTTGGTTTAAATTCTAATCCCAGCTTTCTTTTGAGGTCCATTGGCATGAAAAATGGTTCTCCATCCTCTCACTTTCAGTCTGGAGGTGTCTTTAGGTTCAAAATGGGTCTCTTGTAGATAGCATATGGATAGGTCCTGTCTTTGTATCCAATCTGCAACCCTGTGCCATTTCATGGGAGCATTTAGGTTGTTCATGTTGAGGGTTACCACTGAAAGATATATGTTTATTGCCATCCTATTGTCTGTACAGTCCCTGTTGTTCTATGGATTGTCTGTACATCTAGTCCATATTACTCTTGGGGTCTTTCTTCTTTTATAGAATCCCCTTTCATATTTCTTGCAGGGCTAGCTTGGTGGTCACATATTCTTTCAGCTTCTGCCTGCCCTGGAAGCTCTTTATCTCTCCGTCCACTCAGAATGACAGCTTTGCTGGATAAAGTATTCTTGGCTACATGTTCTTCTCATTTAGTACCCTGAATATGTCTGTCCAGCCCTTTCTGGCTTGCCAGGTCTCTGTGGACAGGTCTGACATTATTCTGATGTTCCTCCCTCTGTATGTAAGGAATCTCTTCCCCCTAACTGCCCTTAGGATGGCTTCCTTGGTTCTAAGATTTGCGAGTTTTACTATTACATGTGAGTTTTTATTATGTTGTTTTTATTTTATTATAGATTTATAGATTATCATTTCTTAAAGGTTAGTGCTTTTAATGTCCTGTTTAAGCAACTTTTGAATATTCTGAGGTATCAAAAAATATTTAACAAACAATGAATCATGGAACACTATGTCAAAAACTAATGATGTACTGTATGGTGACTAACATAACATAATAAAATAAAATTAAAAAAAATTATTCTCTTTGTTTTCACTTTAAAGCTTCATTTGTTTTACCTCTTGCATTTGGGTGTGCAATCAATCTGGCATTGATTTTTGTATATGGTGTAAAGTGGAGGTCAAGAAACTTTTTTTTGGTATGGATACGCAATTGACCCATCACTACTTACTAAAAAGACCATGCTTTTTGCACTTCACTAGAGTGTCGCCCTTGTCATAAATCAGGTGACTGTACATATAATACTTTATAATCTCTGTTCTGTTCCATTTTCAGGCTTCCTATAATGCCACACTTTTCTAATTAGTATAGTTCATAGTGAGTCTTGATATATGGTAGTAAGGCCTTCAGTTTTTAAATTTATTGTTCTTAAAGACTTCCTTGTTCACTCATAAGACATTGCATTTCCTTATGAATTTCAGAATCATCAATTTCTGCAAAAAAGTTACCTGTTGGGATTTTAAGTGGTTTACAAATTGAATTGATAGATTAGTTTAGGGTAAAGTGACATTTTTACATATTGGTTCTTTTTGTCCATGAACATGTATATCCTCCATTTATTTGCCCCTCTCAACTTCTCTCACTAATGTTTTGTAGTTTCCAGTGTAAAACTAATGTACATTTTTGTTCTGCTCAGTATCTTAAAGGTTGTCCATATTAACAAGGATCTTTAACTCATTTTCACCCCAAATGTTTTCTAAGATTTCAAAATGGTGAGAAAAATGAGACATGGGTCAGTCTACATGAAGCATATAGTGTAGTGATAATAAAAAGTTTATATTCATAGTGCAAGTAGTAATTGTGTATCATTAAAGCAACATTATAACACATTAAATTCATACTGAATTTCATGGATGTCATGAGTTTATTTTTGCTTTTACATTTGTTTAGGTTTTTGGGGGGTGTGACAGGAGGCACATTTGCTTTATTGCTTATGTTGCATATTCAAAGAAATACAATAAACCCTGTTTTAAAAATATAAGGCACATAAAAACCTCTTCAAGTTCCATATTATGGAATTTCCTATTGGCTAATAAAAGTATTTCCTATTGGCTAATTCCTATTGGCTAATAAAAGTATTTCCACTATAGAACTAGAACTATCTGGAAATTCACATGATAAATTTTTTGAATGCAAGATACCTGAAACATTATTATATCTTACCTCATGGGATAATTGAACAGTCTCAAATCAAATGTTTGTATGTGAATAATGATAACTATTGTCAAGCTTGCAGAAACCTTAATTAGCTTATCCACATATGTACAGTCAGATCCTCAAATGTTAATTTTATAAAATCTAAAGGAAGAACAGTATGTAGGGAGATTTGGCATTTTTAGTCTTCCTTCCGTAAGTCACCTTCTATTTGCAAACGCTAGTATTATAAGATGCCAAAGATCATGGACAGATACTTTTCATATGACACCCAAATCTAGCCATCCTGATCAGTAAGGTAATGTCTGAATATATCTGTTAATGTTGGTAAGGAAATCATGGAGTGTTGCACTTAGCAGGCCACAGAAATTTAACTTTCACTGATCTTGCATTCTGCAAGAAGAATGCAGCCTTGGATGAAGTCATCAAATGATTTGCCCCCATCCATATCTGTCAGACTTGTGAATGAGGATGTCCTGAAACTGGTCAGAGAGCTGGTACCCTGAGAGCGTTTGCTTGAGCTTGTTCTTGTCAATCATCCTAGAGTTTTCCCTGTCATAAGAGTGGAAGATGTTCTGCTAGTCTGTGATGTAGTTACAGATGCCAGTGAACTTGCTGAAGTTCACACCAACCTTGTTCTCTCAAACACAGACACGATGGATCTGACAGTCAACTGATTAAATGGAGTCCATGTCCCATTGGATAGTGCTGGCTGAACCTTGTTGTCTTTATCAACCCTTTGGAAAATGTGCCACAAGGAGCTCTGGTCTGACAGCACTGCACCTCTGGCAGGGCTGGCCCCAGGCCCAGGCAGTAAGGTAGGTGCCATGGGCTCAGGTGTGCAGCTGGGCTGAGGCACCAGGGGAACATGAGAGGTGTTTAGGTTTTATTATATAAAATCAACAGATTTGATTAACATCATGGTAAAAATAATTTAATGTTGCAGGATCCACAAGAAATTTTTCTTTTGCAAAGTGTCTATATATCACTGAAATTTGAAAAACTGTTTAAGAAAATGATTTTTGCTTAATTCATGTTTTCAAATTGAATGTCTAATATGTAGGTAGAATTGTGGACAAAGTAACTCAAGGAACTTTCTAGAAATAGCTTCTAACTCTTTGGTTAAAGAGTTTGGTTACTGATGGAGTTTCTTCCTGAAGGTAGCAGAAGAAAATCTACTAAAAAAACTCTTTTATTAAATGAAGTGTCAGAGGAAACACTCTGACATATCAAAGGTAGAGGATAAGCTCCAAGTTTCATAGTCCATGAGAACTTAACTTGTGGTTTTTAGTCATTTGTAATTGGGTCATTGTTCATGCCTGGTTAAAACACTGATGTTATCTTGGTAGTGTTCATCTGAGAAATAAAAAGTGTATAAATACAAGAGCTATTTGTTTGGGACTGAGCTCAAAACCAGCGGATTTTAAGAAATTTTTTTGTTGAGGGATTGTTTTTGTTTTTAATATTTGGTCTAACAGGATCTCTGGAACATTAATCTTTGAGCACTTTGGGTGAGGGAATCAAGTGTAAAGTAAGGGAAGATGTAAGGTATATCTATACAATAATATTTGGGTGAAAAGTGAGGAACTTAATTGATCAGATTTTTCCAAATAGATATATTTAACATCATGTAGTTGAAATACCCAGATCTACTACCAGTTTCTCCTCTTTTCCTACATATATTTGGCATCATAACTGTGATGATAATCTCAAATACCAGGCACTGTGTTTAATGAATATGTGTTGAATCGAAAAAAATCTTGCTTATAAATGCAGAGAAAACTTGTTTCTTGTCAAAACAACAATAGTACTGTTAACTCGAGAAAAAGCCATGTTAAAAATAATTTCTGTAAAGGTAATAGTCATCTTACTATATCTATCTATAGGCTCATTATGAAAGACTTAAAAATGTGATACCTTTGAAATCAGGGGAAGGAGAGGCCCTGCTTTTTTCATGATGTTATTCTTCAACTAGTGTGTGACTAATAGAAAAGGTATGTGACTCTTGGGGCATCCCTGCAGGTACAGTGAATGAGCAAATTCTTAGCAGCATTATGACATCACCAGGGAGCGTGACTTGGGTCAAGAGCTTGGCAGGAGGCTTTGGGAACAGCAGAATCAACAGCAATCAGGATTGGCAAGCCAACATACTGGCCACCATAAAACTGAAAAAAGAGCTTATTGTACCTCATGCACAGCAGCAGGTTTAACAGAAAAGTAGACATGTTTATAGTCCCAGATTTACAGCATGCCTTATAAACACCTTATTACTTAGAATCCAGTCTGCTGTCCTAGAAACTAAGAATGTGACTTTGTTAAGCAGTAGGATTTGTTGACATAAATGTCTTGACTAAGTTTGCCATTGTGGTTAACCAAAATGCATTTACTCCTGGGAAAGTAAACACAAGCAAACAAAATGCCTCTTATACTACAATACAGTAAGTTTCAAATTGACCAAACTTAATGCTATGACATAAATATGCTTAATGTTTATGGAATTTTTTAGAAACCTTTTGCCATGTTGGGCTTACCATCCCGTATAAGTCTTACTAAATGGGAATGTGTTTTCAGAGTTACATGTGTTTAAAGACTTCATCAGACATATTCAGAAAACCTGCCATGAATACTGGGGCTGACCACGCAGCAAATAAAATGGGTCATGGTCTCCTCAGACATTAACGTGGATAAATCAGTTCTGCACCATGTAATAGCTACACACTGAAATGGTTACCAACAATTAAAAATAGAGAACTAATGGAAAATAATGTTGAATAAATATTATAAAACCACATGAAAATATGTTCAAGGAAGGCAAAGTATCTGGCTGGATCCCACAAAGTTGAAAAAATTCCTAGGGAAAAATGAAAATTCAGACTGATCTTCTGCTGCTTAAAAATTCATCTAAAACCCTTGATTTTGGGGTAGATTTTTGAAATTATAGACTCAGGACCATTGGAGAACAACATAATCAACTTAGCAAGTTTCCTATCCTTTCAGGCTTATAGTCAGCCCTCTTGAAACCTCAAAAATTCTATAGTAGAAAAGTTCTTTAAGTCACATATAAATGGGTAGCTGTGATTACATAGTTTGGATATAAAATAATGACCACCTTTTTTTTGCAACAGAATTTATATCAATAAAGATCTACAGAAAATTAAGAAGATGGTGTGTCTCTGTGATTGCAGAATAAAATGTGAACAATATACAGTTGTTGATTTACCAAATCCTACAAAGTCGATCCTATAAATGATAAGAACATGGAAATCTTTCTAACAGAACCATGTAGTTGGCTTCATAAGCCACAGCAAAGGAAAATGACCACACGAAGCCATGAAAACATTTTTCAAGTTTAAGATATGAGAGATACTGTTCTGCAGTAGCATAATCAGGAATGATATCAGGGATTTAGTTGACTAAGCTCCATGAGTCTCCTCCAAATCAAATGTAGGCCATATTAACAGAAGTAAATGTTCAAAATGAGAGAGTTGATGGTTGCAAAGAAGATAGGAATTACTATACATAGTTCTGGGCACACAAATTAAAACTGACATTGACAAACTAAAGGAAACCCAAAGGAAAGTGATATGAACAGAAATTAGGACCACATATTCTCACATAATGAGAAAGTTGAAAAAAGTCAGGATATTTAGTTTGTAAAAAAAATGTTTTCAGAGAAATATGATCATTGACTCAGATACATGGAATACAGCACAATCTAGTTTTGTTCTAGGTTCAACAAATAGAAGCTGTAAGGAAACCAACAAAACATAAGAATGAACTTTCTAAATAAACAAAGCTGTCTAAAAATAGGATGGCCTTCCTTGGGAGGAGGGACATCACTGGAAATGTTGAAAGGTGGAACAACCCATTGGTGGTTATTGTAGAAGAGACTAAAGCTCTGGAGGGAAAGGGAGATTGGACTATATAGAGTGGTTTTCAAATGGTTTAATGGAACCTTAGCATCTGCAATGAAACAAAGAGACTGAGTAATACGTTAGAGCTCTGCCCCTCTTCCCCCCCCCCCTTTATTCAAAGCAGTTTTGGTCAAATCTATTTTATATATTGCACTCTACCCAAGATTTAATTTTACAGTTTTGTGCTAATAAAAAAAATCTCACAGACCATTACAGAAGATGATTTCTGAAGTTAATTCTGATGTTATTACATGATTCAGATGTGGAAAAATTCCATCTTTATGGTGTGACCCATTGTCATGTTTCTAAGACCAGAGGAGATCTGTTTAATGAAATGCTGGTACTCGGAGGGCTTACAGGATTATATGTGAAGGAATAGCAATTGTTTACTCTCAAGACTGTGGCTTAGGCGGAAGAGAATAATTCATAGCAGGGATGTGGTGAAGGTAAATTTCTAGGAAAATCAGAAGAAAAAACCTGCAGTCTAAGATGTGACATAGTGGAGTAATTTCTAAAACCACATGAATATTGTTCACAGTATTGTAAAGTGAAAGAGAAAACATCCCTGGCCTCCAAGGGGTTTCTCAATGCTGATATTCCTTAAATCAGATTTTCTTTCCAGTGAAGCACTAATTTTATGAGTTACTTGTAGAAAGTTTAACTCTCTGAGGACAAGGAAGAAGGCTGATTTCATTTTTTAGGTATCTTAGCATGTTAAGGCCACTGGCATAATTCCAAAGAAAGTGTGCATCTTTCTTTGGTCATCCTCTTCTCCAGAAAAGCAGTTGATAATTTAGAAATATTATCCTAGACATGATCTCATTTTGTCTCCCAATGATGACCTAAGGAATATAGGACATGCATTTTCACCTTCAATTCCGAAATGAGAGAACTGGAGATCAGAAATAATCAGTGACCAGCACAGATTGCATAGCTACTACATGGGGGACCAGGATGAAATCTGCCTTGATCCCAAGTTTAAAACTCTTTTGTAATATTTTCAGCACATGAATTCTTCAACTAAGGAGCTCCGATAAAGCTCAAAGTTCCCTTAAATTTTGTCTTTCTTCTTAGAATTTCTTCGTGTCTGACATATAGTAACTGCTATTTGACACAGCCTTAATTTTGGATGTATAAGTGGACAAAAATCCTCAATTGGATTCAAATTGTAACATTTCTATTAAAAATCAACAATTTTCTAGAAATAAAGAGGTCTATTAAAAAAACTTAATTCAGTAACTCAGCACATCATTCTGTGATAGCTTTCAGTAATTACTTTTTATTTTTGTTTTTGTTTTTTTAAGTGTCTATGGTAAGAGAAGCATGCAGAGAAACATCAGTTTTTGCATGCCCTTTTATTTTCATTACCTCTTCTACTACTTGAGAATGTCTGGCCTTCACCAGCCTGCTGAATTTCTGGCAGGTGGACCAGTCTTGGCAAAACATCCTGGATTGTATTAGCTGAACACAAATGTAAAGGGCTCATAAGAAGCTAGATTTCCCCCAAAAGGTGCCCTGCAGGAGGGTTCATTTTTCTTGGCTGTTCAGTTTCTAGTCTGAGTCTTCAAAGTCCAGAGTGCCAGGGTCTTGGATGCAAGAATTATTAGTAAAAAGCAAATTCTAATATGGCCCCTATGGGAAGCAGAGAAAAAGCCACAGGGATTTTCTTATCTCTTTTTATACTTGGACTTCACTGCTTCCCCCAAGAAGAGAGTAGATGGTGTCTATTAAGAGACAATTTACTCTTGCAGCCAACTCAGAGCAATTTCCACAAGATCAGTCCTACTTTCCTGGGTTAGTGTAGCTGAAGATAGAGTTTCTCAAAGGATAGTCCTTGAATAAAGAGATTAAGACCACCTATGCACAGAACATGGCATTAAAGACTTCCATTTTCAACTACATACTATATCTTTTCCGTGGAAAATCATAGTGCACATGGAAAATCCTATAGTTAAGAAATCAGTTGTTCTTTGTTTAGCCCAATATTTCCCAAAGTTAGTTGGCTATTGTATTGATCTTTGTTTGCCCTTTCCCTGCTTCCTGTACTGGGGAGAGGTAGAAGAGCATGGGTATTCTGGCAAGCAGTATTTTTTTGTTGTTTTTTCAGGCTTCCATTGGCAACTAGCTTCCTGTTGAGTTGGGCTAATGACAGGCTATGGTGGTAGATTAGAAGATATGAAGAAGGGAGAAGCCAGGGTATTCCTCCTCCCCTGCCCCACCCACCGCCTCAGTGGATTTTCCTGCAACAGTGGTGTCTCCTTCATAGTTCCAGCTTTCCCATGATATACTCTCAGTGGTTCCAACTTCTACTGGGTGGTCCAAGATCCACTTTCCTTTACACTAAAGGTAGTAAGGGATGCCTGCTATTGCTAATCTATGGGATGCTTTGCAAGTGGTGGGCCAGGTGATTTCCAGAAATGTCCCTAGCATTCTGCATGTCAGGACTCACAGAATATGCTCACTTGTCTTGGTAGCGCACTAGTTACATAGATTTCAGAATAGTGGGAATATTGGTTATCAGCAGCATGGAATCTGCCTCTGTCTCATGTTTCTAGATCTTGGAGATCTGTTAATATAGGTAAGAACCCTGGCCAGTTTGTTGGTAAGCAGCATGTCCTATCCAAAGGACTTTGAGCAACTGGGTCCCTAGAGCCAGTTTGTGCTGCCTGGAGAGAAACTTCTGCAATCACCACTGATATCTTCTCAGCATTCGTGGGGTTTCTAACAAGTGCTCATCTGCCCAAAGCCATGGGGAAAAAATGGACTGTACACACCAGGTCCTAAGTTCTGCCCCACAAGAATCCCACACTGAGACTGACAGTGCCCCTTTTAGGGCCACTGACCTCTCCAGACAAGTTTGAGATAATATATCAAGTCACTGATTCCTGAGTAGCAATGACTTCTACAGTTTGGCACTCTTTTGCAAGAAGCAGTATCAGGTATGGTAGGCTAATAGTGTCTTCCTAAAGATGCTTATACCTCCCAAAGATGCCCAGAACATGATATGCTACCTTACATAGCAAAGGGGACTTTGCAGATGTGATTAAATTTAGGGTTTTAAGATGGGAGATTATCTTGTACTATCAGGTGGGTCCAATGTAACCATATGGTCCTTATAAGAGGGCAACTGGAGAGTCATAGTCAGGGAAAAAGATGTAATGATGGAAGCAGAACTGGAATAATATGAAGCCATGAGTCAAAGAATGTGGGCAGCCTCTAGAAACCAGAAAAGGAAAGGAAACAGATTCTTCCCCAGAACCTCCAGAAGGAACACAGCCCTGCTGACCCATTTTAGACTTCTTCCAGGCCAGCATATAATAAATTTGTGTCATTTTTAAGTCACTGTGTTATAATTTGTTGCGGCAAGGGTACTACAATACACCAGGGGTGATGAAGGTAAAATAAAACTTGAGTAACTGAAGATTCCGAGGTTCTTTCAGCACCCTCACACAGTCTAAATTTCTTCAAGAGGATTACTTTGGATCAGTCTCCCCATCTATTTGTTCTAGTTGGGCCTAATTTGTCATTCTCAATTCAATCGTATCTTCTTTGAATACTGATCTTTGAAATAATAGTTTCTATAATCATAATACCTGCCAGGTGATTTATAAACTGTGTGTATTTATATATCTATATCCATATATTTTTTTAAACAGGGACATTTGAAATTCTCATTTGTACAAAAGATTTATTCACAAACATTCAAAGTCAGTACTGCCAAGAAAATAGTCATCCAATTTTCTAAGATTTTAATAACATGAATTTCCTAAACATGAAGTAATTTATAAGCACATCATAGAATTAAAATAAATATTAACTTATTCACCAATTTTATAAATACTGTAACTAAAATTTAAAAAAATACAAGTTTCTATGACACATTCTGAGATTGTGGGTCTTAAAATATTTAAAAATCTGTAATGATCGGGGCGCCTGGGTGGCTTGGTTGTTAAACGTCTGCCTTCGGCTCAGGTCATGGTCCCAGGGTCCTGGGATCGAGCCCCACATCGGGCTCCCTGCTCCACGGGAGGCCTGCTTCTCCCTCTCCCACTCCCCCTGCTTGTGTTCCCTCTCTCGCTGTGTCTCTCTCTGTCAAATAAATAAGTGAACTCTTAAAAAAAATCTGTAACGATCACTGTAAAATCATTACATCAGAAAGAGAAAGAAAAGTAGAGATAGTAAGAGAGAGAATTTATTTATTTACCATAAATTTTTTTTGATCGAAAGTCATCTTTATTACTAGTTAAGTTGGATTTAAGAACATGGCTCGATCTGTGGCTTAATAAAAGAGAGAATTTAAATTCTATTAAAAAAATCTTAGGTTGGGTTGCAAAAAATATTTGGGAGTTAGCAGCCTCTGGGAATTTAATAACATAAAAATTGGAAGAAGATCGTCAGGTTAATAGGAAGAATTACCAGTAGAAATTATTGTGGATTTGGTTTAAGAAACAGATCTCATGGTTATATATTATCATTGTGTTGTTACTGGAAAAGTTTAAGATACTTAAAATTACCTTGAATAATTTAAAATATTTTCCATTAACATTGTTTATATTATTATTTTCCTAAGAAGATTCCTTCTTAATAGACATTCTAGAGGTTCAATTTTGTCAAGCCTTTATCCAAATGATGTAGATTCAATCAATAGGTCTTAGTCTGAATTCACAAATTTCTCCTAACTTGGTATCTTTATGTATGGAGAGATAAAGAAGCCTGTATCAAGGGCTAAAAGATCAACAACAAAGTTAATGAGTACTACAAAGATCTAATCTTGCTTTATACAGATGTTTACATAGTTTCCTTTCCTGACATTATTGTGACTTTACTGAGCATCATAGAAACACTATTCCAGTTTGTGGAAATTTTCACTTGCTTAAATTGCTTATACTTTAAGGGAATTGTCTCCTTCAGTCTTGATCCAGGAAATAGCAGTGTACACATGATAGTTATGACGTACTTGTGACATCTAAGCTGCTCAGAGTCCATGCTTGTGGCAATGGCAAATGGCAAACACTTATATAACAGTTACTATGTGCCAGGCCCTGTTCCAAACAAATTAGTCCCAAACAAGCAGCCAGCATAACCCCAACCACTTAAAACACCCCTAAAATCAGTTACTGCACTACCGACTGCCAGCTTTTTACAAAACTGTATTTTTATATTTGCAATGCAGTATAGTGAAATATTTTGAGCTCTAGAGTCAGTTTGTTTCCACTGTTTATTATTTAAATTCATAAAAATTAACTTCTATGAGGCTCAGTTTTCTCATCTTAAAACTGGATGGAACACCTTCCTTCCTCCCCTTCCCACATAGACGGGCCAAGACAGGTCTGAATGGGACCACCAATGGTGTTAGAACTGGGGTTCAGGACCTCCAGGGAGAAATTCGGCAGGAAGTATCAGGCTTTAGTTGGTCAGAAGAACACTCAGAGGAATATAAGTCAGTGTTCTTATGGAAGATAGTTCCTGATGCAAGATTTACCACCTGATGATACCCCAGGGCTCATCAGAACCCTGGGTAGCTAAAACTACAAATTCAGCACTTGTTCACTGCACAGTCATTACATTGGGGTAAGAAAAGTATTGGAATTCTGAGGTTTGGTAACACACACACACACACACACAGAAAGAGAGACAGAGAGAAAGAGAGAGACAGACTGAATTTCCTCATTAACTCAACAGACTTTAGGTGAGCAGGAGACAGCTAAGCAGATTTGCTAGCACTCACATTCCATTCTCTAAGGGCAATTTACACTACAATGGGGACTTTATAAGTTAGGAAGATATTCTAGAAGACCTTTGGAAAGGGATAGGATAGTTTGGGTTTAGAGTTCACATTCACTGAATAACAACAAAATGACTGATTTTCTTTAAATTATTATATTGGAACTACTGAAAAGAAATTCAAATATAAAAATTATTCTCTATCATGGAAAACTGTGTGTCCTTACAATAATTTTTATAGCATACCAATTCTGTTCATGCTCATTTTGTCTTTATTGTCATTCATATCTTAACAATATCTTAACAATTCATATCTTACAAACACAAATCTATAAATAAAATGAAATTTAAAAAAATTTCAAACTCATAATAGTGAATACATTCTGATAAAAAATAATGAAAGGGCTAGATATCTTGAAAAAAATTTCCCACTAAAAACATGTAGAGTGCTGAATGAAATATTTTACGTCTCTTTAAATTTATAGCTTATTGAAACTCACAGAAAAAGTGGAGTGGGAAACTGACAACCAAATCTTTAGCTGCTCTAGGCATTTGACAATCTCTATGCCCAGAGCCTTGGGTATTAAAGGTGGGGAGGCGATCTAGCAAGTAAGAACTGAGACCTCAGATTAATGCTGGGACTCCTGAAGCCCTATAGTCCCAGTAAAAGTTTGCTTTATTATTCTTTATAGATTTTTGTATGTCTAGAATATTTCCTTATTTTCTTTAAGTTCTAAAAGGCCTTAAAAACATGGGAAACTACATTTTGCCCCTTAACGTGAGACTCTGTTCATTTATGAGTGTGTCAAAAATTTCTTCTTTACATTTATATATTTATCTTTGAGAGCGTGTTCTACAGGGTATCAATCCTTTCATTCCTTAGGGATTCCAAACATGGCCCCATCAGACCATCTGCCAGTCTTGGTCACCACAAATAAGGGTTATATGAATTAATTCTCATTTACTTAGCTATCTAATGAGTGAATTTTTATTTTAACAATTTAAAATTTTTTATTTTAACAATTTTTAACAATTTGACACATAGTGGTGTAATTAACATTAAATAATCAGTTCTATGGGATGGTGAGTATGACATGGACAAGCCCAACTACTGGCTATCGACAATTTCAGTTTATTCATTCAACCAGTATAAGCAGGGTACGGGCTATTCTCCCTAATTGAATATGTATAATGCATGGGTCGAAGTCCGTCCAACATCCCCATTTTTTACTATTTTTTCTGGTGATCTTCAAGAAGACTCTTGGCTATTTCCCATCTGTGAGATAAACCCCATACCAGTGCAGATGGCCCACTCTGGGAACGCACTAGATTCTGACAAGATATACTCTTCCTCAATCTGGCTTTGGTGGTAGAACCACCTGGCAAAACTGGATATATATATATATAATTTTTTTTTGTCCTTTTAGAGAGAAAGGTGGAGAGGGGCAGAGGGAGAGAGAGAGAATCCCAAATAGGATCCACGCCTAGTACATGAGACTGACTCGGGGCTTGCTCTCACAACCCCGAGATCATGACCTGAGCCAAAATCAAGAGTTGGGATCCTTAACCAATTGAGCCACACAGGTGCCCCCAAACTGAATGCATCTTTATAGACCCAGTGTTTCCTTGGAGCATTATCTAAAATAAGTAAGAGTGAACACCAAAATGTTAGCAGTCCTGAGGAGACTGGATGTACATTTGTTTTCTTAATAAAGAACAGCAACCTTCATTGTATGGAAGGAAAAATTCTAAATACTTTCAGTTTGTATTATTTAATCCTTGAAACATTCCAGAAGAAAGATATAATCATTTCCATTTTATAGATGAGGAAATTGAGACTCAGAGATGTTAAGTATTTTGCCAACATAGTAAGATGTTGACAGAATTAATTGTGGAGCCAGGATTTGGACCAGGGCACTTCAACATGATGTTCTAGGCCTTTTATCTTCTTAGCCATTAAGGAAGATAGCTTTGCCAGGCAGATATATGGGTATATTGGTTTTCTTCATCTTGGCTAACCTCAGGGTAAGTGCTAGGGAAATATCTAGCTTATATGAAAAGAATCTTTTTGTCCTGGTTTTGATCTAGTTCCCTGGCAGGCTTGTTAATATTTGTCTTAACACGTACATTTCCCTTGCCAAAGCACACGTGGTATGTTTGGACATATGGTCTCATTTTTATGATCTTTTAACCTTTACATATTTTAAATACTTCATGGTGGGGTTAATTATTTGTGGTGACCAAGACTGGCAGATGGTCTGATGGGGCCATGTTTGGAATCCCTAAGGAATGAGAGGATTGATACCCTGTAGAACATACTTTCAAAGATAAATATATAAATGTAAAGAAGAAATTTTTGACACACTCATAAATGAACAAAGTCTCATGATATCTCATGATAAATCAATAAATTTATTCTGAGATTATCACTACATTTTGAGAGTAGCCTTATTGTGCTTCCAACCATTTTTAAAATGAATAAATTTTGGGTAATGTGACTTGCTTAGAAAATGATAATTTAGCTATTTTTTGTCCTTGTATGTTCTGAACACACAGTTGGATTGGAAGGGTTCAAATACTGAAAACAGTAAGACTGGCTAAAGGACTTCAACTTTATTGAGTTTAAAAATATGCCTTAGATAACTTGATGGTGAGATCTCTAATGTCATAGAATTACAAATAACTTTAAAGAAGTTTTAACTTTGCAAAATGTTAGAGTAAACCAAGTTCTCATCCTTCTAGAAACACTTTGACAAGGAATTTAGAATGAAATAAACGAAGGTAACAAAGCACCAAATGGAGCCAAAATCAGGAGATATATGCTCTCCAAAGATCTGATACAAATTAAACTTTATATGGCATATGCATATTATATGCTTACCACTGCTGAGCTTCAACAAACCAAGTCAGACACGAGTCTGTTTTTAGAAGCAGTAAAGAGGCCAGGTTCTTAGGTACAGTTTTCTGAGGTTTGGATCCAATGAACAGGGTTGTGGTCCTAAATCCTAGATACCTGGAAAGCTTCTTTACCTACTCTATAAACAGGGTGCAAATTTTCCCCCAGAGAACATTTGGCAATGTCTGGAAAAGTTTTTGTTTATCACAACGGGCAAAGGGGGTGCCTCTAGCGACTAGTGGGTAGAGGCCAGGGATGTTGTTAAACATTTAACAATGCACCAGAGAGTCCCCCACAACAAAGAATTATCAACCTCAAATGTAGTGCTGAGGTTGAGAAATCCTGCCATAAAACAAGATCACCTAAGCTGGTTTTTATATATCCCAGGCTGCTTTGTGATTGGATCTTAGAAAAGTCTCTCACACTGTGCAACTAATTTAAAAAGTCAATCTGAATACAGTGTCTAGGGCAGAATATAGTCTCCAGGTTGATTAATGACTGTCCTAAAATATGAGTTTCAAATCTTGCTAAATTTGTTAACTGTCAGCAAGGTCCTCTTTGAATAAATCAATATATATTTTATTCCATATTTAAAAGTGAAAATACTTAATAGTTTAATATACCTTTTGCTCCCTAAAAATTATAGCTATATCAATTTACTTTCTGAAATTTATAGCAAAACTTGCTTGATAAACAGCAATTCTGAATTTTGCAGAACAAGGTTTACATGAGGAACAGGTGGAATTTAGATAAAGCTATCTCATGAAATATCATCATTAAAAATTTCACTACATCAAAGAAAATGCAACCACATCCTATATCATTTGTGGCTTTTGACTGCATGGTCAGAAATTGATAATTGGCTAATTGGCCTAAGCTGGATGTATACTCCTTAATACTGATGCTTGGACTGTGCTTGTTCTATGGCAGTCAGGATTATTAGAAATGATCTCCAGATTGAACTCTGCACTAGGTTAAAAAGGAGATGGTCTTCCTCATCTCCACTCCTCATCCCTACTCCTACTCTTGTTTCTTACTTGTTTCTCAACTATCTGATATTTCTCTTAAAGAGCCAAATACATTTCTCTTTTTTTAGTTTCTTAGCCTGTTTGGGCTGTTATAATAAAATACCACTTACTGGGTGGTTAATAAACAATAGAAATTTATTTTTCACAGTTCTGGGGGCTGGTAAGTCCAAGATCAAAGTATTAGAACGGTTGGATGAAGGCCCTCTTCCTGGTTCGTAGTTGGCATCTTTTTGCTGTGTCCTAACATGGTGGAAGGGGCAAGAGATCTCTAGAACCTTTTTTCTAAGGCACTAGTCTTATTCATGAGGGCTCCACACTCATGATCTAAGCATCTCCCAAATCCCAACCTCCTAATATAATCATCTTAAGGAGTTAGGATTTCACCATATGAATTTGGGAGGGACACAGGCATTCAGACAATAGCATTCAGTGAATAGGGAAAAAATACATCTTTCATGTTATTTTACTTTTTGATTTTATTATCTGAAACAATGGTGGCCTAAATAAACAATCGGTCCTATTAATCAAGTACATCAGATAGAATTCCCTACATTAATTACACCATCACCAAATTTGTTTTCGGCTGATGTTCTATAACCTTATTTGTCCACTTTTTTTTAAGATTTTATTTATTTATTTGACAGAGAGAGACACAGTGAGAGAGGGAACACAAGCAGGGGGAGTGGGAGAGGGAGAAGCAGGCTTCCCGCCGAGCAAGGAGCCTGATGCGGGGCTCGATCCCAGGACCCTGGGATCATGACCTGAGCCGAAGGCAGATGCTTAACAACTGAGCCATCCAGGCATCCCTTATTTGTCCACTTTTAATCAATAAATAATTTACCTTGTCAGGTATACTAGGAAATAATATTACTGAGGCAAGCTGTGTAGGAGATCTATTGAATGTTCTTTTCTTTGTTGTTGCTGTTGCTTTTGTTGCTTAGGAATTATTAGAGCTTTAATATTTTTTGCAAGCCTAAAATCATTACAGTCATGCTGAATGGAACAAAGAGAGGGTAGACAGATAAGAGTTTGCTGAGGAGTGATGGCTGAACCAAGACCTGAATGACAGCAGGGATCCAGTCATGGGAAGATAGATGGGAAAGGTGTCTTAAGTAGAAGAAAGAACAAGGGAACACAGGCTCTGGAGTAGGACGAATTTGGTGAGTTCAAGGGGCTGAAGGATCACAGTGGCTGGAGCACAGGGAGCAACAGAGAGAATGGCTGGAGACCATGGCAAGCAATGGGCAGGGCCCTGATTGTACAAGGCTATATAGCACAGATTTTTTTCTAAATGCCATGGTGAAGCAGAAACAAAACCCTTTCTGAGGAGCCTCTTGCCCTTCACTTCTGTTAAGACCATGTCCTTGATAGGTTCTTCAGCTTATGAGAAAGGATGTAACTCAAGTATTATTTTCTGAACTAAATGCAATGGTAATAAGTGAAAATTATTGGAAGAGGAAAGACAGACAAAATAAAACTCTTCGAATTAGCTCAGGAACACACCAGTAAATTAGACGCACAATTATGAAAGGACTCGCCATTCCTGAAGTTTTGACTCTAAATTATCTCAGGACCTGTAGAATTCAGTTACGTTGAGTGAGATCTTTCATAGAGGTTGTTAAACGTTTGGTATGTAGGGAAAAATCAACTCTTTGTGTTTGGGCTAGCAGCTTTATCCGAGGTGTTCCACAGACTGCTAGCTTTGCAGTATGTTGTTCAGGTTCAAATGTCAGCTTTCCATTTAACTAGCTAAAGCTGGTTAATATGTTATTCCATATTTCTATGCCACAGATTCCTCATCTATGAAGTGGAGATAATAGTACTTAACTCACAGTGTTGTTGGGAGAATAAATGAATAAATATATGTCATTTAGGACAGGTTCCTAGAACAGTGCCAGATACATAGTAATAAGTGTCAATTAGCTATTTTGTATCCTCATTATTGATGAGGACCACCATCTCTCTCTTTTTTTTAACAGTGTCTTAGACCTTTGGTCCATTTTCACATAAGCATTTATTTTAGGGACTGAACATTGAACTTGACTCTTCTCCTTAGCACTCCAAGATCGATGGATCTTCTTGAATTGGATAGTTGAAGATAGAGTTGGACTCTAAGTTTTATTCTTAGAACAGCAAATATTTAAGAAGATCTAGGAAGCATTTTTTTTCTCTCTAATAAGACTTATTGGTTGGATGATAGGAAACTTGTGTTGTAGAGAAATAACTGGTATTTCTGGGGTCCTGCATCCCCTCTAACACTTCACAGAGCATGACAATAATGAAAGGAAGACTAAATATAGTCAAGATGACAAGATTCTAATCTCAACTCTGTTCCCAACTAGCTGTGTGACCTTGAACAACTGAGCACAATCATACAACTGGAGGCACTGAGTTAAATAATCTGTGAAGCACTTTCTAGCATTAATAATCTATAGTTTAGGGTATATTTTCTACTTTCCATGCTTTACTGGGCCCTAAACTATGGAGGGGGAAAAAGCATATTAGGGAAAAAAAGAGAAAGAGAAATACAAGGGTAAATAAACACAGAGGAGGAGTAGGTTTTTAGGAAAGGAGTACAGTAAGAAATGGAAGGTAAATGTAGATAAGTTCAGACAACCAGTTGATAACTTTTAAATTATACATTCACAGTATGCTAGCCCAGGGATATGATGATGGACAAGCCCTCATAGAATGTACAGATGATTGTGGAATATGTAAACAGACAGCCACAAAAAGAACACCAGAAGCTAACATCATCTGGAGAGTAAAGGAGGTATTCTCTGAAAAAAAGTGCTGGAAGTTGGGGGTAGAACATTCTAGGTAGAGAAAATAGCATTTACAAAAGCTGTGAGATAGGATATTTTCAAGTAGTGAGGTATTTCATGTGTGGTTGTGACCAGGGAGAAAATTGAGAAAAGATAAGCATATCCTCTAAAAACCAACTAGAGGGGGCAGATGAAAAATCATTCCATTTCATCCCCTCCCATGTCTGCTGTAGTGTGGGATGGCCACATGTGGTTTTATCTTCCCCAGTTGACTATACATCACCCTATAATAAGCAGTAATACAAATCTTAGCTTGGTCATCCCCAGAGAATCCCTTCCAGGTCATCTGAGGGCAAAAGAGAACACTGTTTTGACAGGGGGAAATTCCTCAGTAGAGAAAAGAAGGAGAGAATGTTAAATATGTCTCCATATGTTTCCTCCTTGCCCTCATTCCTGCATCTCACTCAAAGTGTTCCCTCTTTTCCTTAGATTCTATCTTCCACCCTCTAGAAAAACTTTTCCCCCTTTTTTCTCTTTCTTTTCTTTTCCCCCTTTTGGCTCAAATCATAGTACTGAAAATGTAAAACCTGCAGTTTTGGGTATGTTACCAAAGGAAACAGTTTTACTTAAAATCCTGTTTTTGCCAAAATATTTTCAAAGTAGCTGGAGAACTGTCAAACCACAGTGGCTCTCAGCTGTGTTTCCTTCTAGCATTTCCCCAGGTTCTCCCAGCACAGCACTCAGTAATTGGATATTATTTGAGGAGGAGGGGGAGAATGCTGCACGAGACAGTTTGTAGATTTAAGAATTATACTCTGGGTGCTGAAGGCAAGAGATGCAGAGGTGCTCAGCGGCCAAACTTCAGGGCTGCGTGACTGTGTGTAATTCCTGGATGTAGCATTCAGCAAGGAGACCTAGATGGTTACATGCTGGTAACCATCAATATTTAGACTGTCATTCCAAAGTCTTTAGATTGTTTTCTTCTTTAGTCACGTGGCTTTACCAAAAGAATCTATTCTGATAAACAAAATATTACTGAACACATCTTGAAATGACATACATTTTGTCCTTGCAGGTACTGATAGCCTTCCCCCATCCCTATCCATCTCTTCTAATTCTAGCTAGCATTTGTGGGTTTTACATGCCAGTAGAATTATTTAGCAGTTAGCAATCAGCCTTTGTTCTCCTCTAACAACTTTATTCCAAGACCCTGAAGGAGGCACAGACTCATTATTTAAGGATTTCTAGAAGCAGTGGCAGTAGTTATGTCTACTTAACTCATCTAGAACCTGAAGTTTAGAAAAGTAACATGACTTTTCTAAGGACAAGCCACAGCTGTTTTTTTCTTTACAATATGCTTTTAATCCATTTGATTGCAAGATGGAATAAAATAGAGCAAATAAGATTACAATGAAAATAATTTTAATGACTATATAGAAATTCTAATTATCAGTAATCATGAATTGACAATAGATTAGACCTCAGGGTTTAAGTGCTATTACTTCAATCTATTTTTACTAGAGCTACCATTATATCATTAGGGTCCTGGCAGAAAACAGATGGTATACTCTGAAGCAGTAATAGAAGGGAGTTAAATGGAGTGGACTGGATCAAGGGAACTGATGAGAAGTGGTAAAACACTCAGGACTGGTAATAGTGAGAAGCAGTTGTCAGACCATCATTCCTAGAGGGCCAGGGAAGGAGCAGTGACCAGAACCTGGTAAAACCTTTTAGGATAGCAGAGGGGTTGCCTGACATGGACATGAGCTGGGAGACCTCCCCAAACCCATGACCTTGCTTTTCTCCTCTCTGCTCTCCTGCAAGTGACTCCCATTGGCCAAAACCAACAAGAAGCATGGGTGATGCTGTCTGGAGTGGTTGGATCTCTTCTCTTTATACACTACTTATATGCTGATGACTGCCAGGTTTTTATTTGGATTTTTTAAAAAATTTCAATGAAATTTCAATTTCAGTTTCAATGAACTGAAGTTCAAGTTTCTACTAGATATCTCCTAAATGAGCACCTGAGGTCCCCCCCATTTCTGTTCCTCCTACAGTATTCCCCCATCTCAGCTGTTATTTATTTCCTACCAGTTGCAGTTCAAAAATCTTGGAGATATCCACAACTCCCTTCTTTTCATGACCAGCATTTTGACCTTCAGCAAATCTTAAGAGCCTCCTTCAGCATCTATCTGGAATCCTTTATCACTTCTCCCTGTTTTAATACTACCACCACAATCTGAGTCCTAACCATCATTTGCCTGAAATATTACACTGGATTCTCTGCTTCCACCCTTACTCTCTAGTTTCTATAAGAAACAAAAGTGAACATTTGAAAAACATAAATTAGGCCATGTTAGGTTTCTTTTCAGATGTCTAATAGCCTCCTATTTCACTCAAACTAGAGAAAGTCAAATTCTTAAAATGGCTTACAAGATCTGCCCATTCACTCTCTTAATTCTTGGTATCATTTCCTACCACCTCCTCCTCTTTTATCTGTTCTGCTAACACCAAACTCTGTACAATGCCTAAAACAAACTGGGTACACTTTCACCTCTAAACAGTGTTTGCACTTGCTGTTTATTCTTCCTGGTACACTCTTTCTCCAAATATCTGCACAGCTTAGTCCCAAATCTTCACATATTGTTCAAATGTCACCTTCTAATAAGGCTTTCCCTATCTTATATTAAAATGCAATCTCCCCCACCCCAGAATTCTCAACCCACTTCTCTATTTCACTTTTCTCCATAGCACTTATGACCATCTGACACATTTTGCACTTATTTTAGTCTTCTCCTGCTTATGCCACCATCCCCCACTATAATAAAAGATCTATCATACTCACAGGACTATGGGGAGACATAAGCAATTGTCAAAGGTAGAAAGAAGTCTACTTTTTTTGTCTTCTTCATAGTACTTGACTTGATAGTACTTGGCACAGGGATATATAAATGCTCCCTAGCATTTGAACCAGAGAGTTTTAAATATATTCAGAGTAGCCTAGTGATAAGGGGTTTTAATCTGAAATCAAGGCAACATTTGAGCCCTTTCTGTAGAAATGAGTTACAGGGATTCTAGAGATCTCCCTGGAATCTGCGAGAACCTGAGAGGCCTCTTTCATAAAAATATTAGCAGTAGATTATAGGAAATCACTCAGGGCCAGAGCTTATCCCAAGAACAAACTATACACTACAATTTGCTAAAATCTGAGCGAATGTCACAGGTTAGGTTTCAAGAACTGTGAATAAAGGAGACAGGCTTCATAGGATAGATTCAGTATGTTCTATCTAGTCCTGGCAAATGTTCAGTCAAAAAAACTCCCAGGCTATATTTCTCAGCCTCATTTTAAAGATTTTAATGTATAGGATCTTAAAAAGTAGTAGAGTATATATGGCCTCACATAACCTGGAGACCAAAACCAATAAAATGATAAAGTTGTTGAAAAATAGTTCTGACTTTTTCTCCACTACTGTGTTAAAGAAATATCAATAAGCTGATATTTGCTGAATAAATACAAAAAGTTTTGTTCAATTTCAGCAGAATGGAAAACCTGGAAAGAAATTAATTACCTTTGGGGGTTTTCTTTATGTAAAGAATAGAATTAAGCATTAGCGAAGTAATATGATTTCAGGGACTCAAGAGACCTCAACATGAAAAGAAATCCTTTCTGTATGCTTGCTGATTCCTAAAGTCCTATATTCCACAATCTAACTCTTTGTTTTACTTAAGGATTTAATCCCAGTTAAATGCAAATACTCCCTGGGTGAGGTCCTTCACCAGTTATTTATTCCTCAGAGTAAAAAAAAAAAAATTGAGACAGGTTTTGTCAAAGGTAGGATACAAGGATCTTGAGAAGCCTGTGATCCAGGAAACAAAGGATTAAAAGACTCAGACAACAAACTTCACCTATCTCATAGTTTTGCCTGCATTCAACATCACTGCATCTGTTTTAAAGAACCCTCATCTCCAAGATGAAATGTCTTTTTGGGTAAGTTGTCATTTCAGAGACCCAGGTAAACTTTCATATATCTGGACATGGGGATAGGGATTGGCAGGAGAGTGGTGCCTATCAGATGTGTGAATTACATAGTCCTCCCTTTATTCCCTATCTGACCCTCGTTTGTGTCTTTGTAATTAATTCAACACAATCAATGAGACCACTAGAAATTTAGTCATGGAAAAAATTGATAGTAATGACTAAAATCCATTCAGTACCCTCAGTACATGAGCGGATTGCAATTACTCAGCCTCTTTTTCCAATTATTCAAATTACCACACTGGAAGACAACTCACATTAAGGTGTGCATTATGTTCATCTTCATAGCAGTTCTCCTCTAAAAAACCCAGGTTGTTTGATCAACATGAGATACTGAATTATATTAAAGGACTTATTAGAAAGACAATAGAGTAAATGTAGGACTACAGAAGCTTCCACCCTAAACCATTAATGAATATAAGTAACATGAACAAAGAAAACAGAAGTAGTACTCTAACAAGGAAAACAGTACTCTAACAAGAATAGTACTCTAACATGAATTCTAAATTTTATAGAGTATCTTTGAACAATGAAGATTTTGAGAAGAATGCAAGATTTCCCTGCTTACTACCTCCCCATTCAAATATAAGAGAGAGAGAGAGAGACTGAGAGAAAGAAAGAGAGAGAGAGAGAACAAGCAGAGCTGTATCATGGGGAAGAAAGTGAGTGGACAAATTCCTGAAAAGTCTCTTGATGGCCCAGGGGAAAGGATTGAAAGGTAGGTGAATGAGAAGCTGAAATAACTAAAAAAAGTCAGAATTTTGTTTTTTCTGGCTTAGAGCAACATGAGAGAAATACCTCAGAAAGAATTATCCAGAACTAATTGTCTATAATAAATACAAGTTTGGCAAAATAAAAGATGAGAATAAAAGGAAAATACCACTCCTCAAACCACTGGATACTTTTCCATTGTAGCTAAAAAGCATCACATTGATTGTTGGAAGAACTTCTGAATTTTGAGTTTTTCCCTAACATAACCACAACTGTGGGCAGGGAACAAAAGATGGCTGGGGAATGGTGAGTTCAGTAGTGGTGTTTTCAGACAGCCAAAGACTTAATGAAGCTAAACTGAAGGACTCACTCTAAAAATGGGGTAATAGTCAATTACCACCATGGATCTGGAGGTGCCCCCCAAAGAAACAAGAGGAAAATTTAGCAAAAGATGTTTAACAAACTTCCAAAGAAAGAGATTAAAGACAAAATATGTGAATGGAATCAGGGCACACCTCTAGCTCTTCTCTCTCACCTCCATCCTACCACTCTCCTCCTCTAGGTAAATAAAAAGCCAAATACAGAATTGAGTCAAAGGTTGAGGGAGATTACAAAAAAGACTAGATAAAGTAGAAAGTTGGCAAGGAGAAACTATCCATATATTTGGGAAAAGAGATGGAAAAGTGAAAAAGAGCTATTATACCAAAACAAAACAAGAGAACAAAACAAAACAAAACAACAAATAAAATGTAAGCACATATTCAACCCAGAAAAATAATTCACTCTGGATGAAGACACCAGTAATCAAAAGAATCTTTATGAATTAAATAAAATTAAAGAAAAGATGAAATTTTTGAAAGAAGAAACCATGGTGAAATAATGACAAAATATGGTAAATATGGTAAAATGAGACTGGAGAATGAACTGGAGGCAAAATTATATTAAAACCAATTAATTATTTATGAACAGCAATTAATGAATGAGAAAAGCAAAAGACAAAAGCTGATGAAGAGCCCTAGAAAATGTAACACAATACAGTTAAAATAGACAAAATGATAAAAGGAAACAAAGAGGAGCTATGGTGATAGACAACAGAGACCAATATATAGACAAATTGCTATCCTTGAGGTAGAGTATACAGAAATAATGGAACAGAAAAAAAATTTCAAAGATAAAATGAAAGAACTGAATTTGCCATTTGCAAGCGCAGTATACTGTTCTAGGATAATTTCACAGAAAATGATCACTACTGAGACATATTCTACTGAAAAGATTGGACTTAAAGTATTCAACAAAAAGAATCCAACTTCCAGTTTTAGCTCCACTAGTAAAGAACTTAAAAGTCATCACTCCTGTACTTACAAGAAAATGGTTCAACAAACTGCAGATCAGTGACTCTCCTTGGGCCTATTAGAGAAGGAGGTCACAAGGCAAATTACTAATCACACCCTCTGCAGCGACAGGCAAATACAGAGGACCATAGCTGAGATCAGTTTACCTGGAACAGAGACTGCTAACGTCACAAACTGGTAGTGATGAGGGAGTAGGAGGCTAGCTAAGGCAAAGAAGGCTAGAAGACAAAGCATGAGCTCGGTGGGACATGCATGATATTCCTCTAGGAAACTTCCAACTATCTTAAGGTTAATGCCTTGTTGGAGGGAAAAACAACCCTAACTTGACAATGGCAAGGCCTCTGATATCCTGTGAGTCTTTAACATATGAAAATCGTTTTGAAACTTCCCTTTCCCTTCCCTTCCCCAACTCCCAAGTGTATAACGAGCCACCCCTCATAACTCCAGGGCAGCAGCTCTTGTTGCCCACGGGTCCTGTCCCCATGCTTTAATAAAACCACCATTTTGCACCAAAGACGTCTCAAGAATTCTTTCTTGGTTGTCAGCTCTGGACCTCACCCCACCAGACCTCACCTATATTCCAAACCACATCAGTAGGAACACTTAAGTGGTAAATCTGATGAACTGCTGGCTCCTGAATGAAAAATTCCTGCAGGTCACAGTCTAAGGGGGAATCTGCCTTTCTCGGCTTTTACCTCCAGGAACCTCACCAATTCTCAGGTGAAAAACAATAAAAATCCCCTAGGGTTTCTGGCAGTGAGGGGTGAAAAGTAACCATTTTGAAACATACTCAGAGCATTCTCCATAACAAAGGCCTATTCTTCAAAAGAAAAGATTGCCATAGCCTTATTCCACTTGAGGGAAGGGCAATTACCCAACTCCAGCTCCCTATAGACTTCCAGACTCACCTAAGAGGGGGAAAAAAAACAACAACAACAATAAACACTTGTGAAGGTCACAACCCAGGGATATAAACCTACAAAAAGCCAGATTTAATCATAGTATTATAGAATTTTGCCCCCAGATTATTCCCACATTGACAGGGCTCCAGTATGATAACAGTGGATTATAGATGAAAGAGCTTCAAGTAGCAAACTCTATTTATAAAAGGGATTCTTAGGGAAATGCAAAGATAACAGGAGAAACAAAAGCAAGGACACTAGAGGAAATCCAAGGCTCTTGGCATCTACACTTAGAACAAACATTGGACACAACCAAATTCCCAGCCAGATTAATATAAAACCTCACATTAAAGGCATATTTACCTCAGTTTCTATCACCTGATACATCATGTCCAGCTTTCAACAACAACAACAAAAATCACAAGTTATGCTAACAGGCAAGGAAAAAAAAAAAGCCTGAAGAGACAAAGCAAGCAAGGGGTAAATTCTCCAAGAAGACATAATCTTTAACCAGTGTGTACATAACAATAGAGCATAAAAATACACAAGGCAAAAACCAATAGACCTTTAGGAGAAATAGACAAACCCACTATTATAGTTGGAAACTTCAACAGCCCTCTTTTGGTAATTGATACGTCAAGCAGGAAGAAAATCAGTAAGGAAAGAGCTGTTAGAGCACCATCAGTCAACTGGATTTAATTGACATTTATAGATTCTTCCATCCAACAACAGAAGAATACATATTCTTCTTAAGCTCACATGGAACATTCACCAAGATAGATCACATTCTGAGACATAAAAGAAATCTTAAAAAACAGAACTCGTACAAAGTGTTTTCAGACCACAGTGGAATTAAACTGGAAATCAACAACAAGATAGCTATAAAGAAAGATAGCTGCAAATCCCTCAAGTATTTGAGGATTAAACAACAGACTTTTAAGTAACACTTGGATCAGTGAAGGAGTCTCAAGAAAACCTAAAATTGGAGTAGCTGTATTACTTCTCTTAGCGCGCGCGTGCGCGCGCGCGTGCGCACACACACACACACACACACACACACACACACACACACCCCTAAACAAACACACAGTCCTACTGGTTCTGCCTCTCTGATTGAACCACAAATGTTACAGAATTTAGTATGAAAATCCGTTCCTAAAGAACATAATCTTAAACATGAGTTCCTAAATTGATTCTGGGGTTTTTGGTTCTCTGATCTGGTTACATTTAAAGGCATTAACGAATATTTCTAATGGTAAAGGCAACACTGGTAGTTGATGGCACGCAGTGGCAAAACAGTTACTCAAATTATTACCTGCAGACATCTGTAATAATGTGCCTATAGAAGGCAAGGCTTTGGGTTACAAAATATTTTCTGCCACAGAAAAGGTCAGTGAAAATAAGTATAACGGAGTTGGTTGATTGCTTCTAAGTGTGCTGGAGAATTTAGGGAAAGACAATCATGAAAGCAAGGCTTTAAATTCCCAGCTCAAAATACTGATTCTACAACTACTCTGAAAGAAACTGCAATCTCCTGTAGTTGCAAGGCTGATATTTTTGAAAACCAAACCCAAAGTCCAATCCTATGTGTAGCTGAATTATAAGACAAATTGAATTCTCAAACTCACAGAGTCTCATTTGTTAAAGTTAAGATGCCGATTGGGAAGAAGTGGTAGTCTGAAAATTATTATGGGATATTTGGGCAGATTCTAATAAAGCTGGGGTCTCTGAATACCTAAATTCCTTCAAACAATTTTTGCCAGTAGAAGCAGCCCTATCACTCTGGCCACACTGCCTCAAATTGACACTATTCCTGGAGACCAAAATATCATTGTGTTCCTATCAGATGACCCATGGAGTTTTGGCTCAGGTCTACTGTACAGTGAATGAACCCAGTGGGTCCCTGGATTCACTACGTAGTTATTTCCTAAGTTTTGGGATGCATAATGGGAAGAACATTACTCAGCCATTGGCAGAGGAGCCATAGTGGTTCCTTGACACATGAAGGTAGAAAAAGTCAAATGTAAGCCATTAGGACTGCTTCTATCTATGAAAATAGTAAACTCTTGGGGCATCTGGGTGGCTCAGTCAGTTAAGCATCTGACTTTGGCTCAGGTCATAATCTCAGGGTCCTGGGATCAAGCCCCACAATGGGCTCCATGCTCAGTGGGGAGTCTGCTTCTCCTTCTCCTTCTGCTCCTCGCCCCAACTCATGCTCTCTCCCTCTCTCTCCCTCCCTCAAATAAATAAAAAAAAAAGTTTGAAAATAGTAAATCCAAAACAATACTGTATTCCTGGAAGATTATAGAGATTAGTGCCTACCACATCTCTCTTCAACTTGACTAGTTGGCCTGTGCAGAACACAGATGGATCTTGAGAATGAAAGACAACTTATAATTATCATAAATTTAATCAGGTAGTGACTCCAATTGCAGCAAAGAAAACTGTGTCATTAGCTAACCCAGAATCACCCAAATTCAGATATCGTATGGTTGGCAACTCATTCTAATTCTCACTCTTACATGGGGGTAGTTCTCATCTTATGGTGGGGGGCTGGGGCATAGAGTGGAGGGGCAGGTAGGTATATGGCAGGAAACCCGGTGTCTAAAGACAAAGAGAAACACAATGTGAGTCCCTATGTCCTCATAATTCTTATGGGCCAACATTCCCAGATCTGGCTAACAAAAGAGGCACCAAATAACAAAGAAATTTGGAATCACTGCTGGCTCTGCTGTGAATTCCAGCCAGCCACCAGATTCAGAATTTTCTTCATTAAATTTAAGTGAGAATGGCAACTGCCATCAGGACTTGGGATGAATTTGGATTTCATAAGTGGATATTAGAGCTCCCAGCTGGCTACCTATATAGACCTGCCTCATTAACCTCACAATAGTATCTCACACATTGTATACAGTTAAAATTCTTGAATCCATTTGTTGTGCTGTGGCAAAGTTTAGCTAATAACTATAATTCAGGAAAAGTCATTATTTATAAAATTGATCCAAAAATCAATAGTTCTTCTATATTTAAACAATTATAAAAAATATAATGTAAATATGCCTTTCACAATTGCAACTACAGAGAGAAAACCCAGCAATAAATTTCTTCTGTAAGAAGAAAATTAAAATGCTTCATAGTGTACCTGGGTGGCTCAGTCAGTTAAGTGTCCCATTCTTCATTTCGGCTCAGGTCACAATCTCAAGGTCATGAGACTGAGCGCCATGTCGAGCTCTGCACTTAGCATGGAGTCTGCGTGACATTCTCTCCCTCTCCCTCTGCCCCTCCCCCCACTCTCATGCATGCTTTCTCTCTCTATCTCTTTCTCTAAAATAAATAAACCTTTTAAAAAAAGAAAATTAAAATGCTTTGGTTTTCTTCTTCAATCAGTAAAAATGTGTGTCTTGTTTAAGAAAGGTCTAGATATTGCGAAGATGTCAATTCACATAGATTAATCTATAAATTTAATAGCTGCTGAGTAAAATACTACTAAATGACTTGGGATTTTATTGTATTTTATACATGGAGTGGGGGGTTTGATAAAATGATTCAAAACCCAGATATCTGATGGAGTTTCCTCAACCTGTGAGATATTTTTAGGATTGCCTCAACCCATTAATTTCATAATCTAACAAAGTCCTAAACCTTTCCTAAGATTTCTATAAATTTCTGGGATCTATATCCCATGAACTTTTTTGTTTTGGGGCCCTATATCTTTGAGCAGTTTTTTTTTCCCCTACAGCACACTCATCTCACTTTGATACTCAGCTCCTCTTTAGTTTCTACAACTGAAATCTGTCTCTTCAAGAATTAGTATATTCAGCAGACTTAAACTAAAATCAGAAGAATATTTGCAAAAGAAGGATTTACATCCCACCATTGTAAATGCTTTCTATTCAATCCCTCTCAGATTGAATTTTCCCTTCCAAAGTCCACAATCTTCTTCTGTGTTAAACAGTGGGAACCTTCTTTTCTGATGTTTTGGTGTCCTGCAGTGACTTGGGTACCTCTTAGGATATTTATTAAGGTATTTCCTTCAAAGCACTGAATACCTCTTAAATAAAAATTCTGTATATAAAAATCTCACATTATTATGGATTGTTCAATACAAATCCAAAAAATCTGGGAAAAAAAGGATAATGGGCTTACTCTTACCTGATACAAAGACAGTAAGTATATGTTAATTAGAACAGAATAGCACTGGCACAGGGAAAACTCATAACGAAGGGAGTAAAATGTAAGAATCTAGATATGAATAATCTATTGGGATTGATGGTACCATAACGGGGAGTTTGGCAGAGACCACCAGTTTGCCCCTAATAATCTTTCGTTGACTTTTCCCATAGTTCCATCATTTTTAGGTGGGCACATGCATGCTCAAAATGAAGAATACTTTTTTCCAGCATCTTTTGCAATATGTGTAGCTAAGAGAATAATTTTTGGCCAACGAACTTTAAGCTGAAGTGTTATGTAACAGCTTTTGGGAAACTGTCTTAAAAAATAATTTATCTCTACACGCTTTTCTTGTTTTCTTCTTCATCCTCTCCTTCATCTGTTGCTTAGCATACAAATGAAACCAATGTGAACCAAATAGCACCACATTTTGACTCACATTTGATTTGGACCCAAAAGCCCCACATTTTAGAGGTAGTAGGTCAATGAGATAGTGTATACCTCTGAGGATTTAATGGAGTAGAGCCACTCTATAAACCCTAGACTATAGGCCTCCACTATAAAGGAGAAATGTACTTTTTCTTGTGCATGTCACTTTTATTTTTAGTATTTAACTCACAGGTAAACCTAATCCTGATTCAGGTTTAAGTGTTCAAAGAAAAAAAAATCTATCCACATGGAATTCTATGCAAAATATCCTTCTAAAATGAAAGATAAAAATTCTATTAAACCTAAAGGAAAAAGCATTGTCAGAGGACTTATACTTTTTGAAATGTTAAAAGATATTCTTCAAGTAGAAGGAAAATGACACCAAATAGAAAACTATATCTACACAAAGGAATGAAAAATGCCACAAATAGTAAAAATGTGGGTAAGAAATTGATATTTAGCATTTAAAATTATCTTTAAAAGATAATTGTTTCAAGTAAAAATAATTACTGAGATTTGTAACCTATAGAAGCAGAGTAGATAACAACAATAGCAAAGAGATGGGGGAATATATATGTAGTGTTGTGAGGTTCTTATACATATGTGGTATAATATTATTTGATGGTAGAACGTGATAGGTAAATTAAAAACCCATATTGTAAAACCTAAAGAAGCCACTAAAAATGAATAAGCTAGTAGTAGAGATAAAACTGAATTCTAGAAAATACTTAAATTTTTAAAAAAGTCAGGAAAAGGGCAAAAATTGGGAAAAGTAAAAAATAGAAAGATGGTAGTTCTAAACTCAACAACACTGATAATTACATTAAAATGATATGGCCTAAATACTCCAAGTAAAGGGCAGTGGTTGTCATTATGGATAAAACAGCAAGATTCCACCATATCTGTCTAAAAGTAAACCACTTCTTTTTTTTTTAAAGATTTTATTTATTTATTTGAGCGAGAGAGAATGAGAGATAGAGAGCATGAGAGGGAAGAGGGTCAGAGGGAGAAGCAGACTCCCTGCTGAGCAGGGAGCCCGATGTTGGACTCGATCCCAGGACTCCAGGATCATGACCTGAGCCGAAGGCAGTCGCTTAACCAACTGAGCCACCCAGGCACCCCTAAAAGTAAACCACTTCTAACATAAGGTCATGGGTAGATTTAAAGTAAAATGATGGATATATAAATGCCATGAGCAGCTAGTAGAAAGAAAGCTGGAGTGGCTATTTTAACATTAGACAAAATTGCTTTCAAATAAGGTATATTATCAGAGATAAAGAGAGATATTTCATAATGATAAATAGGTCAATTAAAAATGGGCCAGGAAAGGTAGTAATTCTAAATGTGCACATCCCCCATAACAGAGCTTCAAAATTCATGAGGTAAAAAATGACAAACCTGAAAGGAGAAATTAGACAAATCTACAGTTTTAGGTGAAGGTTTCAACTCTCTTTTCTCAGCAGTTATTCAAACATACATACATGAAATGAATAAGATTATAAAAATGTGAACAATACTGTCAACCATCTTACCTATTTCATACTTATAGACATTCTATAGAATAACAATAGTTTTATGTTCTTGTGGCCCATATTCTGGGCCATACAACAAGTCTTGACAAATTTTAATATGTCTGAAATCAAACCAAGCATAGTCTCTGAAAATAAGAAAATTAAATTAGAAATCAATAATGAAAAGATATTTGGAAAAAGGTTTTTGGAGGAATCAGCATAGTCAGTAAGGCTCTTAGAGAAAACATTTCCGCTAAAGTGTGAGGCAGATGAAAGGACAATAAAGTCAATTCAAGAGGATCTAAAACTGTTTTGAGCAATTCATAATGTTCCTAATCAGGAAACATGTAGTATTTCCCTACACACTTTTATTTATATTTTTCCCATTGAGTAAATGAAAATGCTCAGCCAATTTAAGGAAAAGATGTGTCTGTCATATAAATTGGTGTTATAAACAACTAATGAATCATTGAACACTACATTAAAAACTAATGATGTACTATATGTTGGCTAGTTGAACTTAATAAAAAAAACTGCATTATTTTGAAAGACTTGGGAATTTGTAGAATTCCATTCATTTCAGCAGAAAAACAACTATTTAGGGGAATGGAGAGGGGTAAGGGAATGAGGATGATTTTTTCCTCATTTGTACTTCAGTAAAAGATAAATATTATATGGGTGCCTGGGTGGCTCAGTCAGTTAAGCATCTGACTCTTGATTTCAGCTCAGGTCATGATCTCAGGGTTGTGAGATCGAGCCCTACATTGGGCTCTGAGCTGGGCATGGAACTTGCTTGGGATTCTCTCTCTCCCTCTCCCTCTGCACCTTCCCACCTCTAAAAAAAAAAGATAAATATTATATCACTAAAGGAAAATATTTTAGAAATACCAAGAATTCCATCTTGGAACAGGTAACCATTTATATGAACTTTGATACTAAAAGTTCAGATGCTAAAATCTCTTGTGGGCCTCACTACAGAAACAACTATACCAGAATTTGAAAATGTGAAGTTGCAATTATACAACTAAAATGGGTCAAGTCAATCTCTGGAGGACTTATTTTCCCAGTTTGTGTTAATACTATGGTGAGCAGTCTATAACATCAGAGCTCAACAATGAGTCCTTAGGCAAAATTTAGAAGGTAGCCTACTTCATCTTTGGAACCTTCTCATCTCCACCTTTTAATGTCTTTCTCTTCCTTGCAAGAAATTTAGTTCGTGTTTATCAGTTCAGCATCTTGCTCTAAGAAAATCTAAAACATCTAATATTCCTATGGTAATGGGAACCAAGTGAGGGTAGGTTTATATACTGGCAAAGTTAAAGAGGCCATGAGATCAACAGAAACCAAATCATCCCTGTACAACTTTTTATGTTTCATATCTAATTGATTTTAAGTTTACCTCTTTCTTCTATGACATGAGAAATTTTATACTCTGAAAATACTGATATGGATGAGTACAATCTTTAATTATTATTGAATACAAAACCAGAAATTTAGAGTACAGTAGTCTGTGGCAGTCTGGATAGTGATTGACCCCTGAGTTCCTAATTATATAAGGTCAAAGAGTTCCATTGATTAAGAATACAGAACCTCCAGACACCCAACTCAGCAGGGAATATATACTTCATGCTCCTTGAAAGTTCAATTTTTTAAAAGACTTTATTTTTTTTTTAGAGCAGTTTTAGGTTTGCTACAATTGAGAAGGAGGTGCTGAGATTTCTCATATACTTGCTGCCCACACACATGCATAGTCTTCCTCATTATCATTCTCCAGAATGGTACTTTTTTTTCCCCAAGAATGAATCTACATTGACATATCATAATCACCTAAAGTCCATAGTTTACCTTAGGATTCACTCTTGATGTACATTCTATGGATTTGGAAAAATGTATAATAAAATATTTGCATCATTATAATACATACGGAGTATTTTCACTGCTCCAAAAATCCTCTGTGCTCTGGCAACCAGTGATCTTTTTACTATCTCTATAGTTTAACCTTTTCCAGAATGTAATATAGTTGGAATCATACAGTATATAGCCTTTTCAGATTGATTTCTTCCACTTAGTAATGTGCATTTAAGGTTTCTTTGTGTCTTTTCATGGCTTGATAGCTCATTTATTTTTAGTGCTGAATAATATTTCATTGTCTGGATGTACTGCAGTTTATCCATCCCCCCACTGAAAAAAATCTTGGTTGTTTCCAAGCTTTGACAATAATGAACAAAGCTGCTATAAACATCTGCGTGTAGGTTTTTGTGTGGACATAAGCTTACAGCTCCCTTAGGTAAATACTAAGAAGTGCATTTGCTGTATCGTATAGTAAGAATTTTTAATGTTGTAAAAAAACCCCCACCAAACTGTCTTTGAAAATGGCTATTCCATTTTGCATACCCACCCGCAAAGTATGAGAGTTCCTGTTGCTCCCCATCCTCACCAGTATTTAGTTTTGTCAGTGTTTCGGATTTTGGCCATTCTAATAGGCATATAGTGGTATCTCATCATTGTTTTAATGTGTATTTCCCTGATGACATAGTATGTAGAGCTGTTCTATTTTTAACAAACATATCTGATCAAATATTAATGATCAACCACTATAATAACAATAAAAAAGGACTCCCATTTGGTACATGGATTTAATGTGTGGACATGGCTAAAGAGTAAAGAATATCTGTGTATTTGTCATTTTGATAATCATAAATTTTATGAATTATACCTTCTAGTGAATACAGGGGTGATTGTAAGCCTTAGTTTATACCTTTAGTTCCAGTATCCCTTCTGGTTTAGCATTTCAGATTTCTAATTTCTTAATGAAGCATTATTATTAATACTTGCAATCAAGTAAGCTTCTTATACAGAGAAATGTCAATTTATGAGCTTAACAATTTCAAATTTAATACCCCAAAAATGTAGTATGAAGACATGATAAAACAATTTTATGAAAGAGTTTTTTTTTAAAAACAAGGCCATATTAAAACATACTCTTCAAAAAAGTTAGAGACACAGTAATAGAGATGGATATGGTTAAGAAACAGATTAAAGTATAGTAACTGAATTGAGAATAATTATTCTGTTCATGTAATTTTTGATGTTCAGACAATCAATAGAAAGTTTAAAATTTTCACTTTAATGGGCATGGATATGTTATTTTCACTTTTTGAAGCTAGAACTTTGATTTTGGAAATAGTCTGGGAATAGAACTATTTTGTAGTTCTACCAATCGTATAAAATTTATTTTTCAGTCAACAAGCACATCAAAAGTTATAGAATTTCAAGTGTGTCCTGGCTTGGGAGATAAATTTATATAGTTACTCTACTAATGATCAATATAATTTAAACTATATAGGAATGAGGTGGTAAAGTAATTGTTTTTGTCCTTTCAAAAAAGAAAGAAGTTCAGAAACCAGCACTAAGTTAAAAAATATTACACTAAAAAATAAGAGAAAAATGTTTATAACTCTTACCTAATGTAACCATTCTTCTGAAAGAAATGAGATTCTTTTGATAATAAAACTGTCTGCATTTTCCTAAAATAACATATCTAGTAGATCCAACAGTATCTTATTGTATAAGATGTCCAAAGTATTCCATGTAGGAATTTTAAACTTATACATGTCTGCATTTTGAAGTGAGAGTATTCCTTTACTAAGCATGACACAAGAGCTGTTAAAATTCAATAGCTCTAGTTGTGCGACATGTTCCGATCATGCTGTCTCATGGAGAACAAGGGAGATGGATGGTGTGTTCTCAGGTCTCTCCCAAATCTGACTGGAGGCCTAGGTTTTAGGTTCTAGGTAGAGCTAGAACTTTCTCCTGCATTCAATTTCTGTTTGCATGTTATTTCCACTACTGAAGCTTCAAGTCAGTTAGGAGCTTATAAGTCTGTAAATTATTTTAGGATTTTTTCCCCTAACAATATAGCTCTATCCAATTTTGTCCTGTAGTTTCATGTTTATTTCAACCTGGTAAAACTCAGGTGGGTTGTAGTTGGTAGGTTTAAAAGAAATGAGAGCTTCCTACAGCATTGGAAAAAAGAAACAATTTTAATGATATTCTAGACATGATATGTTGGTTATTTTCCATTTGCTAGCAACCTCCTTCCCCTAATTTCTCAGCTTTTCTGCCTTGTTTTGGGCTGGGAGCTGACCTCTATGGAGTAGTTAACCACGGTCCTTTATTCTCTGGCTTTCTTTTAGGTTTTGCCAATGAGCAGCACCAGTGGGAGATTGGAGAAAGGTTGGGATATTCATTTCTCTTGTTCTCTCCCTGTTGTACTACAGTTCTTGTAGTTGCTGAGCCCCTAAGGCCACAGTTCCTCTCAGGTAGCCTTTTCCCACAGTTTTAGTTCACATCAGCCTCTGTTGGTAGAACTGTTGTCTGTTGTTGCCTCTTCAGGCCTCGGTAGTGACGATGGTTTCTTGTTAATAGTCCCTGTGTACTTCAATCACACCTTTCTGGTTGCCCTGGCGCTGCTTACAGCTCTGTAAATAACCTCTTCCAAAATTTATTCAATTCAACCCTTTTGACTATGTCAAAGAACCCTGACTGGTAGGCCTGGTCTCACCAAAATGAATGTCTCTGAATTTAACTTCTAATTCCACACTGCTTCTACATTGCTGTTAGAAGTATGAAGTATTGGTAGTTCAGGGGTTTGTTTTGGAACCACTGGCAAGTGAAAATTAAATTTCATTAAAAATGGGCAAAGTAACATGATTTACCTGCCTTCTAGATATTTCTGAAAGCACAAGAAATAGGGAATATTCTCAATCTATACTACAACACTGCCACTTAATAATGAAGATTCTAGAAAATTTAGTTTGGGAAAACTTCTCACTCATTGAACCACAAGTGCTGCTTTAAGTAGAAATTGTGAGTTGCCATAGGTTTTCACTAAATTAAAAATTTGAAGGCAACAATCCTGAGAGACGTCCAGACTGAACCACCTTCATAAAGTAGATTAAAAAGTTTACCATTATGCCAGGCTACTCTGTGGCGGTTCCAGTGATGACAAGGCATTTTGCTCTCATCCCTTCATTGAGAAAAAACAAATGTAACCCAGATGTCACTTGGGACTGCCCTGACCCTTACAGAGTGTGCCAAACCCCCAGTTTCAGAACCTGGAATGTCCAGTGGCCTCCCAATGACCTCTGCAAATATCTGACAAACATCTAGTGGATCTTTTGTTTTCATTCCAGCATCAATTAGATTCAGCATCTTGCACAAACTTAACACAAAATTTTTCTTCATTCCTGCTTCTGCAGGAAACCCAAACACATGAACCACATTGTGATTTGCAGATTCAATGAAAAATTCTGAGATCACTGTGAAGAAATCACTGAAAAATATACTGTCACTTTCTCTTTGCTACCCCCTTTCCTTCTTTTCTCTCCTACTCTCCCCTCCATTTTCTCTCCTGCTCTTTCACTTCCCCTTTTCCTTCTGCTCTCTCTCCCTTCTTCATGCTGTTTCTTCCATAAGTACTTATTCACTACGTATGACTGCATCTCTGTCTTTAGTGATGGTACCTAGAATCGACACTGTCATAACCACTGCCTTTCAAAGCAAATTCTATTGAACATATTTTTTCTCTGCTTTAATGGACAAATAATGTATGCAAATGCAATTACTGGGAAAAAGTTCAACTGATTGCTCAGAGAAATCTAAAGCTCTACTACAAAGAGAATATGTCTTTAGGAAATTAACTAGAGAAGAAAGCTTAATAAAAATACTTGTTGAACCTCTCAACAATCAAAAGAGGCTCAGATCTTTAAAATAGAAAGTATTTCCAAATATTTCGTGATGGTCAGAATCTGTGAATTAATAAATCTTGGCAAAACTCTTTAGGATATATGACTATGTGCTACATGTTGGGGGCAGATTAGGGACAGCAAAGATGGTACTATCAGAATTTGCCTTTCAAAGTCAGAATCATTTTGCAGATATGCTAGTCATCCCTGTCATACTTTGAGTTCCCTGAGAAAGGACCATGAGATGAAAATTTGTGTACAGCTTTTGGCTTTCGGCTCGGGGAGGCAAAGGTGCAACTTTCTTCGGTCGTCCCGAATCCGGGTTCATCCGACACCAGCCACCTCCGCCATGCCGCCTAAGTTCGACCCCAACGAGATCAAAGTCGTGTACCTGAGGTGCACCGGTGGCGAAGTCGGTGCCACGTCTGCCCTGGCCCCGAAGATAGGCCCTCTGGGTCTGTCTCCAAAAAAGGTTGGTGATGACATCGCCAAGGCAACCGGTGATTGAAAGGGTCTAAGGATTACGGTGAAACTGACCATTCAGAACAGACAGGCCCAGATTGAAGTGGTACCTTCTGCCTCTGCCCTGATTATCAAAGCCCTCAAGGAACCACCAAGAGACAGAAAGAAGCAGAAAAACATTAAGCACAGTGGAAATATCACTTTTGATGAGATTGTCAATATTGCCCGACAGATGAGACACTGATCTTTAGCGAGAGAACTCTCTGGAACCATTAAAGAGATCCTGGGGACTGCCCAGTCTGTGGGCTGCAATGTAGATGGCTGCCACCCTCATGACATCATAGATGACATCAACAGTGGTGCGCTGGAATGCCCGGCTAGTTAACTACAAAGGAAAATGTTTCCATAAAGGATCATTTGACGACCAAAAAAAAAAAAAAGAAAAGAAAATTTGTGTACAAAAATGTATTAAGGGGGAAAAAAGAAACCAAACAAGGGTATGTTTTTAAGCAAAGCTCTGTGGAGGGTAACTTCTTTGGAATCTGTGGGATCAGAATGTGAGTTATGTTCTACCCTGTGAAAAAGGGTTTCCTCATGTCAACTTTCAGGTACTTCTGGCTTGGAAACAAAGTAACTCGACCTGAGGGCAATCCTCTAGGGGAGTCAGAGGGCAGGCTCTTGCAAGCAAAAGCACTCCAAAGCCAGGTGGAGGAGCACTGTGGTAATTTAAAAATTTTAAATCTTCACAAATTCTCTAACACTCTACCCACAAAAGGGAGTCAAATTCTTCTTTTAAATATGGGCTTGCCTTAATGACTCACTTCTAATGAACAAAATGTAGCAGAACTAACACTGTGTGAATCCAAGGCTAGCTTCAAAAAGGTGTTACACCCGACTGATTCTGACTTCTCTTGGGCTAGTCTTGCCCTTAGAACTGAAGTACCATGTAATGAGGAAGCCCAGGCCACAAGGAGATGTCTGGCTGACAGCTCCAACAAAGATTTAAGCATGTAGTCAGCATCAACCACAGACATGTGAATAAAGTGGATTTCCAATGATTCCATCCATTCTGGCTGATGGCCCAGACATCATCGACAGAGGCCATTTTGTCCCTGCCATGCCTGGTTCAAACTCCTGAACTGCAGAATCCATGAGCATAATAAGTGGTTGGTCTTCTGCCACTGAATTGTGGGTAATTTGTTACACAGCCATAGGATCTGGAACAGGCAGAGAGAATATAAACATTTCTGTGAGAAGTTTCTGAAGGAATATGGGTGGAGTACTGAAATCTGTGACAGTGCTAATGATATTTTTTGACCAAGGGATTGTGAATACCATTTCTGCCTCAGGTAACTGGATAGACTCATGGGATAGTGTGGTTTAGGGGAAAGAACACTGGGCTTATGGAGTCATAAGACTTGGGTTCAAATTCCAGTTCGGCCACGAGTCTCTGAATCTCTTAGAAGTTTTTTTTTTTTTTAATCAGTCATATACACGTAATTATCCCTATCTGACAAGGTTGTTTTTGAGGACTGAATAAGACAAGATATGCAAGAGTATCTGAGACACAGATACTGTGTGTAGAATTTCAGTGAGTCTACTTTCTCCATCAAAGTATGTGCCTACTTCATAAAGAGAAATCCTATTTCACCCAATTCTTGCACAGATGAACGGTTCTATTTGCTAATAGAGTAAAGGCTCAGACTTTTTCTTTGACTTAGGACTTTTTCTAAGTTAGAAAACCTTTTCCTGCTCCATTAATGATCTCAAAGGACACTCTAATCAGCTTATTTTTCTAATACTAAATAGATGGTCTGTGCAGGTAATATCTTAAAGAGCATTTACAGTCCTCCTTTTAGGGTGCCATTATTATTTAATAATGTGGCATTTTCCATTACAGAAACCATCTTGACTGTTGGAAGCATTGTCAAAACCATATTTGGTAAACCAGGAATGAAATGCATCCTTATTAAGTTATTCAACAATTTTAAAGTTTGCATTTGGAACCATTCTCAGAGTTCTTTTTAAGCTATTAATTTCACATGAGGCAAGAAGACATGTCTAGACAAATGTTCCTCAAAGGAAGTATTTTAAAATAAAGCCTTTTCTGACATGGCTATATACTCTTGTGCCCGAACATTTTACTTTGAACTCACTGTGATATTTGCTTTCTTGAAAGCAAGCTAATGTTCTGTGAATTAACCAGACTTCAGAGAGTTCTGAATTTTACAACAAATTTTCAGGAGTGTAAAAAAAAAAAATTAGTTTTGTTAACAGAAAGCCCTTTGACAGAATATTTTTATGAAGACTTTTTTTGTTTAATGGGATTTATGGGCCTATGGACATAAAAAATAATGGTGAGACCATATGCTGGTCTTAGAAGAGTCCAATATGAATATAGTGAAAATTCAAAATAAGAACCTTGTGATTTGTAGTGGCATATCATTTGGTTATTGGTAAAATGAGAGACTATGGACTCAGAGAAACAAACTGAGGGTTTTAGAGGGGCAGGGGTCGGGGGATGGGTTAGCCTGGTGTGGGTATTAAAGAGGGCACGTATTACATGGAACACTGGGTGTTATACACAAACAATGAATCATGGAACACTACATCAAAAACTAATAATGTACTCTATATATTCTATGTACTCTAACATAACAAAAAAAAAAGACCTGCCAACACCATGACATTTTAAAATCTTAGTTGGCTTCCACACGTTCCTGATTTTCTAAATTAACTGTGTTTGGCCATATTAATAAAATTCCAATTGTTGATGATACAAAGTAATTAATTCAGCTGAACTCAGGACTGTTATAAAACTGATGTTTGATGAATTTATCTCACCCGTAAGGAGCTTTCCAGGCAAAAGCACTGGAGTCAGTTTCAGGGCTATCTCCTGCCTAATTATTTCTGTCTTCTCCAGCACTATCTCTAGAGAAGTGCCTTCATAAATCACTTCCACACAAATCTTCATACCATAGTCTGAGAGGTGACCCACAAAGATGCCCCACTGCAATTATCCCTACGGCATCAGCTATGAAGAGTTTTGACTTTCTTATAACTCTGCTAACTCATTCATTCATGCAACAAATATTTACTGAGGCCTATTGTGTGCTAGGCACAGTTCTAAGCACTGAGAATATAGCAGTGAACAAAACAGATAAAGATCCCAGCCTTTATGAGGTACATATTACAGGATGGGGAGACAGATGATAAGCAAACAAAAAATGTATATGTCTGATAGTATTAAATAACATAGAGAAACATAAGACAGGAAAGTGAGGGTGGAGAGTAAGAATTACTGTTTTACAGCCTTACCTGTAAGGTAACATTTCAGCAGAGAGCTGAAGGAGATGAGGAAACAAGCCATTCAGATACTTGGGGGAAGAACAGTCCAAGTAAAGAGAGCATCAAATGCAAAACCTCTGAGGTGAGAGCTGTGTTGACAAATACAAGATATGCCAAAAAGGCCAGTGTGGTTGGAGCAGAGAGGGACAAGAGGGAGATCACAGAGGTGTGGACTAGACCTCACAGTTAAATTCATATGGTGAGCACAAGAATAAAAGGAGTTGCTGAAGACAGAGTAAATAAGTATCAAGAATAGAATTTATAGAAATGCCCCTTTTAGAGGGTGGAAAAAGATAAGGAGGTAGTAAAGGATATTAAAAGAAGATGGCAATGGGACCCCAGGAGAAAGCAGTGTCACAAAGCCTTGGAAAGAGAAATTAGTAAAAGAGGCTGTTCAACAGTATCAACCGAGTGTCAACTGTTTCATATTCTGCATGAAAACAAGGACTAAGTAAAAGTAAAGACTACGTAAAAGCCTTTCGATTTGGTAATCAAAGGTTACAAGAGTTTTTTTTTAAAGATTTTATTAATTTATTTGACAGAGAGAGAGCACAAGCAGGGGCAACAGTAGAGGGAGAGGGAGAAGCAGGCTCCCCGCCGAGCAAGGAGCCGGATGCTGGGCTCAATCCCAGGACCCTGGGATCCTGACCTGAGCTGAAAGCAGACGCCTAACCGTTTCCCCTGTAAGAGTGGATGTCAAGTTGGGAATAAGAAGAGTGAGTGGTGAAGAAAACAGGTAGCATATATGGACTGACTGCTCTGCCTCTTTCCCCACTTCCCCTCTTCCTCCTCCTTCTTGTGGGGGGGGATCAATTTAGTCATAAATGGAAACAGGGAGATAGGACTTCTGTACTTTAAAAGCACAGAAAGTATTTGCAAGAATAACTATTGGCTTTCCCTTTTTATGAATATGTGGCCAGTGAAATCACTGCAGAATTCAAAAATCAGCCTCATGCTCACAATCTGTTCCAGCTAGGGAACACGGAGTAACATACAGTGACTTAACACCAAAAGGCTTATTAGGATGAGACACAATCTCTCCTTTAGTTGGCTCTTAAGATTAAAATTAGTTTTTTTAAAAGATTTTATTTATTTATTTGACATCGAGAGAGAGAGAGAGAGAGAGAGCACAGCAAGGGGAATGGGAGAGGGAGAAGCAGACTCCCCGCTGAGCAGGGAGCGTGATGTGGGACTTCATCCCAGGACCCTGGGATCATGACCTGAGCCGAAGACAGATGTTTAACCGACTGAGCCACCCAGGCGCTCCTAAAATTAGTTTTTGTTAGGGCTTTTTATTCACCCTTCACCCCTCATTTCATTGCTAATTTGACAGGAAGATTTAGTTATTCCAGTTCACTCTGGCACACTTATTAAGACAATGGAAGTAGTATTTCTAAGCAGTTACTATTAAAATAGATCAATGATAATGGACTTTGGTGAAAGGATTAGCCAAATCTTTTTGGTTATAAAGACACTTTCTAGGTCTTTTAAAAAATTTTATAATTGCTTAAAAAATTTGGCAGATGTATGCTAAGCTAACTGGCAGGCACTTTAATTTTGTGCTTTGTACAATTCCTAGGGCAATGCTGACATTCAATAAATGTCGTATATTAATATTAATACTTTCCATGTTGCCTTCATTATGTTTTTATACCTTAATTAAATGATTACACTGGAGGCAAACCAGATGATCAGATGATTATAAAATGTCTCACCCCCACAAGTCAAAGATCAACGTATTAAAATCCAATGCCGCTCTTCATAATCGACCAAAGAAAGCACATTTATGGCATTACATATAAGGTGTGATTTGCTTTTCTCTCCTTAAACTAGGGAACAAAATGAACATCAGATGATGTTTTTGGCTAGTTGGTCTTCCCACGATGTGCTATTAGAATATCTTTGGGTCAGCTATATTTTGTCTTCATACAAACAGTAAGAAGCTGAACTTGAAAACTTCACTAGAAGAGAATATTTTTATGGTAGAAACTGGTGCTATGGCTCTCTCAGGCACTGCCCCATCATACCCTAGATCACAAAGCAGAGTAAAGGGAAGATTAACGCCAAATAGACCAATTATCCTAGTAAAGTTCTTGGTGGGGAATACTGAGAATTACATAGTATCTCTTACCAATTAGGAAGGGAGTCCAGTAAAACTTCCCTCCTAGAAAGATCTGTTTAAAGAAAGGGAAAGCTTTCCATTCCAAATAATCTAAATCAGTGCTAAATGTGAGGAAAGATGAGAGTGAAGAGAGGAAATAGTTTACAAAATATATATTATAAAGTCTAGAGGAAGACCCAAGGCTAATCTTAAAATACCTTAAAACACCATTTAAAATATTCTTCTAGTTGAATTTTCCAACTCTTCTAGAAAAAAATGATGTGGCTTGCATTGGCTTCCATTTTGCTTTGTGACTTTTCAGTTATAGCATTAACTGGGTTTTGTTTTTAAAAAACTGTGGTTTTCAAAAATTATTTGCATTACAATGTCAAGTGGGATGTTCTTAGACTTAATTAGAATGACCCTCTAAAAAGCAGGTGTTTTCCCATCATACAGGGATAAACAGGATCTTTTGGATTTAACAAAATTTTACTACAAAATATATTACACTTTTATTCTAAATGGATTAATGATGCAATATTTGATTGATAGCAGCAAATCAGGAGTAGCTGATTAATAGTGGGGGAAAACCAGGAGAAATTTGTTATGTGAATGCAAAAATCTTTGTACATCAGAGATGTCTGAATACCATTGTGAAGAAGGAATAGGTCTTCACAGAGGTATTTGGGTGGGGATGGGAAATAGTATCATTAAGTTGTTCTTTCAACAGGCTCTTGCCTCTTCTTTCCTCAGATAAGATGTACACCAGAAACTATTGATTGAATAATTATTTTGGAATTCTGATACATTCAAATTCTAAATATTGATTGATATTTGTGGTATGGAAACTTCAGATTCCTTTCTTCCTTTTTCAATATCTCCTACTCCATGTAACACCTCCAAATTAACAATATTTGCTGACAATCAGTATTACTTTTCAGACCTAAAGGATTTTTATTCTTTAAATTAGCTTTAAGAATCAGGATTAAATGTACCTTTTTCCTTTCAAAGATTAACATAGTTTTACTAGAAGATGCTCATATATACTTAGGGTTGATACTGATTAGGACCAACACCTCCTCTGGCAATGGTGAGATATCTTCAGCACAATTTTATACACAGTCATATTACTCTGTTAAGCATAACTTTAATCAAAGAATTAATACATATTAGAAGAAAGCTAGTCAGTCCCTCTATAGGAAACCAATATGTTTCCTTAAGGGCATTCAGAGAAGGAGGAAGTTGTCATCTATCTACCACTATTTTTCTGCTTCTGCCTCCTAAATAGATTTACATGGCTTTTGTCTTTGTGGATGTTGTGGGGTTTGTGATATTAATTAGGATATAAAATTTGTTGAGAGTGATTTCCCCATAATAGCAGAATAAAATAATTTAGCCCATTTATAGTTCCTAGCATTTTTATATCATGTTCTACATGGCTATAAATTTATTAGAGAAAAGCAAAAACTATGGATACTCTTGTATTTCATCACTCTTTAAAAAAATATTTTCTTTGTTTTAAAAGACCATTTTTCAGAAACACTCCCTACCGTTGTTTTAGGTTTTCCCCTAAGTTATTTAGAACACGTCATGGTTTCAGTTCTGTGGAGGCATAGCTGCAAGTGCAGTCTGGTGCAGGGTGGTTAGATGTACAGCCAATTGATAGTTAAAAGGACTATATCTTTTTAATTAACTGGTTTCCATCTCAAATTCTTATTAAAAAGCAATCAGGGCAGAAATTTTAGTGGACAGCAACGGTTGCCATGAGGTCAGAAAGCCTTTCCTCCTCAAAGTTATCATTTGTAAGTACTGTGGATAACAAATGTTCTTCTGATCAATCACCTCCCAAAGGAAAGTCTACATATTTAGGCTTCCAATTCCAGACATTCTTTCTTCAACATCTTCTGAAGTTGATTCTGGTACCAAACCAAAAAAGATGTGGGTTCAAACTACTAGGAAGTAATTAGGCGTTGATGGACTGTACCGTCTGCTGGCATCATGGGGGATGAGGGCCTTGGATCCGAGATCTTAGTTCCCAAATTCAGTATGGCAGACCACCCACAAGATCAGTCTTCTGACAACCCTCAGGAAAATGCCTACTGCAAGAGACCATGAGCCAAGGAACAAACTAAGCTAAGCACAGTTTCTTTTAATAGAAAATCTCTTTCCAAACACACACACACACACACACACACACACACACACACACACAGCCAAATGGATGTGCAATTTATAATTCATCCAATATTCTAATTTTAATCGCCTCCCCAATATGGCCAAACTAATATAATGCAATCTATTTATAACACTGGCTATAGAAAACAGGTTGCATACTAGCATCATGGAGAGTGATGCACCATGCTAAGAGAAGGAGACCAGTATGAGTAAGAAAACATTTTCTGTTTTCAAGAAGCTTAGAGTTTAGCATGTAACAAAGAATAAATTTTTCCCTGCATTGCTAAAGATAATATGTATATAATCCAAAGTAAAATTAAAATAGTCACTTTAAGGGAAGTACAAGGTTTTCCCCTAGGTGGGTGAGATATGTCTATTTGGTTTTGTCATCCTTATGAATACAGCATACATAATTTAACTGTGAAGCATAGCAAGGCACTTAAAATGCAATCTAATTAAACTAATATATCTGTTTTCTATATGTGTATAATGCCATTCATAAAATACTTTTATTAATAGATATTATCATTACTATAACAACTCCACCCATATATTGAATGTACCAGTGTATATTAGGAATTTTGTTTTTTTATTAGATGTTCAAATATTTTTGAATGAGTGAAATTAGTGCTGGAAATGGAATGCCAACCAAGGAACTGGTTTCATCACAATGTGCTACCTTTCTAAATCAGTAGTCTCAACCTTGAAATCATCTAGGGATGATTTCTACACATTGAAATCATCTAGGGAAAGTACTGGTACCATGTCCTAAAATTCTGATTTAAGTGGTCTGCAGTACAGCCTGAGCATCAGAATATTTTAAAACTCTGCGGATGATTCTAATGTGAAGCCAAGGTTCGGAATCATTGCTCTAAATATACTCTTTTGAGATAAAACTATAGAAGCCCTTCTTTGCTAGACAAGAACTTTAACAATTTAAATAAGAAACACCATTTTAGCACAGAATTTTAGGATGAATTTAGATCATCCGTATGAAATTAAACACTTTTAAACATCAAGGCTTTATAAATGCAAGGGGTAGGTGGTGCAATTAGAAGGTTCTTTAATGTGAAAAAGGCAATACCATAACCAAGAGGTAGAGATATAGTCAGGCGAATAGAACCAGCATTAATGAACTATAATTACTTTATAAGACTTCCTGTATGAAAATGTATGTAGTAATTAGGGGCAAGGAGGACTTTCTGTTATTTGTTTTAAGAATTTTACAAATGTCTTTAGCAAAGCATTTGCCAGATTTGAAAAGTTTCATCTAAATCCGAGGGTCCCTCCATCCATACTTGAGTCTGATTTGGAAGTTCCCTGCAGGCCTATCCACAGTTACTCCCTTTTATCCAAAGCAGCATGTTTGGATCATATATGAATTAACTTCATACTAGTAATTTATTGTCCAGCCTACAAAAAAGCCACATGAAAGGAAGGAAAATCTGAGATCTGTAATGTGGTCACTGCTAACTCAGCCAAAACTAACTTTTTGATATCTTTATGTTCTTAACATCTGCATTTTGCTCAGTCTCCAGAGTAGTAGTAGAGGTAATATAGGAGACAGATGAGAAAAAATGGAGGAAAAACAGCCCTCCAAAAACAGTATAATAAATTATTATAATGTATCTTCATTAATCATGCTCAGCTATGGTTTCAATTATTTATTTTTCAGGGGAGGTTTCGGGGTGAGTGAGTGAGGCTTTCTTTCAAGCTGCTTTATGATTCTTTAAAAATGTGGGATGGAAAATTTCTCAGGCCTTAGCACTGAGATCCTAATTGAGGTCTCATTCCTCCCAAAGCCAACAAGAAGCAGCAGCAGCACAGAGGTATCCCATACCTTGGAACCTACAAATCTCTTTTAATTGATACAAGGGATCAGGTCATTGTCTTCCCTCAACTAACTAACTTGGACTTATTTTTTCTCATATTTTAGAAGTGACATTTATTCTAAGGAATACAAACAGCTTAAGTGTACTCTTTCATAAAATTATGGTTCGGTGATAGAAATATCTTCCTGGACCATCTACACCAGAGTCACTATACAGTAGAGTGAAGCTGCTTATTCCAGGATCAGTGCAAATTATCTCTTCAGTTTTCATGGTTTTGTACCAGACTTCAAATTCTAGTCACAACATGACTTGAATAGTTTGAAAATAAGCCCTCTCTTCCATGCCAGCTGAGGGTGGCCTTTTCTGGAAGCCCACAAAAGATGGAATGTCTGAGATCCTAAAGCTTTCTCTCTCGAGTTTTAAGACAATCCACACTTCCCCAAATATGATGCCAAATTCACCGAACTGTTCATAAGTCTGACCCAAATTGTAGACTATGTACAGGGCCAATCACCAAGCCAAACTCATCTGGTTCAAATGTATAATTTCATTTATGAAACTGGCTGCATCTGGCAAAGGGAATAGTAGAGCTGGGCACATGGTCTACAGCATGTGAGACCAAAGCTGGGGATATACACAGGCCCAGCAGGAAAGGAGCTTGAACTGAGCCTGGAGCTCCAGAATGACTAAAGAGGAAAGTCAAGCAATAGCTGGTGAAGATAATACATATTTACATATTTTTCACAAAATTGCTTATTTTCTTCAAGTTTGAGAAAGCTGAATAGACAAAAAATAACTGACACTATTATTACCCCCAAATACTTCACAACTTTTATAAATTGGAGTTCTGTTTCAAATGGCTAAGACTAAAAAAAAGAAGATACAGCCATGAGTCTAAAAACATGGTCTTGGAAATGGTGTGGGGTGTATTCTGGGAGGCGGTAACATGCAAAAGGAACCTGGTGGTTTGGGACAAAAGACAGGTTCAAAAGTTGAAAACAGTGAAAACCTGGAGTTCTACTTCATTACATGTGATCACATGTTCCTTTCATAGTTTGGGATACAGAAGCAACAACTTTTCTCTATCTCTACTTAATGAATATGTTCAGTGTTTCTAAAATTCACATTCCTCATGACAACATCCACACAAAAAAAAGAACCTCTGTACCTTGAAATATGCTATTACTCAGGTTAAGTCTTCCTCCGTCTTCACTTTGTTATCATCATCATCATCTTAGCCATTGGCTCAATGCAGAGGAAGATGATTGAGTCAGGAAGCTAAAAAGTAAGGGACAAGGTTTTTAAAATCAAGGATCACCACTGGTATTTACTCAAAGAAAATGAAAACACTCATTTGAAAATACATATGCATTCCTATGTTTACTGTAGCATTGTTTACAATAGTCAAGATATGGAAGCAACATAAGTGTCCATCAATACACGAATGGATAAAGAAGATGTGGTGTGTCTATATATGTATATATAAACATATATATATGATGGAATATTAATCATAAAAAAGAATGAGATCTTGTCATTTGTGACAACACTGATGAATTAAGAGGGCATTATGCTGAGTAAAATAAATCAGACAAAGAAAGACAAATACCATATGATTTCACTTATATGTATAATCTAAAAGACAAAGCAGGGGTGCCTGGGTGGCTCAGTTGGTTAAGTGTCTGCCTTCGATTCAGGTCAGGATCTCGGGGTCCTGGGATGGAACCCTGCGTTGGGCTCCCTGCTCATCAGGGAGTCTGCTTCTCCCTTTGCCCCTCCCCCCCTGCTCATACTCACCCTCTCTCTCTCTCTCTAATAAATAAAAAAAAAACTAAAAAAAGACAAAGCAAATAAAAAAAGCAAAAACAGACCCATTAATACAGAGAACAAACTGGTGGTTGCCACATGAGAGTGGTTGGAGGGATAGGCAAAATGGGCAGAGGAGAGTAGGAGGTACAGGCTTCCAGTTATGGAATGAGTAAGTCTTGGGGATGAAAGGTACAGCATAAGGAATATAGTCAATGATATTGTAATGTAGTGTTGTACAGTGACAGATGGTAGCAACACTTGTGAGCATAGCAAAATGTATAGAGTTGTGAAATCACTATGCTGTACACCTGAACCTAATGTAACATTGTGTGTCAAGTATACTTCAATTAAAAAAATTACAGTGAAGAATTTAGACTTCATGCCATAACAGGAAACCAAAAAAAAAAAAAAAAAAGTGAGTAGAAAAGCTTGATGTAATCCTAGGGAACATAGACCTAAAGACCTAAAGTCAGAAAGAAATCAGAATAGTTTACTTTTAAAAAGGAAAGGAAAACAAGAAGAGAAATTATAATAAAAACAACAGAAATTTTGCTGGAGGGGTTGGGGTTCAAGGTAAATTAAGTGTCAAATGTGGGAGAAAATTCAAGTATGACGATGCCCAAGACTGCTCAAAAGTCTTAGAAATTTGACACTTCTGGAGATCTTAGCAACAGTAGTTTCGGTGTTGTGCTGGAGGCAGGACCTATTCTTTAGTGAATGGGCAAGCAGGCTGGAAATTAAACAGTGGTACCAATATCTATTCTTTGGCCTGTTCTCTTAAGAATGATATTTGTGAAGAAATGGGAAGCAATAACTGGAGGAGAATAAAGGGTAGAGAGTGGATTTTTAAGAATTTATTTATACCAGAGAGTACAAAAAATCAGTAGAGAGGTAATGGGAATAAGGAGTACATTGCAGGATTAGCACTGGATAGTGAAAGGGAAACTCTTGTTTTGAGATCACTGAGAATTTCAAGTAGAAATTTTGAGGGTTAAAAGAGGAACTAAGGGGGTTCTTAGCTAGTGAACTGTGTTTCTCTAAGAAGTAGGAAACCAAGCCATTTCCTGTAGTGGTACAAGTAAGATAGAAAGTTATAAATATAGTCAGCTAGTGGAATGGCCAATACTGAAGTAGGTGGACAATAAGATAGGTGTAAGTAAAAGGATTTCTGAGTATAATGGAATCTCTAAATGATCTTAGAAAATATAAGTTTCTAATAGAGCCAAATTACATGTGTCTCCCCCAAACAGTTAGAAGTCTAGGTGTAGTAGCGAAGAAGGCAGATGTTTTGGTTGATCCAGATTTGATGATTGATGGAACAGACAGAATAAAAAGACAAAAGAATTCAGTGTACTAGAAATAAAGTAGAATGAGATGTACTATAGTCTTAGCTAAGGAATCCCTAGGAAAGAGACAGAACTAAGAAAGACAGACATAGAGCTAAGCTAAGGAACAAAATCTTTGATCATTTCTGAGCTTTTACTCAAAAATGCCTTTACTTCCATTCCCTATCTCTAACCCAGCAATTCTGCTTCCAGAAATTTATCTGACAAATATTCCCATACATACTCAAAGTTTATTCACTGAAGCATTTTGTCTGTATTAGCAAAAACTGGAGATAACATCAACTTCCATTAATACAGCTGGTAAATAAATACAGTGCAATGAAATAATGGAATCCTAAGCAGCAATTAAATGGAATGAAGCAGATCTACATGAGCTGGTATGCAACAACTCCAAGATATATTAAATGAAAAAGCAAGACGCAAAACACTGTATATTATTTGCCACCATTTGTGTCAAAGCAACAGTCATGTACATAAACTCATGCATGTGCATAATATCTCTGGTAGGATAGAGAAAGTTTGGATATGTTAATTGCCTCTGGAGATGGTGCTATATGGCTGGGGATGATGGGACGAAGGCTTACTCTCACCTTACCATATATATTTTTTCACTTTTTTATTACATATACATAAAATTACCTGGACAAAAAATGTTTAAAAAATTTATATGCCATCATTGTATACAGTCTCCATTGGTGCTGAAGGTTAGTGGGGCAACATATTAAATACATTTGTGCTCGTGTTTACCTGAGTCCCTCTGGACTAGTTGATTTTTTAGTTACAATAGATAACATGAGGTAGTTTAGTGTATGAAATATTTTTTATGTCCTGAAGCAGCAAGACCTGGGGTTCAAAAAAGATAGGGCTATTTCTGATAAGAATGCCATGTGGAAAAGACATTCAAGTTGAATTGTCCTACTGACAAATGCTAAGCTGAGGGAGCATTCTATAGAAATACCCATCCATCTTCTTCAGAGCTTAAGAGCTAAAATGAGTTTATAAAGTTTCAGGTACAATTCTACTGAAACAAATATAATATTTTATGTAATAAATGTTTCTTATTAAGATTTCTTATGACTTAAGGAAAAACTTTTTATTCAAACATCTCTGAGGGTATACTTAGCTATGAGAAAATGCACCTCATAAGTAGTGAAAATTGTCAGTACTTTTCTTCATTTATAGCAAGTTAGAAACAGTCTTGAGCTGTTTTGTGTATAGGTAGCACCTACATTTCAGCCTTATTTCTGAAGAGACATATGCAAGACTCTGTAACCCATACCTTACCAAATAAGTCTGTACAGAATCTAGTCATCTTATTGGTGGGATATTCGAAAAGTTCTATGCAGAGTGGTATGATATAGGCTGTAAGATAGAGAAAACACAAGTATACCTAAGGATATCCTAAAAAAAAGTATAATGTACAACAACTTTTGTAATGCCCAAGTCTTGGTATGTATTCATTATTCAAAACTAATAGCAATTACTGTCAAATCCCACATTGTTGTCTGTGCTGATTCATATTGTGGTTGGGGCAGGGTACAGGGAAGAGAAAAAGAGAGAGAGAAAAATAAAGAAGTAAGAGAGAGACTGAATTTTTTTTTGCCAAAATAATTTTTTAATTATGTTAATCACCATATATTACATCATTAGTTTTTGATGTAGTGTTCCATGATTCATTGTTTGCATATAACACCCAGTGCTCCATGTAATACGTGCCCTCTTTAATACCCATCACCGGGCTAACCCATCCCCCCACACCCCTCCCCTCTAGAACCCTCAGTTTGTTTCTCAGAGTCCATAGTCTCTCATGGTTCATCTCCCCCTCCAATTTCCCCCCCTTCATTTTCCCCTTCCTGCTATCTTCTTCTTCTTCTTTTTTAACATATAATGTATTATTTGTTTCAGAGGTACAGGTCTCTGATTCAACAGTCTTACACAATTCACAGCATCACAATAACACATACCCTCCCCAGTGTCTATCACCCAGCCACTCCATCCCTCCCACCCCCCACCACTCCAGCAACCCTCAGTCTGTTTCCTGAGATTAAGAATTCCTCATATCAGTGAGGTCATATGATACATGTCTTTCTCTGATTGACTTATTTCGCTCAGCATAATAACCTCCAGTTCCATCCACGTCATTGCAAATGGCAAGATTTCATTCCTTTTGATGGCTGCATAATATTCCCTTGTATATATATACCACATCTTCTTTATCCATTCATCTGTCGATGGACATTTTGGCTCTTTCCATAGTTTGGCTATTGTGGACATTGCTGCTATAAACATCAGGGTGCACATACCCTTTTGGATCCCTATGTTTATATCTTTCGGGTAAATACCCAGTAGTGCAATTGCTGGGTCACATGGTAGCTCTATTTTCAACTTTTTGAGGAACCTCCATACTGTTTTCCAGAGTGGCTGCACCAGCTTGCATTCCCACCAACAGGGTAGGAGGGTTCCCCTTTCTCTGCATCCCCACCAACATCTGTCATTTCCTTACTTGTTAATATTAGCCATTCTGACTGGTGTGAGGTGGTATCTCATTGAGGTTTTGATTTGGATTTCCCTGATGCCGAGTGATGTTGAGCACTTTTTCATGTGTCTGTTGGCCATTTGGATGTCTTCTTTGGAAAAAATGTCTGTTCATGTCTTCTGCCCATTTCTTGATAGGATCATTTGTTCTTTGGGTGTTGAGTTTAATTTCTTTATAGATTTTGGATGCTAGCCCTTTATCTGATATGTCATTTGCGAATATCTTCTCCCATTCTGTCAGTTGTCTTTTGGTTTTGTTGACTGTTTCATTTGCTGTGCAAAAGGTTTTTATCTTGATGAAGTCTCAATACTTCATTTTTGCTCTTGCTTCCCTTGCCCTTCCTGATTTCTGTGCATTGATTTTATATCCTGCCACTTTACTGAATTTCTGTATGAGTTCTAGCAGTTTTGAGGTGGAGTCTTTTGGATTTTCCACATAAAGTATCATCTGCAAAGAGTGAGAGTTTGACTTCTTTTTTGCTGATTTGGATGTCTTTTATTTCTTTTTGTTGTCTGATTGCTGTGGCTAGGACTTGTAATACGACGTTGAATAGCTGTGGTGATAGTGGACATCCCTGCCATGTACCTGACCTTAGGGGGAAAGCTCTCAGTTTTTCTCCATTGAGAATGATATTTGCTGTGGGTTTTTCATAGATGGCTTTTATGATATTGAGGCTTTTATGATATGTACCCTCTACCCCTACACTCTGAAGAGTTTTGATCAAGAAAGGATGCTGTACTTTATCAAATGTTTTTCCTGCATCTATTGAGAGGATCATATGGTTCTTGTTCTTTCTTTTATTAATGTATTGTATCACATTGATTGATTTGCGGATGTTGAACCAACCTTGCAGCCCAGGGACAAATCCCACTTGGTCGTGGTGAATAATCCTTTTAATGTACTGTTGGATCCTATTGGCTAGTATTTTGATGAGTATTTTTGCATCCATGTTCATCAAGGATATTGGTCTGTAATTCTCCCTTTTGATGGGGTCTTTGTCTGGCATGGGGATCAAGGTAATGGTGACCTCATAAAACGAGTCTGGAAGTTTTCTTTCCATTTATATTTTTTGGAAGAGTTTCAGAAGAATAGGTATTCTTCTTTAAATGTTTGGTAGAATTCCCCTGGGAAGCCATCTGGCCCTGGGCTCTTGTTTGTTGGGAGATTTTTTGATGACTGCTTCAATTTCCTTAGTGGCTATAGGTCTGTTCAGGTTCTCTATTTCTTCCTGGTTCAGTTTTGGTAGTTGATACATCTCTAGGAATGCATCCATTTCTTCCAGATTATCTAATTTGCTGGCATAGAGTTGCTCATAATAAGTTCTTATAATTGTTTGTATTTCTTTGGTGTTGGTTGTGATCTCTCCTCTTTCATTCATGATTTTATTTATTTGGGTCATTTCTCTTTTCTTTTTGATAAGTCTGGCCAGGGTTTATCAATCTTGTTAATTCTTTCAAAGAACCAGCTCCTAGCTTCGTTGATCTGTTCTACTGTTCTTTTGGTTTCTATTTCATTGATTTCTGCTCTGATCTTTACTATTTCTCTTCTCCTGCTGGGTTTAGGCTTTATTTGCTGTTCTTTCTCCAGCTCCTTTAGGTGTAGGGTTACGTTGTGTATTTGAGACCTTTCTTGTTTCTTGAGAAAGGCTTGTATTGCTATATACTTTCCTCTTGGGACCGCCTTGGCTGCATCCCAAAGATTTTGAACAGTTGTGTTTTCATTTTCATTTGTTTCCATGAATTTTTTTTAACTCTTCTTTAACTTCCTGGTTGATCCATTCATTCTGTAGTAGGATGCTCTTTAGCCTCCACGTACTTGAGTTCTGTCCGACTTTCCTCTTGTGATTGAGTTCCAGTTTCAAAGCACTGTGGTCTGAAAATATGCAGGGAATGATCCCAATCTTTTGGTACCAGTTGAGACCTGATTTGTGACCTAGGATGTGATCTATTCCGGAGAATGTTCCATGGGCACTAGAGAAGAATGTGTATTCTGTTGCTTTGGGATGGAATGTTCTGAATATGTCTGTGAAGTCCATCTGGTCCAGTGTGTCATTTAAAGTCTTTATTTCCTTGCTGATCTTTTGCTTAGATGATCTGTCCATTTCAGTGAGGGGGGTGTTAAAGTCGCCCACTATTGTTTTATTGTCGATGTGTTTCTTTGCTTTTGTTATTAATTGGCTTATATAATTGGCTGCTCCCATGTTAGGGGCATAGATATTTACAATTGTTAGCTCTTCCTGTTGGATAGACCCTTTAAGTATGATATAGTGTCCTTCCTCATCTCTTATTATAGTCTTTGGTCTAAAATCTAATCTGTCTGATCTAAGGATTGCCACCCCAGCTTTATTTTGGTGTCCATTAGCATGGTAAATGGTTTTCCACCTCCTCACTTTCAATCTGGGGGTGTCTTTGGATCTAAAATGAGTCTCTTGCAGACAGCATATCGATGGGTCTTGTTTTTCTATCCAGTCGGATACCCTGTGTCTTTTGATTGGGGCATTTAGCCCATTTACATTCAGGGTAACTATTGAAAGACATGAATTTAGTGCCATTGTATTGCCTGTAGGGTGACTGTTACTGTATATTGTCTGTATTCCCTTCTGGTCTATGTCACTTTTAGGCTCTCTCTTTGCTTAGAGGACCCCTTTCAATATTTCTTGGAGGGCTGGTTTGGTGTTTGCAAATTCCTTTAGTTTTGTTTGTCCTGGAGGCTTTTTATCTGTCCTTCTATTTTCAGTGATAGCCTAGCTGGATATAGTGTTCTTGGCTGCATATTTTTCTCTTTTATTGCTCTGAATATATCATGCCAGTCCTTTCTGGCCTTCCAGGTCTCTGTGGTTAGGTCTGTTGTCAATCTAATCTTTCTGCCATTGTAGGTTACAGATCTCTTCTCTCGAGCTGCTTTCAGGATTTTCTTTTTGTCTCTGAGACTCATAAATTGTACTATTTGATGTTTGGGTGTTGACCTGTTTTTATTGATTTTGAGGGGGTTCTCTGTGCCTCCTGGATTTTGTTGCCTGTTTCCTTCCCCAAATTAGGGAAGTTCTCTGCTATAATTTGCTCCAATTTACATTCTGCCCCCCTCTCTCTCTTTCTTCTTCTTCTGGGATCCCAATTATTCTAATATGGTTTTGTCTTATGGTATCACTTGTCTCTTGAATTCTGCCCTCGTGATCCAGTAGTTGTTGATCTCTCTTTCTCTCAGCTTCTCTATTTTCCATCATTTGGTCTTCTATATCACTAGTTCTCTCTTCTGCCTCATTTATCCCAGCATTTAGAGCCTCCATTTTTTATTGCACCTCATTAATAGCCTTTTTGATTTCCACTTGGTTAGATTTTAGTTCTTTTCTTTCTTTTTTTTTTAGTTCTTTATTTCTCCAGAAAGGTTTTCTCTAATATCTTCCATGCTTTTTTCAAGCCCAGCTAGTATCTTTAAAATCATCAACCTGAACTCTAGTTCTGACATCTTACCAATGTCCATATTGATCAGGTCCCTGGCAGTCGGTACTGCCTCTTGTTTTTTTTTTTTGAGGTGGTTTTTTCTGTCTTGTCATTTTGTCCAGAGTAGAATAGATGAATGAGAGAACAAAATGCTAACAGGGTAACAACGAGCCCTAAGAAATATAAACTAAACAAATCAGAAGAGACCTGAAACTGGGGGAAAAGAAAGTGAAAGAAAGAAAAAAGAAAAAAAAAAGAAAATATAAAAACAAACAAACAAAAAAACCGAAATATGATCAAATATGATCAGGCTGGTGCATAGATCAGTGCCACACACTAGATTTTGGGCATATTTTGGTCTGTCAGAAGTAAGTACCTCCCAATATTTTAAAGAAAGAAAAACTTATATATGTACAAAAATAAGGGTAAATACGATGAAGGGATGGAATACGACTGTAAAGATGAAAATTATAAAAGATTTTCTAAGAGGAATTGATAAGAAGTTGGTTGAAAAAAGAAAGAAGAGGAATTAAAAAAAAAAAAGGAGAGAATGTGATCAGGCAGGAGCCTAGAACAAAGCCATACACTAGAGATTTAGGGTATATTTTAGTCTGTTAGAAGTAACTGTATCCCAAAATTTTAAAGAGAGAACAATATATATATATACATACATATATATATATACACACTTATATATGTACATATACACACCAAAAATAAGGTTAACTACTGTGAAGGGATAGAATATGACTCTAAAAATGAAAAATAGAAAAGATTTTTTTAAAAAAGGGATTGATAAGATATTGGTTGAAAAAGGGAAAAAGAAAAATTCAAAAAAAGGAAAAGAAAGTTTAAAAAAAATTAACTTTGAAAGACTAATGAATCATGGGAAAAAAGCCATGAATTCTATGTGCAGTATTCTCCTAGTGCTGGAGTTCTGCCATTCTCATTGATCCATAAACTTGGTCTTGGGTAGCTGTTCTTGCTGATCTTCTGGGGGAGGGTCCTGTTGCTGTGGTTCTCAGATGTCTTTGCTGACGGCAGAATTGCCCCGCCCTTGCTGGGGCGGGGTAAGTCATCTGCTCGGGTTTGCTCTCAGCAGCTTTTTTTCCCTGCAAGCTTTTCGTACAGCTTTGGAGGCGGAGAGTGAAATGGCAGCCTCCCAATCTCCACCCTGGAGGAGCCGAGAACTCGGGGCCCCACTCACTCCTCAGTGAGCCTGCAGAGAAAAGCAGTCAATCCCTCCCATCTCCCCAGTCTCTGGCCACACTCCGTGCTCACCCGGCCTGTGACTGAGCATTTCTATCTCTGGCGCACGACCCCATGTGGAGTCTCCAAACCCAGCAGATTCCTGTGGTGTACTCCTGTGCCGCTCCTCCCGGGGGAGGAAGAGGAGTCTCCCCCATCTGCCGTTTGTTGGGTCCCTGTAGGAGGAGGATCCAACTGTGCCGTGGATCATGGTTTATGGCAACACCGAACTAAGAGCCCACTCCTTGGCTCTGTCTCTGCAGCCGGCTTCCTCGCTCTGATACCTGGGAGTTCTGCCACACTCAGGCACCCCCGGTCTTTCTGTGACCCCGAGGGTCCTGAGACCACACTGTCCCAATGAGGGTTCCACCCCGTTTAGCCACCAGAGCGACATCCCTCAGCAGAGCCGACTCCTAAAAGTTCCAATTTTGTGCTCCGCGGCTCTATCACTTGCCGGTAGCTGCTGATGGAGGCCCTCTCCCCCGCTGTCTATCCTCCTGAATATCACCTCGGATTCACTTCTCTGCACAACCTACCTTCCAGAAAGTGGTCACTTTTCTGTTCAGAGAGTTGCTGCTATTCTTTTCTTTGATCTCCTGTTGAGTTCATAGGTGTTCAGAATGGTTTGATCCCTATCCAGCTGAATTCCTGGGACCAGATGAAATTTAGGTCTCCTACTCCTCCGCCATCTTGCTCCTCCCCCCGAGACTTAATTTTTATAACAAATATTGGTCTCAAGTGTTTTTTTCTCTGGCTTACTGGAAATCAGATTATTTTGAACCATTTCAGCAGGGCCTATAGCCAAGCTCACATAAAGCACACCTGAGCTTGGCTGCCAGCTCAGAAGGTGAGCCATGGGTTCAAAGGGAAACATGGACAGCACTGCTTTTCCTATATATAATAAATACTCTGTGCCTCTAAAACCTGAAATGTCATTTCCCCCCTTTTGTATCTGGAGAGCTGCACATTCTTGCAAGTTGGTTCAAAGGTCCTTTCTACAGTGCTCTCTGTGCTTCTCCAGGCATCATCCTTTGTGTTACTATAATTCAGTGTTTACACATCTATTACAGTGCTTCTTACAGAATTTTGTAATAACTAATTGATGTCTATACCTATAATGATAACTATCTGCTTCACCGTTGTACTATGAAGTCCATGAAGGCAGAGGCTTTGTGTTTTCATTTCTGCATCCCCAGCAGCTGACAGTGACTTAGCAGGCCATAGTCTCTCTCAGCTTCAGTCTCCTCATCTATAATGTAGAAAGAATAATTTCAGTCTTGAAGGGTTGTTGTAAGGATTAAAAATAATACATGTACAGTGTTGAGAAAGGAAAACCAAGAGGAACTCAAGGCTAAGAAAATGGTTAGTAATCATATTCTACTCTGGGTGGTCATATTTTTTCAGGCAGCTTTAGGAGCAGAGAGAGCGTCTGCAGAGAGAAGATGAATCAGACCTGCAGAGAGAAGCAGGAATGGGAAATGGAGTGAGGTCATCCATGGCTCTCCCTACAGCTTTCTAATTCTAAGTTCCAGCCTTCCTGAGGTCCACTTGCATTCTTTAGTATTAAAGGAATGGGCTTAAAGCATAACATGTTCAAGAAAGGAGTTTTTATTATTTGTTAAGTGATGGATAGCTTCCAAAGAGAAGAACGGAAACAGAAGTAGTAAACTGGGAGGAGCTTATATCAATGATGTTTATATCATAACTTTTGGATGTCTTATGATTATTTATTATGAGATGCCCAAGGGTTCCCTGAAATATACCCACAAACAAAGTGTGCTGGTCCTGTCCACACTCTAGATTGTACATTATGACTTCTAGTAAATACACTCTGACTTGCCAGCCAGACTGCAGGATCCTAGAGAGGGGAAATTTATCTTCTTCCTTTCTATTCACTACAGAGCCTAACCCACTGTTGAACACAAAATTGATACTCAGTAATTTTACCAATATTTATTCAATGAATAAGTCCAAGTTTAATTAAGCCCTGATACATGCATGAGATTGTTATATAAGATAGACAAGAGACCAATAAATCGAAGATGGACATTTAAGCCTCTTCTCACTCTGCATACTCCTGCTGGGTGATTCAATACATACCCAAAGTTTCAACCACTATATAGGTACTATGGTGTTCACACCTTCATCTCCAACCCAAGCCTGTAGTTGTGCTCCAAAGTCTCATTTCCATTGCCTGCAGTGGCTGAACTTAATGGCCTATAGGCATCAAACACTAATCTTCAAATATCTCCACATACCATGTTTTCCTCCAAACTTGTCTGACTAACTGCATACCTGGACTCAGAATATGGATTCCACTACCTGCTACCCAGTCTACCTAGCTAGAAAACTGCAGTTCATTCTTGACTCCTTAATTTTCTTTCCTCCCTACTCTTAGGAGAGCAATGTGGCACACATAAAAAGACATAGGCTTAAAATTCTGACTGGCCTAGATTTTGGTTCTGCCACTTATTAGTTATGTGATCTTGAAAACACTACTGTCCTGTGATTCATTATCTTTATTTATAAAGTAAGACTATTAATGCCTAACTTAGAAGAGTGTTTAACAACTAGGTATAATGTACACAGAGTTGCAGACTCCAACCCCCACTGAGTGCCTGGACATGACTTTATTGAGTCATAGAGTAGACAACGGTTTGTTTATTTCTAAGTCCCCACCAGATTTGCGCTATTTGAGAAGGGGATCCTAATACTTCTCTCTGATACTTTGAATTGACCGAATAGTAGTATAGTTTTTCCTAAAAGCTTTGAAACTACATGTTAAAATAGAATCAAAGACACAAGAAACAATGGCAGAATAAATAAGAATCTATCTTATTAGGTTTTACCTGTATTGTTCGTATATATTTGGTATATACAGAGATAGATAGCACCTATTTTTTTAAAAGCATTTGCAAAAAGGTAGAGAACATTATAAAAAAGGAAAATTATGCTATACTTTTCAGAGTGGAAGATTACTGAATATCTTGATAGACAATCTAAATCAGACAGAAATCCTGTACACAATCAAAAACATGGTTAATATGGAATGTTTGGTCTGGCTAGCTGGGGGACCGGGATAGCGGAGAAAAGCAGAGCCAAGAATTGCATTTTTGTGACTCACAGCTCCTACAAAAATGGTGGCTTCTGAGAAATACAATTTAAAAGAAAATACCTATAATAAAATGTGTGGTGCCATACCAAAAATAACACTCACTTAGAGGGGGAAGCCCTCAATTAATTTTACTTAGAGAACAGAACCTTGAAATCACAGAATCTACCTAAAGATTTCAGGAGGTTTATGTAAGCTTATTTGTTCATTTATTGGTTCATTCATTTACTCGTTCAATAAATATATATTAAGTGCCAACTACAAGCCAAGGCCATGATAGGTATGGTGGCAAACAAAGCAGACACAATTCCTATATTCAGGGAGGTTAGACTTTAACAGAAAAGACAGACAATTAAACAAGCAAAAACAGTAACATGTAATAACATGTACAGAATATATTGTCTATTGAGCATTATATTAGAGTGGTTTGGAAACAGATGGGAAGAGCACTTAACCAATCTGGGGTTAGAAGGAAAGGTGAAGAAGTGAAAAGATTATCAAGTAGTGGGGACAGTTTATGCAAAAACTTGAAGGCAAGAAGTACCCAAAATGGAGAAAACTTAAAGTTCAAGATGAAAAAAAGATTAGGCTCCAGAGGGGGGTGGAAGTCAGGATATGAAAGATCTAATTTTTTTTTAATGAACTGAATTGAATTTACATTCAATAAAATGCATACATTTAAGGTCAAAAAAATTCTGACAAATGTATACATGTGTAACCTACACTCTAATCAAGATATCAAACATTTCCATCTCCTGGGAAAGTTTGCTAGTTCCCCTTTGTAGTCAGTCATCTCCTCTCTTGCTCCCCTCACTTTCTGACTCAGATAAAAACTGTTCTGCTTTTAATCACTTTTATAGTTTGATTTTACTTATTCTACGATTTCATATAAGTAGAACTTTTTCATATGATTTTTTTTTTTTACTCAGCATATCTGTGAAATTCCTTCATGTTTTATGTATCAATAGTTTCTTTTTTTTTGCTGAGCAATATTTGATTTTATGATGTACTATAATTTGTTTATCCACTCATTTACTAGAACTCATTATTATTTGGGTTGTTTGGCCACTGTAAATAAAGTGGCTATGAACATTTATACTAGTCTCCTTATGCACGTAAGTTTTCATTTATTTTGCAGAAATATCTAAGAAAAGATTTGCTAGGTCATATTATAAGTATGTTCAACTTTAGAGAAATTGGCAAGTTGTTCTTAAAAGTGGTCATGCCATTTTATATCTCACCATAAATGTGTGAAAATTCTTGTTTTCCATCCTTGCCAATACTTCATATTATCAGTTCTTTTAATTTTAGTCATTCTATAGTTATGAAATGGTATTTCATTATGATTTTAATTTGTATTTCCAGCAATGACCAGTAATGTTGAACATCTTTTTACATGATTATTGGCCATTTGTATTTTGTCTTTTATAAAATTTGTTTATTTCACTTGCCATTTAAAAAAAATGGGTTGATTGGGGGTGCCTGGGCAGCTCAATCGGTGAAGTCTCTGACTCTTGATTTCAGCTCAGGTCATGATCTCAGGGTTGTGGGATTAAGCCCCGGGTAGGGTTCCTCCTTGCTCAGTGGGGAGTCTGCTTGAGATTCTCTTTCTCTCCCTCTGCCCCTCCTCCTGCTTGTGCTCACGTGTGTGCATGTGCACACGCTCTCTCTCTCTCTAAAATAATAAATAAATCTTTTTAAAAATTGGGTTTATTGTTTTATCATTAAGTTGTAAGATTTCTTTATATTCAAGTGCTTTATCTGTCATATGTTATATGCGTACTTTCTTTTAGTATGTACCTTGCCATTTCACTTTCTTGAATTTCTCCTTTGAAAAGGAATTGATTTGAATTTTTGAGGAAGTCCAATTTATCGATATCTTCTTTTATGGTTACTGGTTTTTCGATTTTCCTATGTTTGCTTTTATAGATATATTAATCTTTGCATTTAGATATACAATCCATTTTGAGTTAATTTTGTATATGGTGTGAAGGAAGAATTGAAATTCCCATTGAATTACCTTGTAGAAAATCAATTCTGTTTCTATTGACTTCTTTTCTTGACTATATATTACATTTCTGTTTCATTTTTGATTGAATACTAGATATTTTGGATGGTGCATTGTAGAGAATTAGGATTCTACTATCTTTCTCACTTTCTATTTTGCAACAAATTCAATTACTGGCTACTCCCTCAGAATTTGTATGGGTTTGACTTTATGCTTTATTAGTGAGGAACTGTAGAAAGCCAAAGGTATTTTGCCAGGCCCTCTAACTTAGTGGGACTCAATCTCCAAACTCAGTTGCTTTATGGATCTTGTTAGAGCTTGGTATTAGAATTTCTTAGGACAGTTCTACAGTAGGCTTTACTCTAGAGTATGGTACTTATTCCTAAGTTGCCTTTCTGGTGTTTCAGTTGGTTGCCAGGGGTGTTAAAGAGGCTTCAGAGAAGATCTCTCTACTCTAGCAAGGCTGGAACTTCAATGTCTGCAGGTATTGCTTCACCTCCATGATCTCTGTTCAGCTCTCCAACTTATAGCAGTTGGTAGCTATTAAGCCTTGGGTGATTTGTCCTGAACATATACACACAGCTTACCCTCAGTCATGGGCATCAGGTCCATCACACAGATTTCTGGGACAGCTCCCTTCTCTATGATGCCCCACCCACCACATTCTAACTGCTTCAGTAATTCAGAACTGGGCAATTATGAGACTTACTTTGTGAGTTTCCCTCTTCAAGGATCACAGACTTAAACTGGCTGTTGTGCACTGCCTAAAAAGCAGTTGCCTGACACGTTTCGTACAGTTTTAGAGAAGTTTATGGCAAAAAGTCTAGCTTGGTACCATTTACTCCATGACAGCTGGAAGCTGAAACTCTATTTAGATATTTAAGCAGAGAAGCAGAGTATCCTATTTGTACTTTAGAAGGATCACTCTGACTGTAGTCACAAGTAAATTGGTGGGGAACGAGATTAGGGGCAGAAACACAACATGTGGCAGCGGCACAAATCTTGGGGGAAAATTACTTCTTTAATAAATATATATTTAATGCTCATTACATTCTAGGCATCATTCTCATTTTAGTATTAACTCACTTAATCATTACAAATCCTGTCATATAAGTATCATTATTATCTCCATTTTATAGATTGGAAAACTAAGGGACACAGAGGATAAGTAATTTGACCAAGGTACATAGTAGAGCTGGAATTGAACCTAGGTTGCCTGACTCCAGAGTCCATGATCTTTAACATATACAATGCTATGGTAAAGAAGCCTAGACTAAAGTAGTAGAAATGAGCAACCTTCACTTCAGACACTAATATCAGCAAACATTCTGGGTTTCTAGTGGGAATAGAATAATAACTCAGGCATCTTGGAGGATAAGGAAAGGGATTTAAAGCAAAAAAAATTCTAGCCTACAATCTAGATAAAGAATCTCAAAAAGACATAAAATCATGAAATTAAGTAATTGTGAAATTAACATACTGCAGGGGAACTCCTGAAGGGCTAAGCAGATGTTGAGGAAAGTGACAATTGCAAGGAGAGGAAAGACTTTAAGTTATAAAATCAGTCTGTTTTTATATGGATTACATTTGACAAAAATCAGTCATAGTCTTAAGAGCAACAACTAGCAAGTCTCTGATGAGAGCTTGCCTTATAATTTATGAAAAGTCATTTGTCTCTGAACCAACTTCCCCAGCCATAAAATGGGACTAAAGTTGTAACAATCAAAAGCATACAACACTGAATTAATTTTCATTAAAAAAGGACCATGAAATTCTCTGTGAAAATGAACTTTGGTGCAACTGCTGAGGGAAAGAGCTGAAATGAATTAGGAAATAATAAACTTATAATATGAAAAAAATGAAAATTTGCCATTCTTGGGTCAAAGAATGAAACAAAATATCTCTTATTTTGAAATAACTCTATTTGAGAGGTCAGAAAAAAATGGCAGCTAAGGCTAAAATTAAAATCTTCAGAAAGGTTGTGAGCTCAGAACATCTGGGTTTAGGTCAACTTGTCATGTGTACCAAGTTAAGGATGTCTTCTGAATTTTGGTGATAAAGAACCATTAAGATTAAAACATGCCATGTTGGGGTTAATATAGAGCATGAAATCATCCATAATACCTGGCTTGCTAAAATGTAACATGGAGGTCGTTGGGGGTGAGGGAAGTTTTCAGAGAAGGGCGCAGGCCCTTGGAATGCTGAGGCTGAGTGACTTCTTTGCCTTAGGAATGTGATGGGAATTGCCTTCCCCAAAGCTTTCTTAGCCCAAACAGCCGCCCTGTGATCTAAGAAATGTATGCATTGTCCCCTAGACTATGTTTAAGCAGAACTCGCTTAACCCGAGAACACAAAGATTAGCATAGCAGATTAGCATATTGTATCTTTCCCATAAACAGATTCTCCTAGTTCCAGTAAGACCCCTTGTCACAGATCACATGCTTGAGAAACAGTGATAAAGATTTATGATTATCCTGAAGGACCAGTAAAGGCAGGAGCAAAGAAGAGCAAAACGTCTTCGTTTCTGAACATTGACCCCCTTGCCTTCTCCTCTCTTTCACAGCAAGGTTTGGAGTAATCTTTCATCCACCGGTACAGGGATTGCTGGCCATTTCCAGCAATGCCATAAAAATTATGTTTTTAAAAGTGCTGTTCACATTCATCTGTAGAAAACTGTGGCCTGCTGATCACCCAAATATATGACTTAAACCGTCTGCTGCTTCTGCTGATATGAAAGAGAATGATATAAATGCCACTTACAGCAGTGATTGGTTTGCTGGGGAATTGATGTTCTTTATTAGTGTTTTAACTTGGGATAATTGAGAAAAGTATGCTTCAGGCATATTCTCAAAAAGAGTTCCACTGGCATGTCTCCTGGTAAAGATGGGTTTACGTGGAGGGTCACTAAGATGATAATAGCATGCCTAGTATGAAAAGAGAATGAGATTCACCACATTTATAGATTTCCAACTCTACTCAAGATATACATGCAATCCAGAGCTTCACATAAGAGACGGTGTAATAAAAATAGCACATATTTTGGTGAGAGATTAATCCAGATTAAATTTTGTTTATCTAATCTTGACCAAGTTATGTGAATTTTCTGAACTTTGGTTTCTTCATCCATTAAAAAAAGCTTCAATGACAGTAGTGGGTTGAATGGTTGTCCCCACATGTCCATGTTCTAACCCCCACAACCTATGAATATGACCTCATTTGGAAAAGGGGTGTTTGCAGATATCATTATGTTAAATATCTAGAGGCATGATTCAAGATTTTCTGAGTCCAATGATGAGAGTCCTCATAAGAGACACACAGAGGAGAGACACATAGGGAAAAGAGAAGGCCATGTGAAGATGAAGGTAGAGACTGGAATTATTCCACAAGCCAAGAAATGATTGAGCCACATTAAGCTGAAAGAGCCAAGGAAAGATATTCTGCTTAGAGGCTTCGAAGAGAGCACAGTCTTGTAGATCTCTTGGTTTCCATGATTTGGCCTCTAGAACTATGAGGGTATAGGTGAGTTTTAAGCCATCCAGTTTATGGTAATTGGTTATAGCAGAAAACAAATACAATGACCTTACAGGATCTTTGTAGGGAATGGCGATAGACCAGTACATAGCCCAAGTAAAGGTTTAATAAATATTAACTACTATGGTAACAATACACAATACTTTAAACACAAAGCAATGTTCCTGAAGTTACCGAGTTTCCCAACATATATTTTTTTTTCCTGCCACAAAAGGCCATATTTATGATGGTTCATCTTGAGGTATTGAAGGTATACATGGTCACAGGATATCTCATGGAACTTACTTTAATATAAGTTTATAAGGTGGGTGTCCAGGTTATTTCTAAGGATGTTCAAAAGAAGCTAAGGAATCTTTAAGTCTAGGGATATCAAGAAACTTCAATTTTCTTGGCAGCTAAGAGAAAATTCATATGCAAGAAGAGGGCTACCTTTATTAAAGACAAGATTTTAAAAGCCCATTTCAGAGGAGAAGCTGTGCTTCCAGCACCTGAATGGAAACAGATGTGTTTTAGGTAAGACAAAAGGAAACACTTATTGATGACTCCAGAAAAATGAAGAAGGAATGAACTGGAAGCTAGAAAAGGCTCCAAGCTCAGAATCTAACCCCTCCTCCATAACCATCTTTAGGAAAACTACACACAATGAAAAATATGACTTGAGTGATTTCCTTCCTTCCTCTTTTCCACCCCTCCTGCCTTTCCTCCCTTCTTTCCTTCCCTTGTCTATTGTTCTTTTGGTAAAAAGTGCAGAGAGACTGGTCTTCAAATCCAGAGTAACATAAAACCAAGAGAGTGTTTGAAAGTAAGTATGCAAAGGCAAAATGATACATGTGTTAATTAGTCTTCAAATTTAGGGTACAAGGGGAGGATGTGTGCAAAGAACTGCTAAAGATTAAGCTGAAGTTTTGATGTTCATTTTCTCTTTCTAAATCTCCATTCACCAAACACACAGTTCTGTACTGAAAACATTTTATCCATAAATTTCAAGATACCTGAAATGGAAATATTTTTCTGAGGTGGAAAATTAACTTCTGAGGTGGAAATATTTTTCACATTCAAAAATCTAGTTATAGAATGTATTTTTTTTTAGGGAAACACATATGTCTTGAAAGATGGTTATTTTTAACTAAGATTATTGCAATTGAAACATGGTTATAATTGGTTAGAATCAGTTGTAGTAAAACCAGTTGATCCACTTTGTGTATGTCCAATAAATGATTAAATTATCAGCAAAATTATATTCTATATGTAATATGACATCTTTGAAATTTCTTTTTTTTAAAAAGATTTATTTATTTTAGAGAGTGGGGAGAGAGTGCATGCGAATGGGGGGAAGGGCAGAAGGAGAGAGAGAATCTCAAGGAGACTCCCCGCTGAGCATGGAGCCTGACATGGGGCTTGATCGCAGGACCCTGAGATCATGACCTAAGCCAAAATCAAGAGTCAGACACTGAAGTGACTGAGCCACCCAGGTGCCTCTTGAAATTTATTTCTTGATCAATCTATGGGGACTGATCACATCAATACACATCATATTATTAGAGAAACAGTACATGCTAAAATGTCTCAGTCTGTGGTAAATAAAACACAATTCAGGTGATATAGGGTTAAATATATATTAGAATTGGGAAAGGTGTTATGGCAGAGCAGTAGATTTGAATTAAACATTGAAGAAGACTGAAGACTATCAGCAGAGTTAAATTTCATAAAGCAAGCTAGTTAAACTCCCAGGATTGTAAAGATGAGGATAGGGAAGGGAGAAAGGGATATTAACATTCTCTTGCCTCACTGAGGACTATATTTGGAATGAGAACTCACATGTTTGAATACAAAAATTATATTCAGCATTCACTTATCAAATGTGGGAAATGGCAAATGGATGAATGAAGGCCTAGCAACTATCTAGAGAGAGAGAAGAAAAAAGAATAGGAGGTATATTCTCTGATACACTTAGGCTCACAAGCAAGGAGCTAAACTGCAGTGGTATACTGAGAAATTGGAAAACATTTTAAAGTGAAAATGTAGCCTCCTTAGTTTGAAATTTTTGCCCGAGTGGGTAGATTGGTTACTCTGGACCCTTTGGAGACTTTTAAACATTCCGAAATGCCTCCAATGGGTGTAGAATGCCAAGAATGTGCACAAATTTGGTATTTAAAATTCTAGACTTGCATTTGCTAATCCAATTAAGTCTAGCTTTGCCAGACACAGGGGCTGATCTCCACTTCGAATCATGTAGTTGAAACAGAAAGACTCAAAGAATGTCTGAAGAAAACACCATTTTGAGGCCTACAATGACTGTAAATAATTAAGGCCACTAACATTTCTTTGAAATTGATTATTGCTACTATCTTCAACCTCCCCCCCCCAAAAAAGATTACATAAAATGGACAAAATAGGTAAGAAACTGTCAGTGTTGCAAATGTATTTTATTTTTAGAACGTTTTTATGTTATATTCATACCTTTATTCATACATTCCCATTCTTCTCAGAAGCACCTACCTTATCTATTCCACTTAATTAAACCATCAACTTTTTTGTTCAAGTCCATTTCTAGTATTTTTTTTATATTTCTAATGAAATCTTTAACTCTCTCATATGATAGTGTGTGTACCTTATCATCCCAACAAGATGGTAAGCACCCTAAGAGAAGAGACCATATCATATACTTCTTTAATATCCTCTCGATGCCTAGTACTGTCATGTTAGACCCTGACTAATGTGTTGATTTGATTTTCATGAATTCAATTCCTATCTAGCATTTTTATATTAGCAGATGTTACTTTGCACTATTAGGGAATTTGCTTTATAGATAGACTGTATATGGAAATTGAAGCTCTTTAAACAAAGGTAGAAAGATAGGTTTGTTTCTTAAAATTCTGAAATCCTTAACTTCCTGTCAAACATGGCATATTGAACACATATTTAATCCCTGCAATGTCCAGAAATCAATACAAAGAAGTTTCTAAGAAGTATAAACCCCACAAGAAGAAAGAGTGAAAAAGATAAAGAAAACAAGAGATTTAAACATAATTTTGGAAGATGGAAAATAGGTAATTGAGTGGTCTCTAATTTAACAGAGCAGATAAGTTAAAACTTAAGTCCCAACAGCAAGCAATGCCAAATAAGAGCAGGATAATTTATGCTGCAAAATCTAGAAATGGTGAGAAATTAGAGACACAAGATATCTATGAAAACAGTGAATGTCCTAGAACGAGATTAGCTGAGAAGGTGAATAAAGTCTGTCCCTTCATGCTAACTAAACACCAGAATGTAATAACAAATTAGAAATCAAATATCAAATTTCTCAACAGCGTAAAAAGCTAGATGATAACAGAGCAATGCCTTTCTAACTAAGGGCAAAAAAAAAGAGAGCTCTGTAACCCAGAGTTCAAAACCAAATTATGGTGGAATAAATATATTTTCAGATATGTAAGGTAAAAAAAATTATCTTTGATGACATCTTTCTTAGGAAGCTAATGGAAGATATGGTATAACAACAACAACAACAACAAGACCCAAGAAATATGGGCTATAATATGAGAGAGCTAAAGGGTATTATTTCTGGGATGATGGTATAATGAAGTGCTAGAAAGATGAGGAAGTCCAAGGGTGACAAGAGCCAACAGGTCTAGAGAACACCCTGTCCAGACTGGAGCAAAAGTACAGAGGGTTCTAGAAGGGATGGCTTTTCAAGAAAACAAATTAAAAAAAAAAAAAGAACTGACAGTTTACCTGATGCATTTGACCATATTAAAAAAAAAATGTAGGACTGATTTTAAAATGCATTTGGAGAGTTGGAAAAGAACTAATGATATAGGTACACAGGCAACTACAAAAGAACCAAATAGGAATAAGAAAGAAAGAAAGAAAGAAAAGAAAGAAAGAAAGAAAGAAAGAAAGAAAGAAAGAAAGAAAGAAAGAAAGAAAGAAAGAGAAATGAGAAAAAAGTTATATAAGCAAAGAAAATAATCATAGTATACAACATGGTTCAACAATATTTTCATGGCTATAATAATATAAACACTGAATACTGAACCCATCCAAAAACTGATAAAACTATATAGGGAAAAGGTGGAAGGGAAATGAGAACATATAAGTAGCCCACAAGAGAGATACATGATAGAGTTGTATCATTACATTCTCTGGAGGAAATTAACAGATAATATCTAAAACTGGAAAAAAAAAATCCAGAATGGCAGTATAAACATATCACTTAGGTATACTATAAACAAAGATAAAAGAATTAAAAGTAATTACCATAGGAGAGCAGGAGTCAGAGGTAGGAAAGGGAAAGGAAAAGAACACCATTTCTTCTATAAACTTGTATCAATATTTGTCTTTTAAACTATATATATGTATTACTTTGGAGAATAAAATTATGTTACAAAACAGTAAAATCAAAGAAAAGAAAAGCAGAACAAAATTAAGAAACAAAACATAAAATTTTGAAATCTCCAAATATTGAATATATTATGATTTAGACTTATAGTAAAATAATCCAAAGGTTAGACGGGTTTCTTTAAAAGGAAGGATGTTTTCCTGATTTTTATAAATTGCCAGATTCCTGGCATTTCCAGAGAAGGGATACCATGATAATCAAAGTTCTGATCTAACACATAAACCAGATGACACTACGCCCAAAGCCTGCAGTCCAATGATTTTCTTACATGGAGTCAAGCCACAGTCCTTGGAATAACCATCACCATTCTGGAAGAACTGCACCCCAACCTCCCTGACCTCATCTCCAAATCCATCCCCTTGCTCATTCTACTCTAGCCCTGCAGTATTCCTTGTTTCTTGACCATACCAAGCACATTCTGCTTCAGGGCCTTTGCATTTGCTGTTTCCTCTGCTTAGAATAATCTTCTCTCAGATATATCTGTGGATCTCTCTTCATTTCTTCCAGATCTCCTCTATGACAGAGGAATTCCCTGGCCATTTTCTATAAAATAGTACTTCCCACCTCCCATACATACGTATGTCCCTTTAATATAGTTTTATTTTTCTTCAAAGCCCTTTATCACCACTTGGGCTGATAAGAATGCCTTGAGGGTTAGAGTTGAACAAATACAAAAAAATGAGAGAACTCCAGGGAAGCAAAGGAAACAAAGCTGAAGAGGTAAGCATGACAAGAAATGTTTAAGGGACAGTGAAGAGACCCATCCGACTGATACGGGAATTACATTTGAGAGGTGAGGATGAGACAAATTAGTAAAACAGTTGTGGTCCAGTTCTGGAGAATCTTTATGTCCTATATAATGAGATACATTTGGAAGTTTTCAATCAGGATTTAATATGAAAATATTTTAGTGATATGAGCTGGTACTAATAAATAGGACAGCTGGTACTAATAAACAGGACAGGAAGGAGGTTGGAAGCCTAGCAACCAGTTAGCAGGCAATGGCTCAGGTAGAGATGGTGTCAAATATAACAGAAAGGATGAAAAGAATCAGGACTTCATGACTCACTACAAAAAAAGAAAAAGAAAAGGGATTAATCAAAGAACTATGAGGTTTAAACTTTGGTTTTATTAAGAAAGTAATGATGCCAAAGACTGGAATAAGTATGTCAAAAGATAGAGTTATTTTTGATGAGAAAGTTGAAAGTATGGTTCTGTCTTAATTGTATTTTGGGATGACACTGAGGTTTTAAAGAGGAAATGATGAGCTGGAAAATACAAATATAGAAAAAAATCAGGGCTATCAATTCAGATAGGGAAATTTATCTGTTTAGAAATGATAATTATAGTGAGAGAAGACTTCTGAGAAAGACTGTAAAGAGAGTAGAGTATTTCAGATTGCACCCTGGGAAATGTCACCTTGGGAAACAGGGCAGAAAGAAGAGCCAAGAAGGCAAAAAAGAAGTTGTTGAAGAAGTGAATGAAAAAATAGGCCACTGTAATATTGTGGAAGCTAGAAAAAAAGGAAAATTTCTTAAAGAAGGTGATGCTATGTGGCTTCAAATGCTGCATAAAAGTCAAAGGGAATGACTGAAAAAGTCCTTGAGGTAATCAAGTTTTAAGATACTGAAAAAAAAAGAAAAACAAAAACAAAAATGAATTGCTGCAGACCCTTAACATTTTCTAAGACTTTATTTCTCAGGTTTCCATGATAACATATTACTTATCAACTCTAAAAATTAGGGATTTTAATGTCTACTTGATAGAGTTGTTAGAAGAATTAAATACATTACTATACTAAAATATAAATGGCAAATCTGTGTTCAGATCAGATTCTAGACAAGTGGATAGACACAGTCATTAGATAAATATTCTGGTTATCTACTGTTTTGTAATAAACCATCTCAAACTCCGCAGCTGAAAGGAAATCCAAATGTTTCATTATGATTCTCCCTCATGAGCCTGGGGGTTGATTGGGCTCAGCTAGGCAGTTTTTGCTCAGGGTGTCTTATTTGGTTATAGTCAGACAATGGCTGGGGACTGGAGTCATCTTACGTATCTGGTAGTTAATGCTGGCCTTTGGCTGAGACTTCAGCTGGGATACTGTTCAAAACACCTAGACATGGACTCTCCATATAGCCTGGAATTCCTCACAGCATGGGGCTGGGTTCCAAAAGAAAGAATCCCAAGAGGAAAAGAGACAGATCACCTTATAGCATTTGGCCTTGGATATAAGGTGATATCATTTCTGCCATATTCTATTTGTTAAAAGCAAGTCATTAAGGCCAGCCCTTATTCATGGGAAGAATTAGATTCCACTTCTTGATGGGAAGAATAGCAAAGAATTTGTAGATATATTTAAAACTACCACAGTAAGTGACTTTCTTTTTTTTTCCCCAGGAATGCATATTTATTTATTTATTTTTATTATGTTATGTTAATCACCATACATTACATCATTAATTTTTGATGTAGCGTCCCATGATCCATTGTTTGCATATAACACCCAGTGAATGGGGCACCGGAAGTAAGTGACTTTCTCTTAACCACAGCCTGGCATGTTTTTGTTGTTGTTGTTGTTTTGTGGTTTAGGTTTTATTTTATCATCATAAACTGAACTCTGCAATCCAGCTAGACCTGGGGATAAGGAACCATGGAGCCCGCAGAGATTCTGGCATATTTCGAGCAGGTAGGGGTGGAGGGGTGCTCTCCCCAGCTACAGAAGGAATGGTCTGGTAGTTAAGATAAAACACAAGTCAGATTTATCAGATCTGTCCACAGTCAGCAATGGTGATCTTCTTGCTGGTCTTGCTGTTCCTGGACAGCAATACTCTCCAGCAATACTGGACCCAAAGCACTCCATGGCCTCCATGATGTTCATGCCTTCTTTGACCTTGCCGAAAACCACATGCTTGCCATCCAACCACTCGGTCTTGGCAGTGCAGATGAAGAACTGGGAACCATTCATGTTGGGTCCAGCGTTGACATGGACAGGATGGCAGGACCCGTGTGCTTCAGGATGAAATTCTCATCATCAAACTTCTCCCCATAGATGGGCTTGCCTCCAGTGCCTGAAGTCCCGCACATAAATCCTGGAATAACCCTGTGAAAGCAGGAACCTTTATAACCAAATCCTTTCTCTCCAGTGCTCAGGGCATGGAAGTTCTCTACTGTCTTTGGAACTTTGCCTGCAAACAGCTCGAAGGAGACGCGGCCCAAGGACTCGCCGTCCATGGCAATGTCGAAGAACACAAGAACACGGTGGGGTTGACCATGGCTGGGCTGCGAGGGCGGCTCCGGGGCGGTGGCATCTGCAAGGCGCACAGCCCTGCATGTTTAATGTAAATTCATGCCTCAGCAGGATTATCAACTCTTACAAAGACCTTGGAGAATACTTATGAATATCTGAATCTGTGAATATTAAAACTATATATTCAAAATGTTTACTATATTTAAAAATACAATATTAAGGAGTTGTTGAAGCTCCTTTCTGTTCCCTCCCCTCAGAGGTGGCAGTCTGACCATGGGATGTGGAGGTGGAAGCATGCCCAAGGGCCAAAGAGATGGCAGAGAAGCTGAAAAAGAAACATGAAGCTGAGATCTTGAGGACGTGGCTGGTATGGTTGGAAGACTGGTTAAATACAGGTGAAACTCAGCATGTTAGTAAATATTTTGAGGCTAGAGAAGGGATTTACAAATATAGAAAGCAAGAGTGTTTGAAAATTTTTAGGTCAGTGTGTTAGGTACTGGCTGGGAACTGAGAGTATTGGTGTGCTAGTGGAAACACATTTTTTTTTTAAAGATTTTATTTATTTATTTGAGAGAGCGAGAATGAGAGAGAGAGAGAGAGAGCATACGAGAGAGGGGAGGGTCAGAGGGAGAAGCAGACTCCCTGCTGAGCAGGGAGCCCGATGCGGGACTCGATCCCGGGACTCCAGGATCATGACCTGAGCCGAAGGCAGTCGCTTAACCAACTGAGCCACCCAGGCGCCCCTGGAAACTCATTTTTTAACACACACACATATACATACACATACACATACATAGGTAGTTGTAAAAGCATAGATATATGTGGATGTAAATACATATACAGATACTTTTCCTACCTCTTTCTGCTGAGTGGATCTAGCAACAATACCATCCCAATAACAATAAGCACATTAAACACCAAGATCATCAATTCTAAACATCATCTTTTCCTAAAAGAACCTAGACCTTCTTAGAGAAACAGCTAAATTTCAGCGCTGGGGAAAGAAAGTATAAAGTGAGCCTGGGAGAGCTTGTTATGCCAGAAAAAAAGTCCCTAAAAGAAAAATGCAAGCATGTCAAGTGACACAGATATCAGTTTAAAGTGGCTGTCACAAACCAAATCTGAGACAATTTGAGCACCAAAATAATGATAGTAATGTAAATATGAAATCCATTGAAAAAAACAAGAATCTATACATCTGTACTGATATAAATGAATGAGAGAGAAGGGATATAATGGTTAATATTATGTGTCAACTTGACTGGGCCACACGGTGCCTCGATATTTGGCCAACCATTATTCTGGGCATGTCTGTGAGCGCATTTCTGGATGAAATTAATGTTTGAATTGGTAGACTGAGGACTGCAGATTGCTCTACCTAAAGTGTATGGGCTTTATCCAATCCACTGGAGTCCTGACTAGAAAAAGAAAAAGGACTTGGACTGGAACTTACACCATTAGTAATCAGATTCAGGCCAGAATTATACTATGAGTTCTCCTGAGTCTCCAAGCTTACCGAATGCAGATTGCGGGACTTCTCAGCCTCAGTAACAACATAAACCGATTCCTTATGATCTCTTTATATCTGTGTGTGTGTGTGTGTGTGTGTGTGTGTGTATCTTGCATCCTATTGGGTTCTATTTCTCTGGAGAACCCAGATTAGAACAGAATTTTAAGGATGATTTTTCTGGGTTGATTCGAGGCTTTCCAGAATTGCATCTCTAACCTGATTAAATTTAGAGACACTAATGATTCTATTTCCAGAAGTAAAGATGGCACTGATAGTCCATGATACTATTGGTCTCCTAATCAACCATTTATAAGAAGCAAGAAGCTGAGAAACTGTGCATATTATACTTTTGAACATTTCTGGAAAACTGAGAAATATATTGAGATTTCTGTTGCTCCCAAGTAGCTGGACAAAATAGTGAAAGAAAAGGATGAACTCAGGGATTCAAATTCTCAGCTCAGGCATAAAAAGCTGAAGTTTCTTTGGGTGGTCTGAAAAGAGATCCCTATCTCCAATATTGCAGGACTGAGATTGCTGAAAATAAAACACATAATCTCATCCTGCATCTGGCTGAATTACACTATAATTTGAACACCCACTCTCACAGGGTGTTTACTGTTAAAGTGGGTACACTGATGGGGAAAGAATGGGATCCTGTAAGTTGGAATAAAGATGTGTGGGAAGATTGATGAAGCTAGGGACATTTAGCCCCTAAATTCTGATGAGTTTTCTTTGGCAGTGGAAGAAGCCTCTCCACCCCCTCACAATCAGGAGAAACGGCCTCCCCACCCCTGTAGTAGTGGCTTCCCCACTACTAGTGGTAGGAGCAGCTTCTCCACCCACTCCACCCTCACCCTGCTCTGAGTGAATTAACCCTGCATTGTGTGAGGAAATTGTAATGGCCTCCTCTGATGTAGCTGCCATGCAAGACAATGCTGATTCTCCTCATGATCCACTCCCACAAACCCTCTTTGTTTTTTGACCTATAACTAGACTCATTTGTGTGTGTGTGTGTGTGTGTGTGTGTGTGTCCTGTATGACCTTTAATTAAGTATAAAGACTTCCAATCATCTTCCAATCACATCACGTCAGGGACCATTTTACCCACTGCTCTGTTTGGCTGCCAGTCTCTTGTCTCTCTCTTCAGCAATGGTAAGGCAGATACTCTTTCCACAAGCAAAAGAAATCCATCATTTGTTGCCATTGCCAATAACAAAAATGTTGGAGAGTCAGGTGGCAAAGCTGTTGCCACTGGCATCTTTCACATGAACTACATCAAAAGAACCAGGGTGTCTCTCTCTGTTGGTGATCACACTGATTCTCCCCAGGTTAGCACCTCCAGTTACCATACACAGATTACCAGTATCAAACTTGATTAAATCAGTAATCTTTCCAGTGTCCAAATCAATTTGAATGGTGTCATTCACCTTGATGAGGGGATCAGGACAGCAGATGGTGTGAGCATCATGAGTCACCAGATGAGGGATTCCTTTTGTCCCCACAAAGGTCTTTCTCACTTTGCACAACTTATACTTGTCCTCCTCAGGTGTAATCCAATGAACAGCAAAATGACCCTTCGTGTCATAGATCAGATGGAAATTCTCCCCAGTCTTGTCAATGCTGATGACATCCATAAAACCAACAGGGTAAGTTATTTCAGTTCAGACCTTGCTATCAAACTTAATAAAATGCTGCACAGATCTTCTTTACTTTATCTCCTGTTAGGGCATACTTAAGTCTGTTCCTTAGGAAAATGATGAGAGGGAGACATTCTCTCAGCTTATGGGGACCAATAGATAGATGAGGAGCAAACACACCAGTCAGTTTATCCAGCATCCAATGCTTTTGAGCTGCTACGTGCTTCAGATGCTTCTTGGGACCACAAGCCATGGCTGCACTAGGCACGAAAAGAGGCTATAACTAGACTCATTGCAGCAGGCCCCTAAAGGTGAGGTATGAAGTATAACTCATGAGAAAGTATACTATATTCCAAAAGAACTACTTACGTTTCCTAATTTATAGAGACAGAAATTTGTGGAGCATGTGTGTGAAACAATATTGAGGGTGTGGGATAATGTTGGAAGGAACATAAATTTGGATCAGGGTAAATTTATTGATAAAATCTCACTAAGCAGAGATTCTGCATTTAATGTTGCAGATTGGGGATTTAGGAAAGACTCTCACAGTTTGGTTGGCTGAAACATGGACTAAAATGCGGCCTATAGCAAACAAATTAGAAATGCCAGACCTGCCTTAGTTTAATGGAAAAGGATTCAAAGCCTTAGCAAAATTGGAATGTTGGAGTAAATTTGTCATTTAAGACCTACTCACTCACACTGGGACGGTTTTAAAGGCTTGCCTTTCACCATTACTGTGAGAAATAAATTGTTAAGGAGAATCCTGGCATCCTTGAAGAACTCGATGATAGTTCCTCTCTATAGGTTAGACCTTACAATGGGAACTAGTCACTGAATTGGGAAATCAAAATGCAATGGAAGTAGTTGAGTTTCAGGCAGGCAGGGGCCAAGTAACAGCACTCAGTCACCAAAGACAAGGTTGGCATGGTTATGATAATGGGTGACAGAAACAAAACAGCAATTAGAATAGTCTGATTTACATAAACCTATGGCATTGAGTATTTGATTGTGGTGTTCCTAAAAGTGGAATAGATATTAAAAAAAAAAAACTAAATTCTACTTGATCTGTATAAGCAGAAAAATTCTAGGTCAAGTGAACCAAAGTTTAACCTGAACATAAAAACAGAGTCACAGCCCCTCAATCAATTCCCAGACTTGAGCCAGTTTACTGACCCAGAGGCTGAATGAAGGGGAGGCCGGACAAAAATTTACACTTGTAATATTTCTTCCATCCCTCTTCAAAGGGACCTACAGCTTTTTATCAGGGTAGCTCATTGGGGAAAAGTAAATAATCAAGTCTTTCTGGACTATTGGACACTGGCTCTGAACTGACATGAATTCCAGGAGACGTAAATGTTATTGTAGACCACCAGTCAGCGCAGGGGTTTATGGAGATCAAATGATCAATGGAGTATTAGCTCAAGTCCATCTCATAGTATGCTCTGTGGGTCCTCAAACCCATCCTGTGGTTAATTCCCCAGTTCCAGAATACGTAATTGGAACAGACACACTCAGCCACTAGCAGGATTCCCACATTATTTCCTGACCTGTGGAGTTAGGGCTATTATTGTGGGAAAGGCCAAGGGAAGTCTCTAGAACAAAGTGGCCATGGTGGCAGGGATGGAGGTTATGCATGGGCCACTTACCAAGGTCAACCTGGCCACAGCTGCAGCTGAGTGTCCAATCTGCCAGCATCAACAACTAACACTGAGTTCCTGATATGGTGCGTGGCAGCTTGATTACACTGGGCCACTTTTATCATGAAAGGGGAGCATTTTATTCTTACTTGAATTGACACTCTATATGGATTTGCCTTCCCTGCATGCAATTATTCTGCCAAAACTACCATCCATGGATTTACCGGATGCCTTATCTACCATCATGGTATTCCACATAGCATGCTTCTGATTAAAGAACTCACTTTAAAGCAAAAGAAGTGTAGCAATGGCCCATGTTCGTGGAATTCACTGGTCTTACCATCTTTCTCACTATCCTGAAGCAGCTATTTTGATACAATGGTGAAATGGCTTTTTGAAGACTCAGTTACAACACCAGTTAGGTGGAAATACCCTGCAGGGCTGGAGTAAGGTTCTCCAGAAGGTTATATATGCTCTGAGTCAGCATCTAGTATATGGCTCCAGGAGTCAAGGGGTGGAAGCGGGAGTGGCACTTCTCTCTATTACTCCAAGTGCCCCACCCACTAGCAAAATTTTTACTTCCTCTTCCCATGATATTATGCTCTGCTGGCCTAGAGCTCTTAGTTCCAAAGGGACAGGTGCTTCTATCAGGGGACACAGCAATGATTCCATTCAACTGGAAGTTAAGACTGTCATCTAGCCCCTTTGGGCTTTCTCATTGTGAATCAACAGGCAAAGAATAGGCAGTTACTGTGCTGTTTGGGGTGACTGATCCTGATTACCAAAGAAAAATTGGACTGTTAGTCCACAACGGATATAAGGAAGAGTATGTCTGGAATATGCAAGACTGCTTGGGGCATTTCTTAGTATGACCATTACTTGTGAGTAAGGTCAATGGAAAACTATAACAACCCAATCCAGGCAGGACTGACTAATGACCCATACTCTTCAGGAATGAAGGTTTGAGTTACTCCACCAGGTAGCAAACCATAACCAGTTGAAGTGTTTGCTGATGGCAAAGGCAGTGGACTGGGTAGTGGAAAAAGTTAATTATAAATATCAACCATTACCATGTGAGCAGTTATAGATATGAGGACTGTAACTGTCATGAGTTTTTCCTCCTTATTTTATTATATATTTTCTATATAAAATCTTTCTTTTCTTCCTTCTCATGCCCTTATAAGATTTATTTTTATATCATAGCAATTAAGTATTATTAACTTTGTATAGTAATACTTTGTTAAGTATTTTTTTTAAAGATTTTATTTATTTATTTGTGAGGGAGAAAGAGAGAGCATGAGCACAAGCAGGGGGAGCAGCAGGCAGAGGGATAAGCAGGTTCTCTGCTGAGCAAGGAGCCCAATATGGGACTCCATCCTAGGACCCCAGGATCATGACCTGAGCTGAAGGCAGACGCTCAACCAACTGAGCCACGTAGGAGTCCCCTTTGTTAATTATTGTATTTAAATTACTCATTATCAAGGAGAAGATTAAACATCACTCAAAGACTCTACCTCCTCTTCTGAGGAAGGGGTTAGTGTGGTTTTGGTTGTGTGCAGGACAGATGTACTATGTTAGGTGGGATTTTGACCTTGTTATTGCCTTTATTTGGAGATTCAGTAGAGTTTAAGGAGATTTGCCTGGGTTCCAAGTTGACAAGGGTTGGACCTAATGATGGTTAACTTTATGTGTCAACTTGGCCACAGTGTGCCCAGATATTTGGTTAAACATTACTCTGGGTGTGTCTGTGAGGGTGTTTCTGGATGAGATGAACATTTGAATCAGCAGAATGGATAAAACAGACTGCCCTTCCTAATGTGGATTGGCTTTATCTGATTTGTTGGAGGCCTGATAGAACAAAAAAAGGCAGAGAAGGAAGGATTCACTTTCTCTGCCTCTTTGAGCTGGGACATTGGCCTTCTCCTGCTTTTGGATTCAGACTTAGACTAGAACTTATACTATTGGATCTTCTGGTTATCCAGGCTTTGAACTCAGGCTGGACCTTATCCCATTAGCTTTCCCAGTTCTCAGGTCTTTAGACTCCAACAGGAACAATATATACCATTGGTTCTTCTGGGTATCCAGATTGCTGACTGCAGATCAGCAGACTTTTCAGCCTTCATAACCACGAGTCAATTCCTTGTAATAAGCCTTTTTACGTGTATTTACTCTTGTCTTAATCTGTTATTTGTTATAACAGAATACCATAGACTGGGCTGCTTAAATAACAAATGTTCTGGAGGCTAGGAGTCTGAGATAAGGATGCCTGTATGGCTGGGTTCATGGTTAGGGTTCTTTTCCTGGTAAAGTCCTCACATGCCCTTCCTTGGTGTGTGCACAGAGAGACAGAGATCCCATGTTTCCTCCTCTTTTTATAAGCGCACTAATACCATCATGAGGGCCCTACCCTTATGACCTAATATAACTGTAATTACCTCCTTAAGGCCCCACTTCCAAATACTATAACAATGGGGATTAGGGTTCCGAGATATGAATTTTGGAGGGATACAAATATTCAGTCTATAGCAGCTCTGTTTCTCTGAAGAAGCCAGACTAACACAAAGGAATACCTTACCCTATGATGCCAAATAATAAATATAGATTTGCAACATAGTGGTGGTTTATTCAGAAGAGATTCTTGAGTTAATACTAAGGTTTCTAGATGGAGCTTTGCTTTAGAAAAAGATATTAACATAAACTTAGAATGCCTCTTCAAACCCCAAATACTTGGAGGAATTATCAAGGGGGGAAATGGTGACTTTACAGTGGAGCAAAGTGGCAGACAATAACCTGCTTGATGAGGGATGGGTAGGTACTGTGCATACCCCTAATGTCACACACACAAAAGAGCATAGCCTTACTTCTGTAGTATTTCTGCCAAGAAAGCTGGACCTGATACTGATCCCAAGGAAACATCAGATGGCCCCAGGTTGAGCAACACCTTTCAAAATGAAAGTCCTTACTATTTTAAAAGTCAAGATCAGGGGCACCTGGGTGGCTCAGTTGGTTAAGAGTCTGCCTTCAGCTCAGATCGTGATCCTGGGGTCCTGGGATTGAACCCTGTGTCGGGCTCCCTGCTCAGCAGAGAGTCTGTTTCTCCCTTTCTCTCTCCCTTAGCCCCTCCCTCCTGCTAGTGCTCACTATCTCTCTCTGTTCTCTCTCTCAAATAAATAAAATCTTAAAAAAAAAAGTCAAGATCATGAAAACCAGGGAAACACTAAGGAACTGTTCTGGGTTAAAGAGCCTAAAGAGATATGACAACTAAATGCAGCTTATTAAATGAATTGGATGCTAGACCAGAAAGGAACAAGAGATACAATTGGTACAGCTGGTGAAATCCAAATACAGCCTGTGGGTTGGATAACAGTGTTGTATGACTATTGATTCTTTAGACGTTGGTATTTAGTAATGTAGGAGAGTATTCTTGTTTTTCAAAAAATACACACTGGAGGATTAAAAAGAGAGAGAGAGAGAGAACAAATGTGGTAGAATGTTAACATTTGGAGAACTTGTGTGAGAGAATATGGAAGGTTTTTTTTTGTGTTTTATTGTAATTTTTCTCCCAGTTTGAAATTATTTCAAAATAAATAATATAAAAAGGGGTTCTTAGAAATGTATATCTTCTACCAAAGTTTCCTGATCCACCACAAAATTAATCTACATATTCATTTATCTTTGTTCCTTTCTCCTTATTCCACCACTAAATCATCCATGCTTTCCCCCACAATTTCCATTTATCTCTTTCAAGAAAATCCTGAGATTCATTAAACCAGACACAGGAAAAAAGATGCACCCTGATTCTTGGCAAATTGTCTTTATGAATATCCTCCCTTTGTCCCCTTCTTAACTTTGGGAGTAGTGCCTGAAACTGAGCAGAGACTGTATACATCTGTATCCAATTTCTCATTTTCAACAACTACATATGCCAGATTCAGTATACACATTTAATTCAGGGAACTCCCAAATATTGGGGGTTGAAGTATGACCAAGTATATCTATAATCACGCTGAGCAACAAAATTATTCCAGTATAAGAACATGCCACTGACTCAAGGAACCTAGTAGCTTCAAAAAGCAAGAAGTTAAAATATGGAAAAATATCACATTCTTCTCAGATGCCCCTAGGTCTAAAACTGGTGATGTCCGGTGGCATTTGCCATGACCACAAAAAATGTTCCTTCTTTCCAGAAATGCACATTCTTTTGATCCTTATGAAACTGCAACTCTCCAATCCAAATCAGAACCCAGACCGTGGGCTTAGGAGACTGTTTTGATAACAACCAAAAAATTCAGAATGTTTTACAGACACCATACTGGGAAGGATCCAATAAAGGAAATAACTTTACTCAACAGAAGATCCCCCAGGAGGACCCATATTATGATTTAGTCAATACCAATCAAGAAGGTGGGTGGTAACAAGTGAGGTTCTTTACCCAGGAACCAATTGTGCACAGAGGTAAAGAAAACAGTTAAAACAGATTAAAGCCAGACAAATTCACAATTATATTTTGTCACTGGATCATATTCTACCAAAGGCTGCACCAAATATTTTTAATTCCTAGTACTAAAAAAAAGTAAGAAAGTAAAAGAAGAAAGAGACATTGGCATAGAATATAAAGAATTCTTTCTCTAAGCAAATGGTGCACATTTTCTTCATATTTCCTCTAACAATTTTACAATTGGGAAAACACCCCAGCAGGCTACAAATATTTATGTATAGTCTAACCTCTTCAAGTGTTTTCCTATTACCAGGCCTGATGCTTCATAGCACATGATGAGTTGGTGGTGATTGTTTGATGGGTCTTTTCCAAAATTAAATACCAAAACTCCCTGGTGGTTTAGAGTCAAATGTACATGTGTTTCGTTCATCCATATCGCATATTGTTACAAGAAAGAATAAATTTTTTTCTAAGAAATCAAAAAAGAAGAGTGTTATATCTACATTTTAGCTTATTAGTTGGTAAAGATGGGAACATACAGCATTTGGCTTTTCAGGTCCTCTAGATAGTTATGTTTCATTCATTAAGAAACTGGATTTGTATGATCTGTATAGGTCATAGGAAGAAGACTATAAGAATTTCAATCTCAGAAGCAGCATCTCCTATAAACCAGTTACAATATCAGGTGGAAAAACACTTACATGCCAAACTTGTTTCACCCTGAAACATTCATAAAAATGGCAGCATCCCATTTTTTGTGCATAGTGCAATTCCGAGTCATTATAGCCAACAGGGTTGGATAAGCCTAATAAAAGGATGTGAGGGGAGAAAATAGGAAATAAAAGAAAATTGAATATGTATTTAAGTCATTACTGATAAATCCAATGACTAATGAGGTTTCTAGTTTTTATTGGCCTTATGTCAGCATATGTTGCTCATGCTTATCATTCTCAGTGACAGTGGGAGTATCTTTCACTCCTGCTGAAAGAAATCTGGATCACAAGGAAGAGTACTATAATAGTAATCATGATGCTGGCACAGTTGTTGTGATAGACAGATTATACCATCTGGCAAAAAATATAATACCAGGCAGTAAAACAGGAACACATTACTAGCTCCCTGCAGCTTTCCAGAAAGACTAGGCACTTGTGGAAAAGTTATGTTTACTTGGACAAGCTCATTTTTCTATGACCAGGAGAAAGATCATAAAAGTTTAGTTTGAGAATCTTGGTCAGCTAGCCTAACCTATTTTTACTCCCCTAATACCACACCAGCCACTCAAGATGAGGCACCTTAATAATAATCATAAACCTCACACATACACATTCTTCAGGGGAACCTGGAATCCACATGTAAAAAGGAATCTATATTGAGAACATACTATAAGAATAAACAATGGACTGCCCACAATCTCTATGAAGCTGTCCTCAAGGAGGACCAGAATTTATACTGCCTCTTAAAGGATATGCAGAATTTAGATAGAAGGATAGGAGGGGTAAGGGGGAAAGCAAGGGAAATATTCTAGATGGGGGGAACCATCTCTAAATGGTGAGAAAGTAAAATTTTGGGTAACAGTGAGTAGGGCTATTTGATCAGATCAGGGATTCTTGTAGATAAGTAGTAAAAAGAAAGCAAGAAAAGCATTGTGAAGGATATTGAATACAAGTTGAAGAGTTTGAACTTTATCCTTTGTGTTAAGTGTCACCAAAGGAGACATTTCATCAGCAATTGAGGAAAACCACATGTTGTGATGAATTTACCAAGGCTGTATGAGTGATAACTTTGGGCCACCTTTTTATGTGATATAAATAGCATGAGCTCTCCTAATAGTGACAGAATCCTGTTCTATTTTTCACAACTGGATGTTGATAGAGCTGCCAGTTGTGGCGAGGTCTTTTGGGCATGCCTTTTGAGCCTTCAAGTTAGTAATCTCTGAGCAGACATTCCAGACACTTAGAATAAAACCAAAGCAGTCATAAATAGCATCAATCCAATTTGCACAGCACCTTTCCTCCAAAATGGTTTCAATACTAAATAGAGCCTGGCTCTTCACAACAAGGCTATGCCAAAACTCATTAAACTGCCTGCTTAAAAGGGATAAAATCCTTGAACACATGCGTCCGTAAACACCACCATTCTCATTATAGCTTACACAGGTTAGTGTCATAGATCAGAAAACAGGCAGCATCAGAATATTTCCAACTCCTAAGTAGAAGCATAAAGGGTGCCTGTGGCAAGTGCCACTGCTCTCAAGGTCTGTAGCACTGACCTAGCTAGGGAATGCATCCTGATAACCCTTGGCTAGCATCTCTGAACCAAAGAAATGAACCCCTATATTTGACCTCTGGCTTTCCACATTGCCTTGACAGACTTATTTTCAGCAAATCATCTTTTTTTTAAATCACTATTGTATATTACTCTTCCATACTTCTACAATGCCTGAAAAACCAAGTTCAGACACATTAATCAGATGTTTGAGGTCTGAGGTCTTTCCTGAGTACTCATTGCCAATATTTTGTTTCATTCCACTTCCCCTCTCTTCTATACACAATTGTCTTCTCTCTATCCCTAAATATGTTATACTTATTTTCACCCACATATGTTCACTAATGGTAGATCTCTTGCCTAAAACATCCCTCTGTGTAACTTATTCAATCTCCATGAAACCATCCATAGCTATATAAAGTCTTTACTGCTTTCTGAGGAGGGGAAAAAGATGGCGGAGGAGCAGGGGACCCTATTCCAACCAGTCCCCAGAATTGAGCTGGATATCTACCAGACCACCCTGAACACCCAGGGAATCAGCTTGAGATGTAAGAAGATAGATCTGGATCTCCACTAACAGAATATTGCAGGCGGTTGGTTTCGAGGTACGAAGGGGGGAGCCGTGATTCCGTGGGCAGATATTGGAGGATAAATGGCAGCAAGAGGGAGCCTGGCCATGGGGATCTTACACTGCTGTGAGCTTATAGCCTCCCGCACTGGGGACAGGGCACAGACTCGCACACTGGTAGCGGCGGGGAAAGGACTTTAAGGCAACCCCCAGATGGAAACCCAGGGCGGTGGGGCCACTCACACAAACTGGGGGCAGCTGGCGGTTTCAGAAGCACAAAGGACAGAGACATGACCCGACCTGGAGGCGAGGACTGGGAACGCTGCGGAGGGGCGCACTACCCAGGACGCTGCAGTTTATAGCAGCATGGACAGAAATGGAGATAGTGTGGCCTGGAGAGCTCATGGAAGAACAGACTGCGATCTCTCTGCTCTGAGGCAGAGGGTTGGAAATGGTCTCTTCTGCTCTGACTCTCGGAAGAGACGTGGAAAGCCACTAGGGAAAGCCACCAGAGAACAAAAGCGCCAGAAAACCAGTTTCCACCGAGTCCATCCCCCACCACAGGGGGGACAGAGTTGCCTGAGTAACAGCACGGCAGGCCCCTCCCCCAGAAGGCAGGCTGGGAAAACAAGAGGCCAGCAGCCCTAAGGTCCCTAGAAAACAGGTGCATCTTGCTTGGGTTGTGGTCAATAATTTGGATTCTATACATTCCCTCAACCACCCCTCAACAAAATGAGTAGGAGGAGGAACCCCCAAAATAGGAAAGACTCAGAGCCTATGACTAATGCCACAGATTTACAAATGGATTCAGATATTATCAAGAAGTCGGAGATGAAATCCAGGTAAACAATTGTGAAGACAATAGCTAGAATGGAGAAATCAATTAATGACAACATAGAGTTTCTAAGGGCAGAAATGAAAGCTGAATTGGCAGAACTTAAAAATGCTATCAATGAGATCCAATCTAATCTAGACAATCTAACAGGTAGGGTAAACCAGGCAGAAGAACGAATTAGTGACCTAGAAGACCAATTAATAGATAAAAAGGGAAAAGAGGAGGCCAGGGAAAAACAACTGAGAATCCATGAAAATAGAATCAGAGAATTAAGTGACACCATGAAACGTTCCAATGTCAGAATTATTGGAATCCCTGAGGGGGTGGAAAGAGAGAGAGAGAGGACTAGAAGATATTGAGCAAATCGTAGCTGAGGACTTCCCTAATCTGGGGAATGAAACAAACATTCGTGTCCTAGAGGCAGAGAGGACCCCTCCCAAGATCAAGGAAAACAGGCCAATGCCCCAACATGTAATAGTAAAACTTGCAAATCTTAGAACAAAGGAAACCATCTTAAGGGCAGTTAGGGGGAAGAGATTCCTTATGTACAGAGGGAGGAACATCAGAATAACATCAGACCTATCCACAGAGACCTGGCAAGCCAGAAAGGCCTGGCAAGACATATTCAGGGTACTAAACAAGAAGAACATACAGCCAAGAATACTTTATTGAGCAAGGCTGTCTCTTAGAATGGATGGAGAGATGCAGAGCTTCCAAGACTGAAAGAAACTGAAAGAATATGTGACCACTAAGCCAGCTCTGCAAGAAATATTAAGGGGGATTCTATAAAAGGAAAAAGACCCCAAGAGTGATATAGAAAAGAAATTTACAGGGACAATCTATAAAAAAAGGTCTTCACAGGCAACATGCTGACAATAAAATCATATCTTTCAATAATCACTCTCAATGTGAACGGCCTAAGTGGTCCCATAAAATGGCATAGGGTTGCAGACTGGATAAAAAGACAGGACCCATCCATATGCTGTCTACAAGAGACTCATTTTGAACCTAAAGATACATCCAGACTGAAAGTGAAGGGATGGAGATTCATCTTCCATGCCAACGAACCTCAAAAGAAAGCTGGGGTAGCAATTCTTATACCAGACAAATTAGATTTTAAACTAAAGACTGTAGTTAGAGACACAGAGGGACACTATATCATTCTTAAAGGGTCTATCCAACAAGAAGATCTAACAATTGTAAATATCTATGCCCCCAACATGGGAGCAGCATCTACATAAGCCAACTGTTAACCAAAATAAACAGTCATATTGATAACAATACATTAATTGTAGGAGACCTCAATATTCCACTCTCAGGATTAGACAGATCATCTAAGCAGAAAATCAATAAAGAAACAAGAGCTTTGAATGACACACTGGGCCAGATGGACCTCATAGATATATACAGAACATTCCACCCTAAAACAACAGAATACTCATTCTTCTCAAGTGCACATAGAACTTTCTCCAGAATAGACCACATACTGGGTCACAAATCAGGTCTCAACTGATACCAAAAGATTGAGATTATTCCCTGCATATTCTCAGGCCATAATGCTTTAAAACTGGAACTCAATCACAAGAAAAAATTTGGCAGAAATTCAAACACTTGGAACCTAAAGACCATCTACTCAAGAATGTTTGGGTCAACCAGGAAATCAAAGAAGAACTTAAACAATTCATGGAAACCAATGAGAACGAAAACACATTGGTCCAAAACCTATGGGATACTGCAAAGGCAGTCCTAAGGGGGAAATACATAGCCATCCAAACCTCACTCAAAAAAATAGAAAAATCCTGAATTCACCAACTAACTCTACACCTTAAAGAACTGAAGAAAAAGCAACAAACAATGCCTAAGCCACACATTAGAAGAGAAATAATTAAGATTGGAGCAGAGGTCAATGAATTAGAAACCAGAAACACAGTAGATCAGATCAACGAAACTAGAAGCTAGTTTTTTGAAAGGATTAATAAGATCGATAAACCACTGGCCAGACTTATCCAAAAGAAAGGAGAAAGGACCCAAATTAATAAAATTATGAATGAAAGGGGAGAGATCACAACTAACACCAAGGAAATAGAAACAATTATTAGAAATTATTATCAACAACTATATGCCAATAAGCTGAGCAACCTGGATGAAATGGATGTCTTCTTGGAAACCTATAAACTCCTAAGACTGAAACAGGAAGAAATTGACAACCTGAATAGAGGCCAATAACCAGTAATGAGACTGAAGCAGTGATCAAAAACCTCCCAAAAAACAAGAGTCCAGGGCCTGATGGATTCCCTGGGGAATTTTACCAAACATTTAAAGAAGAAATAATACCTATTCTCCTGAAGCTGTTTCAAAAAATAGAAACAGAAGGAAAACTTCCAAACTCATTCTATGAGGCCAGCATTACCTTAATCCCCAAACCAGGCAAAGACCCCATCAAAAAGGAGAATATCAGACTGATATCCCTGATGAATATGGATTCCAAAGTCCTCAACAAAATCCTAGCTAATAGGATCCAACAGTACATTAAAAGGATCATCCACCATGACCAAGTGGGATTTATCCCCAGGATGCAAGGGTGGTTCAACATTCACAAATCAATCAATGTGATAGAACACATTAATAAGAGGAGAGAGAAGAACCATATGGTCCTCTCAATTGATGCAGAAAAAGCATTTGACAAAATACAGCATCCTTTCCTGATTAAAACTCTTCAGAGTATAGGGATAGAGGGAACATTCCTCAAGTTCATAAAACCCATCTATGAAAAACCCACATAAAATCCATCTATGAAAAACCCACAGTGAATATCATCCTCAATGGAGAAAAGCTGAGAGCCTTTCCCTTAAGATCAGGAACATGTCAAGGATGCCCACTCTTGCCACTATTATTGAACATAGTGCTAGAAATCCTAGCAACAGCAATCAGACAATAAAAAGAAATAAAAGGTATTCAAATTGGCAAAGAAAAAGTCAAACTCTCTCTTTTTACAGACATGATACTTTATGTGGAAAACCCAAAAGACTCCACCCCCAAATTACTAGAATTCATACAGCAATTCAGTAATGTGGCAGGATACAAAAATCAATGCACAGAAATCAGTTGTTTTCTTATACACTAACAATGCAATTGTAGAAAGAGAAATTAGAGAAACGATTCCATTTACAATAGCACCAAAAACCGTAAGATACCTCGGAATAAACTTAACCAAAGAGGTAAAGGATCTATACTCTAGGAACTACAGAACACTCATGAAAGAAATTGAAGAAGACACAAAAAGATGGAAAAACATTCCATGCTCATGGATCAGAAGAATAAACATTGTTAAAATGTCTATGCTACCCAGAGCAATCTATACATTCAATGACATCCCAATGAAAATTCCAATGACGTTTTTCAAAGTGCTGGAACAAATAATCCTAAAATTTGTATGGAATTAGAAAAGACCCCGAATCACCAAGGAAATGTTGAAAAAGAAAAACAAAGCTGGGGGCATCACGTTGCCTGATTTCAAGCTATATTACAAAACTGTGATCACCAAGATAGCATGGTACTGGCACAAAAACAGACATATAGACCAATAGAACAGAATAGAGACCGCAGATATGGACCCTCAACTCTATGGTCAAATAATCTTCAACAAAGCAGAAAAAATATGCAATGGAAAAAAGACAGTCTCTTCAATAAATGGTGCTGGGAAAATTGGACAGCTATATACAGAAGAATGAAACTCTACCATTCTCTAACACCATACACAAAGATAAACTCAAAATGGATGAAAGACCTCAATGTGAGATGGGAATCCATCAAAATCCTAGAGGAGAACATAGGCAGTAACCTCTCCAACATTGGCCAAAGCAACTTCTTTCAAGACACAGCTCCAAAGGCTAGTGAAACAAAAGCAAATTGAACTTTTGGGACTTCATCAAGATTAAAAGCTTCTGCACAGCAAAGGGAACAGTCAACAAAAGAAAGAGGCAACCCACAGAATGGGAGAAGATATTTGCAAATGACACTACAGACAAAGTGCTGATTTCCAAGATCTGTAAAGAACTTCTCAAACTCAACACCCAAAAAAGAAATAATCAAGTCAATAAATGGGCAGAAGACATGAACAGACACTTCTCAAAAGAAGACATACAAATGGTTAATGGACATGTGAAAAAATGTTCATCATCATTAGCCATCAGGGAAATTCAAATCAAAACCACATTGATATACCACCTTACACCAGTTAGAATGGCAAAACTTGACAAGGCAAGAAACAACAAATATTGGAGAGGTTATGGAGAAAGGGGAACCCTCTTACACTGTTGGTGGGAATGCAAGTTGGTATAGCCACTTTGGAAAACAGTGTGGAGGTGCCTCAACAAATTAAAAACAGAGCTACCCTATGACCCAGTAATTGCACTACTGGGGATTTACCCTAAAGACACAGATGTAGTAAAAAGAAGGGCCATATGCACCCCAATGTTCATAATAGCAATGTCTGCAATAGCCAAACTGTGCGAAGAGCTGAGATGCCCTTCAACAGATGAATGGATAAAGAAGATGTGGTCCATATATACAATGGAATATTAGTCAGCCAACAGAAAGGATGAATACCCAACTTTTACATCAACATGGATGGGACTGGAGGAGACTATGCTAAGTGAAATAAGTCAAGCAGAGAAAGTAAATTATATGGTTTCACTTATTTGTGGAACATAAGGAATAGCATGGAGGACTTTAGAAGAAGGAAGGGAAAAATGAAGGGGGGGAAATGGGAGGTAGTGATGAACCATGAGAGATTATGGACTCTGAGAAACTAATTGAGAGTTTTAGAGGGGAGGGGGTTGGGGGCATGTGTTAGCCCGGTGATGGGTATTAAGGAGGGCATGTACTGCATAGAGCACTGGGTGTTATACGAAAACAATGAATCATGGATCACTACATCAAAAACTAATAATGTATTGTATGGTGATTAACATAACACAATAAAATAAAATTAAAAAAATAAATAAAGTCCTTACTGCCTTCTGATATCTAGCAGCATTTATAACTCAAAAATGTTATGCTGGGACTTAATTATGTACTGCCACATTATTATTTAATTCCTTTAAAAATTAGATTACAAAGTTCCAGAAGCAGAGTTATTTTTGGCAAATTCTTTTATATTCCCCCAAACGACTATCAAAATACAAAATATAATTAGGTGCTAACTAGAGACCATTTAATTGAATTATCATAAACATCCCTTGGTCATTGGTCTATGAGATCAATAGTCAAAAGTCAGCACGTTATAAAAGAAATAGTACAGGTCTGGCACCATAAACACCAGAGCTCAAATCTCAGTTTACAGCCTACTAACTGGGGGACACTGAAGTTGTTCTCTCTTTGCTTTAGTTTCCTTAGATGTAAAATAGGGATACTTCACAGGATTATTATGAGAATTGAATAAATGAACCTCATATTCCATCGCACATAGTAAGTACTCAATAAACTTCTTTATTGAGTTCTTTAGTGAGTACTCATGCAACAACTAATTATTATAATAATTGTAAATAAGAGGCAGAGGTGTCATTTTGGTAAACTAGTTAGCCCCTCTGGCAGTAACCTGTAGGGTAAAAATTTGATTAAAGAGCCATTATCATCCTCAACTTTTCACATCCAGAAGAATCAATATTTTAAACAGATCAGTGCACCAAATGTCAATTTATAATACGAATAAGAACAATTTCTTAGACCAGAACATCCTAATAAGGTAGTCAGCATATCCTTTTCTTATGGAAACACTGTATGAAAAGGCAAATTATAATCAATTTGCAGAACATGAGTTCAGGAGAAGGAAAATAAATCAATATATCACTAAATAAATAAGTTTTTATTTAGTGATTATAATGGCTTGTGACAATAGGCTATGATATAGTTCCACTAGGGAAGTAACACTGCCAAGGAAAAGGGAAATTTGAGGGCACTGGTCATGGTAACCTATGTTCTATACAGTATTGAAGGCATACAGCCAAATTATTATCTTTGGACTCTAATTTCCAGGTTCCAGTGCTGCTACCTCTAGGAAAGGGCTTAGGCTGGTTAGTGTCCATTTGCATCAACCATCAACCACTCTGCTCCTCCACCAGGTCCATTCTTTACCTTTCTCTTGTTGCTTTGTGCCCTAAGATGCTGATCCCTCTAGAGTGCATTCTCTAAGTTCTCTTGCTTTATGGGTTTTGCATCCCCCCAAAAAGATATACTGAAATCCTAACCTCTGGTATCTGTGAATGTGACCTTATTTGGAAATATGATTTTTGCACACATATTTAAGTTAAGATGAGATCATTAGGGTGTCCCCGAATCCAATATGACTGATGTCCTTATCAGAAATGACATATGAAGAGACAGACACATAAGCAACAGAGTGAATACAATATAAAGATTAGGATTATGCTGCCACAAGCCAAGAAACAACCAGAAGCTAGGAGAGAGGCCTGGAACATATCCTTCCTTAGAACCTTCACAGACCTGAATGACACCTTGATTTCAGACTTCTGATCTTCAGAGCTGTGAGACAATAAATTTCTGTTGTTCCCCCAGTTTATGGTACCTTGTTATGACAACCCTAGGAAACTAATACACTGCCACAATAAATCACCTGGAGCAGTGGGTCAGAAATTTTACCTAATGAGAGAAGCAGCCCATGACAACAGTGAGCTTTGAAGCTATCCCCAAAAGAACTAGCTTTATTTAAAACAGAGTATGAGGAAATTCAAGCCTAAGGGAACTCTTGAAAACAATGGGAATTTTGATGGTAAGCAGTTAAGAGGAGCATGATAGTTCTATAAAAGCAAGAAACTAAACCTTAAGCCAGTTAGTTTACCAGAGAAAAGTAGGAAAAGAGATAGCTAAGCACTTTCCTGGGTCAGAAAAAAACCTCACACTGGTCTCAAAAATAGCCTTCCCCAAATATAATTGAATAAATTGAGCAATTTATGCCCTGGAACATTCTTGAAAAAAAAAAAAAGAACAATCTGCCTGAGATGAGTGGAGCCAAATAGCTGAGTGTGGTATAATTTGAGACAGACAGCTTAACAATAAAGCAGGGAAGGAGATAGTCAGAGAGAACCCTCCAAAGCCAATGTCATCCCAGGGTGACTGTGTATATGCTCAAGGCAGTACCCTCTGCAGAGTGTCATCAGAATTTTCACATTGAAGGGTAAATAGACTTCACTGAAATAGCTTGGCCAGGTCCCTAAACAAGTAAATGAAAAACAACAACATAAAGAAGCCCTGTAGAAGATGGAGGGAAATAATGTCTGAATACAATATACTACCTAAAATGTCCACTTTGAATAAAAATTGAGACATTATAAAGCAACAGGAAAGTATGATTCCTACACAGGAAAAGAGCAGGAGGGCCAAGACGTTAAACAGAACAAAGACTTCAAGACAACCACTATAACTATTTTCAAAGAACTAAAGGAAACCATCCTCAGAGAAGTAAAGGAAGTTCTAGTGACAATGTCTTATTAAATAAAGAATATCAATAAAAGGTGGAACCTCTACAAAAGAACCAAACAGGAAGACTAAAGCCAAAAGTACAAGAAGCATTATGAGAAATTCCTGAGAGAGCCCAAAAAGTATATTTGAATTGGGAGATGAAAGAATTGGTGAATTTGAAGAAATATTAATAGATATTATGCAATCTGAAGAACAGAAAGAAGAATGAAGGAAAAAGAATAGAGCTTTTGATAAATATGGGACACCATTAAGCACATCAACATATGCATAATGAGGGTACCAGAAAGAGAGGAGTGAGAGAATGGAGCAGAATGGTCCAGGAAATTTTAATTGAAAACTTCCCAAATTTATTGAAAAATATTAATTTACACATCCAAGAAATTCAACAAACTCTAAGTAGGATAAAATGAAAAAGACCCACATGTAAACACAATATAATCAAACTGTGTAAAGAAAAAGAGAAAATCTTGAAACAGCACAAGAAAAGAATAGTAATCTGTACAAGGGAGCCTCGGTATGAATGACAGATGGCTTATCATAAATAATGGAGGCCAGAAGGCAGGGGGAAGATATATTAAATGAGCAGAAAGGGAAAAAAAGTCAACCAAGAATTTTATATCCAGCAAAATGATCTTTCAAAAGTGAAAACAAAATAATGATATTCCCACATAAACAAAAACTGAGGGGATTCAATGTTACCAGTTCTATCTTACAAAAAAATACTAAAGGAATTTCTTCCAACTGAAAGAAAGTACTCCAGTGGTAACTTGATTTCATATGAAAAAATAAAAAGTGCTGGTAATGGTAATAATGTAGCTATAAAGGTAATGAAAACTAATATAAAAACTGATTTAGAGGGGAGGAGCAAGATGACGGAGGAGTAGGAGACCTAAATTTCGTCTGGTCCCAGGAATTCAGCTAGATAGGGATCAAACCATTCTGAACACCTATGAACTCAAAAGGAGATCGAAGAAAAGAATAGCAACAATGAAACTAGGAGCTCGTTCTTTGAAAGAATTAACAAGATTGATAAACCCCTGGCCAGACTTATCAAAAAGAAAAGAGAAATGATCTAAATCAACAAAATCATGAATGAAAGAGGAGAGATCACAACCAACAACAAAGAAATACAAACAATTACAAGAACATATTATGAGCAACTCTATGCCAGCAAATTAGATAACCTGGAAGAAACGGGTGCATTCCTAGAGATGTATCAACTACCAAAACTGAACCAGGAAGAAAGAGAAAACCTGAACAGACCAATAACCACTAAGGAAATTGAAGCAGTCATCAAAAATCTCCCAAAAAACAAAAGCCCAGGGCCATATGGCTTCCCAGGGGAATTCTATCAGACATTTAAAGAAGAATTAATACCTATTCTCCTGAAACTGTTCCAAAAAATAGAAATGGAAGGAAAACTTCCAAACTCATTTTATGAGGCCACCATTACCTTGATCCCAAAACCAGACAAAGGCTCCATCAAAAAGGAGAATTGCAGACTGGAGACCGGCCACCAGTCTGTTTTTTAACAGATCAAAATATAAGGTATTACAGACCAATATCCTTGAGGAACATGGATGCAAAAATTCTCACCAAAATACTAGCCAATAGGATCCAACAGTACATTAAAAGGATTATTCACCATGACCAAGTGGGATTTATCCCTGGGCTGCAAGTTTGGTTCAACATCTGCAAATCAATCAACGTGATACAATACATTAATAAAAGAAAGAACAAGAAACATGTGATTCTCTCAATAGATGCAGAAAAAGCATTTGACAAAGTACAGCATCCTTTTTTGATCAAAACTCTTTGAGTATAGGGATACAGGGTACATACCTCAATATCATAAAAGCCATCTATGAAAAACCGACAGCGAATATCATAAGGTCAGGAGCGCGGCAAGGATGTCCACTATCACCACTGCTATTCAACAGAGTCTTAGAAGTCCTAGCCACAGCAATCAGACAACAAAAAGAAATCAAAGGCATCCAAATCGGCAAAGAAGAAAAATTCTCACTCTTTGCAGATGATATGATACTGTATGTGGAAAACCCAGAAGACTCCACCCCAAAACTACTAGAACTCATACAGGATTCAGTAAAGTAGCAGGATATAAAATCAATGCACAGAAATCAGTGGCATTCCTACACACCAACAACAAGACAGAAGAGAGACAAATCAAGGAGTCGATCCCATTTACAATTGCACCCAAAACCATAAGATACCTAGGAATAAATTTAACCAAAGAGGCAAAGGATCTGTACTCAGAAAACTATAAAATACTCATGAAAGAAATTGAGGAAGACACAAAGAAATGGAAACACGTTCCATGCTCATGGATTGGAAGAACAAACATTGTGAAGATGTCAATGCTCCCCTGGGTGTTATGAACAAACAATGAATCATGGAACACTACACCAAAACAAATTATGTAATATATGGTGATTAACATAACAATAAAAAAAATAAAAAAAAAAAGATGTCAATGCTCCCTAGAGCAATCTAGACATTCAATGCAATCCCCATCAAAATACCATCCACTTTTTTCAAAAAAATGGAACAAATAATCCTAAAATTTGTATGGAACCAGAAGAGACCCCGAATAGCCAGAGGAATGTTGAAAAAGAAAAGCAAAGCTGGTGGCATCACAATTCCGGACTTCCAGCTCTATTACAAGCTGTCATCATCAAGACAGTATGGTACTGGCACAAAAACAGACACATCGATCAATGGAACAGAATAGAGAGCCCAGAAATGGACCCTCAACTCTATGGTCAACTCATCTTTGACAAAGCAGAAAAGAATGTCCAATGGAAAAAAGACAGTCTCTTCAACAAATGGTGTTGGGAAAATTGGACAGCCACATGAAGAAGAATGAAACTGGACCACTTCCTTATACCACACACAAAAATAGACTCCAAATGGCTGAAAGATCTAAAAGTGAGACAGGAGTCCATCAAAATCCTAAAGGAGAACACAGGTAGCAACCTCTTCAATCTCAGCCGCAGCAACTTCCTCCTAGAAACATCGCCAAAGGCAAGGGAAGCAAGGGCAAAAATGCACTATTGGGATTTCATCAAGATAAAAAGCTTTTGCACAGCAAAAGAAACAGTCCACAAAACCAAAAGACAACTGACAGAATGGGAGAAAATATTTGCAAATGACATATCAGATAAAGGGCTAGTATCCAAAATCTATAAAGAACTTATCAAACTCAACACCCAAAGAACAAATAATCCAATCAAGAAATGGGCAGAAGATATGAACAGACATTTTTCCAAAGAAGACATCCAAATGGCCAACAGACACATGAAAAAGTGCTCAACATCGCTCGGCATCAGGGAAAGCCAAATCAAAACCTCAATGAGATACCACCTCACACCCGTCAGAATGGCTAAAATTAACAAGTCAGGAAATGACAGATGTTGGCAGAGATGCAGAGAAAGGAGAACCCTCCTACACTGTTGGTGGGAATGCAAGCTGGTGCAACCCCTCTGGAAAACAGTATGGAGGTTCCTCAAACAGTTGAAAATAGAGCTACCCTACAATCCAGCAATTGCACTACTGGTATTTACCACAAAGATACAAATGTAGGGATCCAAAGGGGTATTGCACCCCAATGTTTATAGCAGCAATGTCCACAATAGCCAAACTGTGGAAAGAGCCAAGATGTCCATCATTAGATGAATGGAAAAAGAAGATGTGGTATATATACACAATGGAATATTATGCAGCCATAAAAAGGAATGAGATCTTGCCATTTGCAATGACGTGGATGGAACTGGAGGGTGTTATGCTGAGTGAAATAAGTCAATCAGAGAAAGACATGTATCATATAACCTCACTGATAATAGGAATTCTTAATCTCAGGAAACAAACTGAGGGTTGCTGGAGTGGAGGAGGGTGGGAGAGATGGGGTGGCTGGGTGATAGACATTGGGGAGGGTATGTGCTATGTTAAGCGCTGTGAATTGTGCAAGACTGTTGAATCACAGATCTGTACCTCTGAAACAAATAATGCAACATATGTTAAGAAAAAAAAAAGAAGAAGATAGCAGGAGGGGAAGAATGAAGGGGAGTAAGTCAGAGGGGGAGATGAACCATGAGAGACGATGGACTCTGAAAAGAAACAGAGGGTTCTAGAGGAGAGGGGGTGGAGGGATGGGTTAGCCTGGTGACGGGTATTAAAGAGGGTACATTCTGCGTGGAGCACTGTGTGTTATGCACAAACAATGAATCATGGAACTCTACATCAAAAACTAATGATGTCATGTATGATGATTAACATAACAATAAAAAAATAAAAAGAATGGAGGCTCTAACTGCTAGGATAAATGAGGCGGAAGAGAGAATTAGTGATATAGAAGACCAAGTGATGGAAAATAGAGAAGCTGAGAGAGAGATCAACAACTACTGGATCACGAGGGCAGAATTCAAGAGACAAGTGATACCATAAGACAAAACCATATTAGAATAATTGGGATCCCAGAAGAAGAAGAAAGAGAGAGAGGGGGGCAGAATGTAAATTGGAGCAAATTATAGCAGAGAACTTCCCTAATTTGGGGAAGGAAACAGGCAACAAAATCCAGGAGGCACAGAGAACCCCCTCAAAATCAATAAAAACAGGTCAACACCCAAACATCAAATAGTACAATTTATGAGTCTCAGAGACAAAAAGAAAATCCTGAAAGCAGCTCGAGAGAAGAGATCTGTAACCTACAATGGCAGAAAGATTAGATTGACAACAGACCTAACCACAGAGACCTGGAAGGCCAGAAAGGACTGGCATGATATATTCAGAGCAATAAAAGAGAAAAATATGCAGCCAAGAACACTATATCCAGCTAGGCTATCACTGAAAATAGAAGGACAGATAAAAAGCCTCCAGGACAAACAAAACTAAAGGAATTTGCAAACACCAAACCAGCCCTCCAAGAAATATTGAAAGGGGTCCTCTAAGCAAAGAGAGAGCCTAAAAGTGACATAGACCAGAAGGGAATACAGACAATATACAGTAACAGTCACCCTACAGGCAATACAATGGCACTAAATTCATGTCTTTCAATAGTTACCCTGAATGTAAATGGGCTAAATGCCCCAATCAAAAGACACAGGGTATCCGACTGGATA
>NW_027397065.1:67079301-67087278 GCF_003265705.2 Callorhinus ursinus | reverse complement strand
ATATATATATATATATATATATATACACATATATATACATACACACAATGGAATATTATGCAGCCTTCAAAAGGAATGAAATCTTGCCATTTGCAACGATGTGGATGGAACTGGAGGGCGTTATGCTGAGTGAAATAAGTCAATCAGAGAAAGACATGTATGATATGACCTCACTGAAATGAGGAATTCTTAATCTCAGGAAACAAACTGAGGGTTGCTGGAGTGGGGGGTGGGGTGGGAGGGTTGGGATGGCTGGGTGATAGACATTGGGGAGGGTATGTGGTATGGTGAGTACTATGAATTGTGCAAGACTGTTGAATCACAGATCTGTACCTCTGAAACAAATAATGCAATATATGTTAAGAAAAAAAAAAAAGAAGAAGATAGCAGGAGGGATAGAATGAAGGGGGGAAATCGGAGGGGGAGACGAACCATGAGAGACGATGGGCTCTGAAAAACAAACTGAGGGTTCTAGAGGGGAGGGGTGTGGGGGGATGGCTTAGCCTGGTGATTGGTATTAAAGAGGGCACATTCTGCATGGAGCACTGGGTGTTATACCCAATGAATCATGGAACACTACATCAAAAACTAATGATGCAATATATCATGATTAACATAACAATAAAAAAATTTAAAGAGGGGAAAAAAAAAAAGAAATGGGCAGAAGACATGAACAGACATTTTTCCAAAGAAGACATCCAAATGGCCAACAGACACATGAAAAAGTGCTCAACATCGCTCGGCATCAGGGAAATCCAATCAAAACCTCAATGAGATACCACCTCACACCAGTCAGAATTCCTAAAATTAACAAGTCAGGAAACGTCGGATGTTGGCAGGGATGCAGAGAAAGGAGAACCCTCCTACACTGTTGGTGGGAATGCAAGCTAGTGCAGCCACTCTGGAAAACAGTTTGGAACTTCCTTAAAAAGTTGAAAATAGAGCTGCCCTACAACCCAGCAATTGCACTACTGGGTATTTGTCCCAAAGATACAAATGTAGTGATCCGAAGGGGATGTGCATCCCGATGTTTATAGCAGCAGTGTCCACAATAGCCAAACTATGGAAAGAGTCAAGATGTCCATCGACAGATGAATGGATAAAGAAGATGTGGTATATATATGCAAGGGAATATTATGCAGCCATAAAAAGGAATGAAATCTTGCCATTTACAACGATGTGGATGGAACTGGAGGGTGTTTTACTGAGCGAAATAAGTCAATCAAAGAAAGACATGTATCATATGATCTCAGTGATATGAGGAATTCTTAATCTCAGGAAACAAAGTGAGGGTTGCTGGAGTGGTGGGGGTGGGAGGGATGGGGTGGCTGGGTGATAGACATTGGGGAGGGTATGTGCTATCATGAGCGCTGTGGATTGTATAAGACTGTTGAATCACAGACCTGTACTTCTGAAACAAATAATACATTATATGTGAAAAAAGAAAAAAAAAGAAGACAGTAGGAAGGGAAAAATGAAGTGGGGGGAATCGGAGGGGAGACGAACCGTGAGAGACTATGGACTCTGAGAAACAAACTGAGGGTTCCAGAGGGGAAGGGGGTGGGGGATGGGTTAGCCTAGGATGGGTATTAAAGAGGGCACACACTGCATGGAGCACTGGGTGCTATATGCAAACAATGAATCATGGAACACTACATCAAAAACTAATGATATAATGTATAGTGATTAACATAACATAGTAAAATTTAAAAAATGTAAAAAAAAAGAAAAGAAATGCAGATGACTTCTGTACATTGATTTTGTATCCTGTAATTGCACTACTAGGTGTTTATCCAAAGGATACAAGCATAGTTATTCAAAGGGTCACATGCACCCTAATGTTTATAGCAATAATGTGCACAAGATCAAAATATGAAAAGAGCCCTGATGTCCATAGTCAGATGAATGGATAAAGAGGATGTGGTGTGTACACACACACACACACACACACACACACACACACACACTGGAATATTACTCAGCCATCAAAAAGAATGAAATCTTACCATTTACAATGATGTGGATGGAACCTAGAAGGTGTTATACTTAGTGAAATAAGTCAGTCAGAGAAAGACAAATACCATATGATTTCTCTCATATGTGTACTTTAAGAAACAAAACAGATGAACATAGGGGAAGGGAAGGAAAAATAAAATAAGATGAAAATTGAGAAGGAGGCAAACAGTAAGAGATGCTGAACTCTAGGAAACAAACTGAGAGTTGCTGGAGGGGAGGTGGGTAGGGGAAAGTGTAACTGGGTGATGGACATTAAGAAGGACACTTGATTTAATGAGCACTAGGTGTTATATGTAACTAATAAATCACTAAATTCTACCTCTGAAACTAATAAAAAAATTAAAAAATAAAATAAAAAAGACTAAAAACCATGAAGTCTACAAAGAGTAACAACAACAAACCCATGTAATATTTTATGGTTATTTTGACAAGAGAGGTGTGAGACCTGTATACTAAAAACTATGAAATAATGGAGAGAGATATTACAGACCTAAAGAGATGGAAAAATATGATCTATTCATGTATCCAAAGACCCAGTATTATTTAGATGTCAGTTCTCTTCAAATTTACATGTAGATTCTGTACAATCCCAAAGTATCAGCAGAAATTAGAAAATGACAAAATAACACTAAAATTTATGTGGAAAGGTGAGGGACCTAGAATAGCTCAAAAATTTTTCTTTTTTTGTTGTTTTTTGTTTTTTGTTTGTTTTAAAAGTTTTTATTTAAATTCTAGTTAGTGGGGCACCTGGGTGCCTCAGTTGGTTAAGCGACTGCCTTCGGCTCAGGTCATGATCCCAGGGTCCTGGGATCGAGCCCCACATCAGGCTCCCTGCTCCTCAGGGAGCCTGCTTCTCCTGGAGCCTGCTTCTCCCTCTCCCTCTACCTGCCACTCCACCTGCTTGTGCTGTGTCTCTCTGTCTCTCTGTGTGTGTCAAATAAATAAATAAAATCTTTAATAAATAAATAAATAAATAAATAAATAAATAAATAAATAAATAAATAAATTCTAGTTAGTTAACATACAGTGCAGTGTTTCAGGAGTAGAATTCAATGATCCATCATTTACATACTACACTCAGTGCTCATCATAAGTGCCCTCCTTAGTACCCATCACCCGTCTAGCCCATCTACAACCCACCTCCCTCCATTACCCCTCAGTTTGTTCTCTGTCATTAAGAGTCTCTTATGGTTTTTTTCCCCCCTCTCTCTTTTTCCCCCTTCCTGTATGTTCATCTGTTTTGTTTCTTAAATTCCACATATGAGTGAAATCTTACGGTATTTGTCTTTCTCTGACTGGCTTATTCTGCTTAGCATAATACTCTAGTTCTATCCCTGTCATTGCAAATGGTAAAATTTCATTCTTTTTGATGACTGAGTAATATTCCATTACACACACACACACACACACACACACATCTATCTCACATCTTCTTTGTCCATTCATCAGCCGATGAACATTTAGTCCAAAAAATTTTTAAAAAGAAAACCAGTTGAAAGATTTATGCACCCTGATTTTAATATCTGTTATGAAACTATGGTAATAAAAAATATAGCCTAAGCATCCAGATATCAGTTTCTAAATATTATTCAGTTAAAGGATCCAGTGCTCCTTGGAGAAATGATAATTCCAGGCTAGGTAGGGAGAATACGAGATTACCCTGGAAAATTGTATAATACCAGAAAGTTAGGAAATATTTAACAAAATAAAAGGATGGCAGAATACCAAAGGAACATAGAAGCCACCTGAAAGAACTTCCAATGTCCAAAGCTGGAATAATATGGCAAATAAATTAAATAACAGTATTGGATCATAAGTCAAAATATAAAATAATATACATGAATCCATACTGATATAAGTAAACGATTAAATAAGTACTTAAATAGGAGAGAAGAGGCAAATCTCTGTTACAGAATTCCAAATAATGTATGTAGAAATGCCTTCTTCCATGAGGTGGAACTTACTTTTTGTCCTTCCTTCTCTTGAGGGTGGGCTAGTCTTAGTGATTTGCATTCAAAGAATAAAGTAGAGAAAGGAAAATATAGTAACTTTTACAGTGGAGAAACCTGGCATATATCACACAAGTGATGAAGATTAACATCACCAGTAATATCACATATAAATGAAGTGATATGAAGTGTTGAGATAGGCACTTCACTTCTGTGGCATTCTTTCCAAAAGCCCATTAACTTCAGTCTAATAGAAAAAGAACACACAATCCACATTTTGGGAAGTGGGTGGAGCATTTTACAGAATACCTTGCAGTACAGCTCAAAACTATCCAGGCTATCAAAAACAAGGAAAGACTAAGAAACTATAACAGTCCAGAGGAGAGATGACAACTAAAAGCAATGTTAGGAGAATGTGTTGTAATGAGCCCTGGGTATTATATAAGACTGATGAATCACAGACCCGTACCCCTGAAACAAATAATACATTATATTTTAATTAATTGAATTTAAATAAAAAAATAAAAATAATAATTAAAAAAAGCAATGTGGTACCCTCAATTGGATTTTGGAACAGATAGAGGATATTAATGGAAGAACTTGTGAAATCCAAATAAAGCCTGGAATTCAGTTACTACTAATGTACTAACATCAGTTTCTTAGTTTTGACAAATGTACCATGGTAAGGTGTTAACAATGGGTGAAACTAGGTGATGAGTATATGAGACTTTTCTGTACTATCTTTCAACTTTTCTATAAATCTAAAATTATTCACAATAAAAAATCTATTAATAAAATGTAATTTGTTGGGCACCTGGGTGGCTCAGTTGGTTAAGCAACTGCTTTTGGCTCAGGTCATGATCCTGGAGTCCCGGGATCGAGTCCCGCATTGGGCTCCCTGCTCGGCAGGGAGTCTGCTTCTCCCTCTGACTCTCTTCCCTCTCGTGCTATCTCTCATTCTCTCTCTCTCAAATAAATAAATAAAATCTTTAAAAAAAATAAAATGTAATTTGTTACTATTAAAGTACAGATGTTTTGAAATTATTTGCATTTTATAAAAAATGTGATATTATAAAAATAGACCTATAGATCAATAGAACAGAATTGAGATTCAAGAAATAGGCCAACACATATATGGCCAGTTGATTTTCAACAGAGTTGCCAAAGCATTCAATTGAAATTGAGTGTTCTTTTCAACAAATGGTGCTAGGTCAATTGATTGGGTATAAAGAAACAAACGAACAAACAAAAAGAGCCTTGACCCATATCTCACACCATACACAAAAATTAACTCAAAATGGATCAGAGACCAAAGTGTAAGAATTAAAACTATCAAAATTCTAAGAGAAAATATAGGAGAGAAGTTTAGTCAGGTAGGATTAAACAAAGATTTATTAAATAAGACATAAAAAGTACAAACTAGAAAAAAATGATAATTAGACTGCATCAAATATAAAAACAGGTTCTTCACAACACTGTTACAAAAATTAAAAACCAAACCACAAACTGGAGAAAATACTTGCAAAATATCTGTTCAATATGGGAATTGTATCTAGAGTATATAATGAACTCTTACAACTTTATTAGAAGACAAAAAACAAACTCAGTAAAAATTGGGCAAAAAATATGAAGACTCTTTAGTAAGGAAAATATACATATAGTAATTGAGTACAAGAAAAGATTCTGAATGTCATTAGTCATTAGATAAATATAAAATGAAACCCCAATGAAATACCACTATATTCCCATTGAATGGGTAAAATTAAAGAGATTGACCATACCAAGTGCTGGTGATGATGTGGAGTAACTGGAACTCTCCTTCACTAATGCTGGTAATTTTAAATAGTACAGACACTGTGGAAAATTTTTTGAAAGTTTTTTTTTTACATTGAGGTGAAATTCATATAGCATAATATTAATGCATTTAAAGAGTATAACTCATTGGGATTCTTAAAAATTTTCTTTCGAGTATAGTGACACAATGTTACATTAGTTTCAGATGTACAACATAATGATTCAAATTCCCTATACATTATGCTGTGCTCACCACAAGTGTAGCTACCATCTGTCACCATACAACACTATTACAATATCACTGACTATATTCCCTATTCTGTGCCTTTTATTCCACAGTGACTGCAGTATTTTATATTCCCACCAACAATGTATTAGGGTTCCAGTTTCCCCTTATCCTCATGAAAACTTATTTTCCATTTTTTTATTATAGCTCTGATCTTGGATAAGAAGTGGCATCTCATTGTGGTTTTGATTTGTCTTCCCAGTATTTAAAAAGTTACATATATACCTACCATACCCTCTAGCCATTTCAATATTGTAAATTTCCCCAAAGGAAATGAAAGCATTTATTCACGCAAAGACTTGTACAAGAATGTTTGTAGCAGTTTTATTTGCAATAGACCAAACCTAGAAACAACCCAAAAGTCCATCAATAGGTGAATGGATAAACAAATTGTAGTATATCCATATATTGGAATACTACTGAGCAACATGGATAATTTTTAAAATACTGCTGATTAAAAGAAACCAGTGTATTTCATTTACATAAAAATCTAGAAAATCAGTCTATGGTGACAAGAAAGCAAATCAGGTGTTCTTAGTAGTTGTAGGTTTAGGGGTGAAGTGAGGAAGGGATTAGAGAGGGACTTGGGAAGTGATGGATATGTTCATTATCTTGATTATGATGATGATTTTTTGGTGTATACATATATCCAAACTCATAAAGTTTTTCACTTTAAATATGCACAATTCATTCCATATCAATTCTCAAAAATGCTGCTTTAAAAAAGACTTAAAAAGCAGAGCCATAAGACATCATGATAAGGTGTCTAGGAGTATATGTGAAAAGTTTGGAAAAGTCCAAAATGTACAATCAACTAGTTATAAAATAAATAACACATGGAGAAATAATGTAGGTATAGGGAATATAGTCAGTACTATTGTAAAAACTTTGTATGGTGACAGATGGTAACAAGACTTATTGTTTTAAAAGATAAACTCAAAATGGATGAGAGACCTAAATGTTAGACAGGAATCCATCAAAATCCTCGGGGAGAACACAGGCAGCAACCTCTTCAACCTTGGCTGCCGCAGCTTCTTGCTAGATACTTCTCCAAAGGCAAAGGAAACAAAGGCAAAAATGAACTATTGGGACTTATCAGGATAAAAAGCTTTTCCACAGCAGAGGAAACAGTCAACAAAACTAAAAGGCAACTATGGAATGGGAGAAGATATTTGGAAATAGCATTTCAGATAAAAAGCTAGTATCCAAAATATATAAAGAGGGGCACCTAGGTGGCTCGGTTGGTTAAGCATCTGCCTTCAGCTCAGGTCATGATCCTAGGGTCCTGAGATTGAGTCCCACATTGGGCTCCCAGCTCAGCAGGGAGCCCACTTCTCCCTTTCCCTCTACCTCTCTGTGCTCTCTCTGTCTCTCTCTCTCTCAAATGAATAAATAAAATATTTAAAAATAAATAAATAAAATATATAAAGACCTTATCAAACTCAACACCCAAAAAACAATCCAGTCAAGAAATGGGCAGAAGACGTGAACAGACATTTCTCCAAAGAAGATATACAAATGGCCAATAGTCACATGAAAAAATGTTCAACATCACTTGTCATCAGGGAAATACAAATCAAAACCACAATGAGATACCACCATTCACCAGTCAGAATGGCCAAAATTAACAAAAGAGGAAACAACAAATGTTGGCAAGGATGTGGAGAAAGGGGAACCCTCTTACACTGGTGGTGGGAATGCAAGCTGGTACAGCCACTCTGGAAAATAGTATGGAGGTTTTTCAAGAAATTAAAAATAGAACTACCCTATGACCCAGGAATTGCACTACTAGGTATTTACCCCAAAGATAAGATGTAGTGACCTGGAGGGGTACCTGCACCCCAATGTTCATAGCAGCAATGTCCACAGTAGCCAAACTGTGGAAAGAGCCGAGGTGTCCATCGACAGATGAATGGATAAATAAGATGTGGT
>NW_027397065.1:67056756-67079201 GCF_003265705.2 Callorhinus ursinus | reverse complement strand
ATATATACACAATGGAATATTCCTCAGCCATCAGAAAGGATGAGTACCTACCATTTGCATCGACATGGATGGAACTGGAGGGTTTTATGCTAAGTAAAATAAGTCAAGTGGAGAAAGACAATTATCATATGGTTTCATTCATATGTGGAATATAAGAAACAGCACAGAGGATCAGGGAGGGAGGGAAAACTGAATGGGAAGAAATCAGAGAGGGAGACAAACCATGAGAGATTCTTAACTCTGGGAAACAAAATAAGGGTTGTTGGAGAGGAGGTGGGTGGGGAGATGGGATAACTGGGTGATGGGCATTAAGGAGGGCACATGATATGATGAGCACTGGGTGTTACATGCAACTGATAAATTATTGAACACTACATTTGAAACTAATGATGTACTATATGTTGGCTAATTGAATTTAAATTTAAAAAGAGGTATTGTGCTATTTCATAATATATGCAAATATTGAATCAGTATGTTTACACCTGAAACTAATACAATATTATATTTTGATTATTCTTCAATAAAAAATTAAAAATGTGTTTAAAAAACTTTTAAAGTTTAAAAACTGAAATTATTAAGAGTAAGCATCCATTTCAATTGATTCTAATATTGGTGTGCTTGGTTGGTTGGTTGGTTTTTCAACTTTCTGTGCCTTCTTCCAAGTTAAGGTCATAGTTTTCTCTTTCTCTGCATATTATAGCAACTTCTTAATTATTTATATATATTCATAAAATTTTTCAGATAAAAGAAATCTGAGTTCTGTTAAGCAAAAAGTCAGAAATCTCTGTTTCTTCTGTCACAATGGAATCAGAGCTAGTTTTCTAATACTCACTTTAAAACTCAGTTATTTAAAATAGCAATAATTTAGTATTTCTTCTATGTCAGCAGGTTCCCTGGGGTTTGGCTCTAGGCTTGGGTTATCTGGGACAGTTTCCCATTTGTCTTTCATCTTCATTAGATTGTTGGATAACCCAGGCTTATTCTCACAGCAATGGCTGAGATTTGAGTAATATTCAGGAATATCCAAGGCCTCTTAGGGCCTGGTTTACATATAGTACACTGTCACATCCATCTCATTTTGTTAGTCAAAGGAAGTTATCTAGTAAAATTCAAATTCAAGGAATGGGGAAATAAGTATCACCCCATTTGTGAGAACTTATGACAAATGGTATACTACAGAAAGGGCGAAGTATTAGGCACAATGATATAATCTACAAACACCAGATTAAATCATGTAGTCTTTCCCCTCTCCTCATTCTTACTAGTGAAGATACTCTATCCTTTGTAGCAAAGCATTTCCAGTCTTCACTGGAATAGTTCTGATCTAGCTTTTTAAGCTTCAACATTCTTTTATATCCCTTTAAAGACTTTATACTCTATCCTGTGTGATGGTGTCCATCTGATGCTATGCTCTCCTGCCTCTTTTTGTTCCTCCAGTGTCTTCTGTTGAAATCCTCCCAGATGAATCACAATTTTTTTTTTTTATACAGGCAGTATAATTTCAAGAAAGAGAAAGATGCTGTGATAAGAAAGGCTGGTTCAAATCCCAATCTACCACTTGTTAGCTTTTGGGAAAATGACTTAAATGTCTCTTAACCTCAGTTTCTTAATCTATAAAATTGAGAGGATGTCATTTTCTTAACTTTTCTGTAGGCCAATGGAAACAACATTGAGATTTTTAATTCTTCTAATCCCTCCTTTTCATTTTCTCCAAATTTATTTGATACTTTCTCTGTGATTCCACAAAGGGAGACTTCTTAAAGTTTGTATCAGATAGGGAATTAAAGGAAGTTTGTGGATCCTGCCCAAACACAGGTTCTGAATTTAATGAATGAAAAGTAGAACTTCCATAAACCATCCAGTCAATAAATAGAAAAACTACTGGATTTTAACATTTCTTTTTCTTTTTTTTTTAAATTTATTTGAGAGAGAGAGAGAGAGAGCGCACAAGCAGGGGGAGCAGCAGGCAGAGGAAGAGGGAGAAACAGACTCCCCACTGAGCAGGGAGCCTAATGTGGGGCTCAATCCCAGGACCCTGAGATCATGACCAGAGCCAAAGGCAGACACTTAATAATGACTGAGCCATCCAGACACCCTTCTTTTAACATTTCTTATAGCATTTTGTGTAGGCCTTTATGATGTAAGCACACAGAACAATTACTTGAGGGGATTGAGTGAATGAGAGAATGAAAATTGAATGACATATTGATGAATAGATTCAGAACAGAAACCTTCATCTGTGTAGTTTCTGGGTCAAATGGAAAAGCAGACTTATCATTATTTTACATTTGAGCTCTTATAGTATATGGAAACATTTTTCTTAGGCATTTCAACAACTTTCACAGAGTTAACAAGTATTGAATGTTGATGTCAGTAAAAGAAGTGGTTATATTTTTAATCAAGTCAATTAGAGTTCATCAATATTTCATTAGTATTTTCATAGCTCAGTGAAAGCTCTTTTTATCAGTGGAGAGTCTATGCAAATTAATTCAAAATAATAAAATTTTTGTTCAAATACTTGCACTTTTATGTGACAAAGGCCTGCTATACTATTCAAGATACACTGTGAAACAGATTAGCTCTGAAGTCTCAAGTGGCTTAACATAATTGAATTTTATTTCTCACGTTACATCTCTAACCCTGTTTAGAAGAGCTCTGATCCACATAGTCACTCAGAGTCTGAGGCTAACACATGCTAGCATCTCAGTACAGGAACTCCATAATTTTTACATTAGAAATGAGAGAACAAAGAATTCATGTCTTCTCTTGTTTGCTCCATCTTAGAAGCATTAAGGATCTTTTCTACTCTATAATCCATTGGGCAGAACTCATCATGTGTCCCCACCTAACTGCAATGGTGCTGGGAAATATGGAGAGCACATGAATATTCAGTGAGCTATAAATATTTCTGCGATGGCTGTAATAGAATCTAAACTCATCCGAGGTAATTATTAGGAGATACAAAAAGAGGTTTAAATGAAGGAATTTATTTATGTTACAACATCCTTGGAATGTGATCAGAGGTTCCCTCTGAATATTTAAGTGAGATTAAATGAATTCTATCCATAAGATGTGTATTCCTTTTTTCATGAATGTTGTTGGTATGCAGTTCTCCTTGGGTTTCTTATGTTTCTGCATATCTTGCAAACAGAACTAACTTCTTTTATTCTGGACTATCTCTCCAAAGATATTTGTACAGTGAATAGCCTTAGAAAGATATGTGTCTCACTCCGGAGCGAAGGGCAGGCATGCTTACTCCCCAGTATAAAAACTTTGGGTTTCCTAAGCTCAGGGTTTCCTTCCTTTAAGGCAACCCATGGGCATCCATTGGGGCCCATTTGTGTTGCCCTTGTAGGACTTGAGGTAGGGGAAACCAATGCAAAAAGTGCTGGTACTCTGGCTACTGCTATTGCTGTAATAATCTGCACTTCTTCTCTGCCCTGGACTCTTGTTTTCTTCCACCAGCATCTGTGAGACCAGTGAATGAACTTATTACCTTGCAGATAGGGTAAAATCTCAGACCCTTCCTGATTCTTGACAAATGTATATAGTAAAGACATCTAATACACAACCAAAAATGGTTAATAAGAACTCTAAAGGTTCATTCATTTAACCGATGTAAGTTATGTACCTAGTATGTGTGAGATATGATACCAGGTATTAGAGAATGTAAAAATAAAAAGATAAGGCCTTTGTACTCAGGTTGCTTATTGTCTATTTGGAAGACATATATAGAAACAATTATTACAATACAGTATCAGAACTATAGTAATAAAGTGACATACAAAATACAATGAGATTCTAAGAATAAAGAGAAGTTAAGTCCTCTGGGGGACACTTTACATTGAAGAGACAGTATTTTAACTGAAGTGTGAGATGAATACAAGTTCACCAGATGGTCAAGAAAAGGATAAGACTTCTAGACAGAGGGAAAATTATGAATAAAATCTCTGAGGTATGGCTTGTTTGGGGAACTGCAACTTGTTCAGCATGGCTGAAGTTTTAACTGCTTTTCCATTTGACCCAGAAACTATGAGAAGAGTGGCTTGAGAGATAAGCTGTGACTGGACTGTGAAGGTTTCTATATGCCACACAGAAGATTTTGGTTTTATCTTTTATAGTACAAAGATTTTTGTTACTCTGGATAAAAAGGAGTAAAGGAAAAAATCTATGAGCAGGCAGGGCAAGGCATATCTTACAAAATTAGACTGGGTAGCCATGTTGGAGTCACAGAGATGATGTTATAGTATAATAATCTCTTACATTATAGTGTGAAATACTCTACTGACACTCAAATGATGATTTGTTCCAGAGCTTTACTTACCTCCAATTAGAAAACTGTCTACCTGTTATGATTTTAAGAATGCTACAAAGAACTTCCTGACCAGCAATATAGTTTCCTATTTATCAGTATATACTGGTAAACAAATCATTCCACAATTAGAGATGAAGTTAAGGTAGAAATGCCCTGAGGTGAGGCATTGTATACTTATACTGTACTATAAATGCATTGTAAAAGCAAATTTTGTTGATGATTGCTGGGAAGGATAAATTACTTGGGTACCAGTTGTATGAAGGGGAAGAGGATTTGGAAGATGCAATAAAAGGTAGGTGGAGATTCCAAAGACAAATAAAATGATATTAGCTAATGTTTTTGAGTGCCCATTATATACCAGGAAGTTCTAAGCTCTTTAAATGGATTATCTCCTTTAACCCACCTCAACAAACCTGTAAGGTAGATACTATCCTTATCCATTTTAAAAATGTGGCAACTGAAATACAGGGAGATGAAGTAACTTTCCCAAAGTTACATAATTGGTAAATTGTTGAGATGCCAGTCCAGACAGTCTGACACTGGTGCCTGCACTCTTAACCATCATCCTGTACTTCATTTATATCACAATTTTGTGCATATATCTTGTGAATAAGAGCTCCCTTCATGGCACTCAGTATGCTGGGTTGACCCAGCAAACTATAGTCAATTTACCAAAGGAGTGGTAGGGTATGTATTATAAATATATAAAACAATGTGAGGTGATAAGAAAATTCTTCAGTTCCTTCACCAGCTTTCTAAGTTCTTTGTTCATTACTGTAAAAAATAAAAAGAATAATTCACTAAATGTTGGAATAAATAAATAACTTAAGCATCATGGTTGTAGTTGTGTTACAAGACATTGCCAACATACTCATTAAATGTCTAATTTCCTAGAGAAGAGCAGTACCTTAAGCTAGCAGTCATATATTTCTCATTGAGAGGTGAGGGAAGCTTAATTAGTGGAAAAAGCTTTGGATATATGAGAAGAAAGCACTCTGGGGTTGGGAGATATTCCTCTATTCATTTTTATCTTTTTTTCCCCCTTGTATAGGGGCCAAAACCAGATTAGGTTATTAAAGTGAGTTTTTGGTTTTTCTATTCTTAAATTTTCCCTTTCTTTGCCATGAAGGTTCTTTTTCTCTAACCTAGGAATGTACTTATCTTCTACTTTGCCCCTTTTTAGTAAAAGAGTAAGGAAGAAGTACTGATATGTCAAGGTGTTTAGGAGCCCAAGCTTTAAAGTCAGACTTGATTTGGAATCCTGACTCAAACCACTTGCTAAAAGCATGACCTTAGGCAAGTTATTAATGATTTGGAACCTTATTTTCCTCTTTTATAAAATAAGTGTATCAAATGTAGTATTTAACAGCTGTTGTAACAAAACTTTGAACTGTCAATAGGCTTATTTCCCCACCCATCAGTAAGCAACTGCTGATTTTGGTGCCCAAGCTTGAGGATTTCAGGGCCAGCTTCTCAGCCATTCTCTAGGCCAGTCCCAAATTCTTTTACCTTAGGGTAGCAGATTGCTGTAACTCCAGACATTCATTGTGTTCAAAGCAGGAAGAAGATGGAAGTGGCAATAACAGTCATTCCCACAGTGTGAGAGGGTCATTTTTATGTTATCAGAAAAGCAAAATCTTCTCTAGGAACCTAGATTTCTACTCCTAGAACTCTGTCATGTGGTCACTTCTACCTAAGAAATTTGAGAAAAGTATTTAACTCTCCCAAGGGGATTCAAATGTTGGTGAGTCAGTTAAATATTTATGTTACAAAGGAGTATAATAGACTATACCTGATAGGTTAATAAATGTTAAATTAGATGATGTTATATAAAGTGCTAACTGTGCCTATTGTATAGAAAGTACTGAATAAGAGACAGCTATAGTTATCATTGGCATTTCTTATATTGTTATTACCATTACCAAAAAAGATAATACAAACCCTCCATAGACTCTCCTCTAGATAAAATCCAAAATCACAGATTCTGCTGTCACAGATTTTTCATTTTCTTTTCTTTTCTTTTTTAGAGTTTATTTAAATTTAAGTTAGTTAACATATACTGTATTATTAGTTTCAGGGGTAGAATTTAGTGATTCAGCAGTTGCATATAACACCTAGTGCTCATTACATTGAGTGCCCTCCTTAATGCTTATCACTCATTTAGCCCATCCCCTCCCACCTCCCTTCCAGCGACCCTCAGTTTGTTCCTTATATCTAAGAGTCTCTTGTGGTTTGTCTCCCTCTCTGTTTTTATGTTATTTTATTTTTCCTTCCCTTCCCCTATATCCATCAGTTTTCTTTCTTAAATTCCACATGTGAGTGAAATCATATAGTATTTGTCTTTCTCTGACTTATTTCACTTAGCATAATACACTCTAGTTCCATCCACATCGTTGTAAATGGCAAGATTTCATTCCTTTTGATGGTTGAGTAATATTATATTATATATTATATATGTATGGAACATTGGAATATATTACATCTTTATCCATTCATCAGTCAATGGACATCTGGGCTCTTTCCATATTTTGGCTATTGTGGACATTGCTGCTATAAACATTAGGGTGCTTGTACCCCTTCAAATCACTATTTTTGGATCCTTTGGATAAATACCTAGTAGGACAATTGCTGGGTCTTAGTGTAGTTCTGTTTTTAACTTTTTGAAGAACCACCATACTGTTTTCCAGAGTGGTGTACCGGCTTGCATTCCCATTAACAGTTTAAGAGGCTCTCCTTTCTCCACACCTTGCCAAAACCTTGTTTCCTGAGCTGTTAATTTTAGCCATTCTGACTGGTGTGAGGTGGTATCTCATTGAGGTTTTAATTTGTATTTCCCTGATGATGAGTGATGTGGAGCATTTTTTCCTGAGTCTGTTGGCCATTTGTATATCTTCTTTGGAGATAGGAGATTATTTGTTTTTTGGGTGTTGAGTTTGATAAGTTCTTTATATATTTTGGATATGAGCCCTTTATCTGATATGCCATTTGCAAATATCTTCTCCCATTCCATAGTTTGCCTTTTAGTTTTGTTGACTGTTTCCTCTGCTGTGCAAAAGCTTTTTTATCTTGATGAAATCCCAATATTTTTTTGCTTTTGTTTCCTTTGCCTCTGGAGACATGTCTAGTAAGAAGATGCTACAGCCTAGGTCAAAGAGGTTGCTGCCTATATTCTTAGGATTTTGATGGATTCCTATCTAACATTTAGGTCTTTCATCCATTTTCAGTTTATTTTTGTGTATGGTGTAAGAAATTGGTCCAGTTTCATTCTTCTGCATGTGGCTGTCCTATTTTCCCAACACCATTTGTTGAAGAGACTGTCTTTTTTCCACTGGCTGTTCTTTCCCATTTTGTCAATAAGATTAGTTGACCATAGAGTTGAGGGTCCATTTCTGGGTTCTCTATTCTGTTCCACTGATCTATGTGTCTGCTTTGTGCAAGTACCATACTGTGTGTATTGCAGCTTTGTAATACAGCTTGAAGTCTGGAATTGTGATGCCTCCAGCTTTGGTTTTCTTTTTCAACATTACTTTGGCTGTTCAGGGTCTTTTCTGGTTCCATACAAATTTCAGAATTGTTTGTTCCAGCTCTGTGAAAAATGCTGATATTATTTTGATAGGGATTGCACTGAATGTGTAGATTGCTTTGGGTAGCATAGACATTTTAACAATATTTGTTCTTCCAATCCATGACCATGGAATGTTTTTCCATTTCTTTGTGTCTTCCTCAATTTCTTTCATAAATGTTCTATAGTTTTCAGAATACAGATCTTTTACCTCTTTGGTTAGACTTATTCCTAGATATCTTATGGCTTTTGGTGCAATTGTAAATGGAATCAATTTCTTGATTCCTCTTTCTGCTGCTTCATCATTGGTATATAGAAATGCAACAGATTTCTGTGTTTGATTTTATATTTTGCAACTTTGCTGAATTCCTGTATCAGTTCTAGCAATTTTTTGGTGGGTTCTTTCAGATTTTCTACATAGAATATCATATTGTCTGCAAAGAGTGAATTTGACTTCTTTGCTGATTTGGATGCCTTTTATTTCTTTTTGTTGTCTGATTGCTGAGACTAGGACTTCCAGCACTACTATGTTGAACATCAGTGGTGAGAGTGGACATCCCTGCCATGTTCCTGACCTTAGGAGTAAAGCTCTCGGTTTTTCCATTTTCTGTCTAGTCTCATCTCTGGCAGCTTTTTCACCCTCGATACAGTAATACTAACTGCTTTAGTAAAACCTAACTGCTTGGAGTTGTTTCCCATGCAAACCATTCTGCTTCCACTTTGCTGTTGTCTATCCCAATTCCTGCACTATCCTTTCCATTCTTATTGGCTTATCTTGCACTGAGTCATCCTCTAAAAACCTGTATAGGTTTTACCTCTCTGAGGACTCCCAGCTCCACCCAAAGTGGGATTAGTGCCTCTCTTCAATACTCACGAGTGCCCTGATTGCATCACTATCATAGACTTTACAAGCGAATTGGAATTTTCTTTTGATGGCCTCCTGTGGCCTCAGTACAGGATTCTTAAATTCAAATGATGAATTCTGTTCAATCTTCTCTAGTATTCATTGTCCTCTGCCCAAAGTTCTTTGTAAACATTTGTCTCATCTCTCCCCTCTCTTCCCTTTTCTCAGGGATAATGATCATCTTTTCAAGAAATAATAACTGGATCATGATTTATTTCTTGGTGTTTTGGAAAGTAAATATTTACTTGGCTAGCCTGAGTGCCTGTTGATTCTGACTGCCAGTAGCAAGGAGTTAAAAATGGAACTACGTAAACTAGCTAGAGAAAGAATCTCTGTTCTTTGGGTTTTCTGATAGTTCAATTGCCATGGAAACAGCCTTCCTCCTGTGTTAGTTCATTAGGGTTTTTTTTCCCCTTAGATAATTTGGAGGACAGCCATGTTCCACAGTAGACTACTTCATGGGAAAGACCATACTTGACATCCCCTTCCTTATGCTAAACTCTGTACCAAACAGATATGCAGCATTCCTTCAACATAATGCGCTCCATTTTAAGGTTGAATTATTACATCAAGTAATTCATTTGACTTGAACAGAAATACTTCCTGTTGGAGTGTGTATATGAAGTAAGAACAGGAATACATTTCTAAATCAAAAGCATTCTAATAGATCTTATTAATCTATTAAGTTATAATCTTAGTTTATATTTATATCAGATACAAGTACCACACCTTAAAGGGGGAGAATCAGCTTTCCATGATATTGTCCAAGGAAGTAAATTCTCTGTCCCTTGGGAATCTATAAGATGAAATACAGATAAGGTAAATCTTTTTGTAGATGACTGAAGTTATGTTTTCAGCTAATTTGGGGGGACTTTTCCTCCTGAAATAGGAAGAGTCACAGGACTGTGTTAAAAGTTCTCACCTCATTTCGATCAGGGCAGAGTGGTCAAAGTGGATTCATTTAAATAGCAAGCTTTATTTCTATGGACAAAGCTCTAGAATATTATGGTTTCCTACCAAAAGAATTAGAAAAATTTATCCCTCTGATTTTGTGAGACAGGGATCAGTAATAACTTGATTACAGCTGATTTAAAACATGACTATCTGACTTTGAAGTTCAGCCTGCCATGGACAAACCTGCAGATTTGGTAGAGTAGGACTCCCCTTTCATAATTTCCATAGGTTGAATAATTAGGGCCTAGTTATTTCTTTTTTAAATTTAATTAAGTTAAATTTAATTTATTTGTCAGAGAGACAGAGAGAGCATGCAGAGGGAGAAGCAGACTCCCCAACGCAGAAGCAAGGAGCCCAATGCGGGACTTGATCCCAGGACCCTTGGATCATAACCTGAGTTGAAGGCAGACACTTAACTGACTGAGCCACCCAGGTATTCTTAGTCGTTTCTTTCTTTATTAAAAATTATTCTTAGGAAATGATCTGAAACTCTTTCAACAAACTGAAGCCCAAATGATTGCTAGAGCATTTTCACTTGAAAAAAAAAATCAACATTTTTAGTTTAAACTGAAGTAAAATTTGGGTAGGAGAGAAGCAGCTACACTCTCCCTTAGCTATAGGTGATAATCATGCTTCTAAATTTGTGATATTTAGAAATACAAATAGAAGTTATATTTTAACTTATTATTTTAAAAAAATTATTCTTCTGAATTCACATCATTTCAAAAGAAGTTTGGATTCTCATAGAAATGTGGTAGCCTTTCTGGTCAATAATCCTTCTCTAAGCAACAGGTGGATTATTAAGAAAAAGGAGCTTATATGGGGTGCCTGGGTGGCTCAGTCGGTTGAGCATCTGCCTTTGGCTCATCCTGGGATTGAGCCCTGCATCGGGCTCTCTGCTCAGTAGGAGCCTGCTTCTCCCTCTCCCTCCCACTTTCCCCTGCTTGTACTCTCTCTCTCTCTCTGTCAAATAAATAAATAAAGTCTTTAAAAAAACAGAAAAGAAAAAGGAGCTTATGAAGTTGATTAGAATAACTTCGACCACCTATTTTTGGCAAATGAACCTATGGAGCCATCTTATAATTAGTAGTTTATAAAGAATATTCAGAGCTGAAATTCAAACAGCCCATCTATCAAAGACTAAATTTATCAATTGCTAAATCAATTAACAGCAATTGCTAAAACATTAATTTTTTCCAGCTTTGAGACATAGTTGAATATTACATAGAGAACATTTACTTTTCAAAACATGTGTGATTCATTCAGCATTCAAAAAAAAACATTGGTTTTATACTTATTATGGTCACAATACTCTGCTAAATGTTAGGAAACAAACATGAATAAGACTTACAGAGTTCATAGTCCAAAAGAGGAAACAGAGAAGAAAATAATTGCAATAAAAGCAGTGTTAGAGACTTGCCCAGAAGACTAAAGGCCAGGGTTTATTTCATGCAAAAGAATCAGTCCAAGAGGAGATACTGCTTTGTAAGGTATCTTATCTACAGAAAATAGTCAATAAATATTTACAGATGCTTATGATATTGAAACTAAGCACTAACTGAAATCTGTTATTCTTTCTTACATTTCCAGGCTTAAAATTTGCTTTGGGGGATATGAAATATATGTAAAAGTGCTTTATGATTTATAAAATATGATGCAAATATATGGCATGATCAATATTTACAAACATTATCTATTACATTTTTTAATGCAACAGTGCTAGACTAATTTCAGAGACTTGCCCAGAGTGATCATTTTTTCTGCAGATGCACAACAGGGACCAAAATTAATAGACATAATCAGGCAAGAGAAGGTATTTATAAAATGTAGTGATACTATATGCTGGCTAATTGATAATAATAATTTAAAAAATTTAAAAAAATGTAGTGATCCAAAGGGACACCTGCACCCCAATGTTCATAGCAGGAATGTCCACAACCAAACTGTGGAAAGAGCCAAGATGTCCATCGACAGATGAGTGGATAAAGAAGATGTGGTATTTATATACAATGGAATATTACTCAGCCACCAGAAAGGATGAATACTTACCATTTACATTGACTGGAGGGTATTATGCTGAGCGGCATAAGTCAATCAGAGAAAGACAGTTACATGTTTTGCTCATATGTGGAATATAAGAAACAGCACAGAGGATCATAGGGGAAAGGAGGGAAAACTGGGAAGAAATCAGAGAGGGAGACAAACCATGAGAGACTATTAACTCTGGAAAACAAACTGAGGGCTGCTGGAGGGGAGGTGGGTGGGAGGATGGGGTAATTGGGTGATGGGCATGTGATGTGATTAGCACTGGGTGTTATACACAACATTAAGGAGGGCATGTAATGTGATGAGCCCTGGGTGTTATACACAACTGATAAATTATTCAATGCTACATCTGAAAATAATGATGTACTATATATTGGCTAATTAAATTTAAATTTAAAAAGAGAAGGTATTTATATAATAAATATAAAAACATTTATGGGAATCCCCTGGCTTTTGAACTGTTTTGTTTTTTTTTTTTCCGACATAGGCAGTGTGCTTGTTTTTCTTCAGCAAGGAGACTACTTCAACTCATCAATACCCAGCTTTTAATTAGCTAGTCATTTAAATAGAAATTTTGATTCTCGGGATGCCTGGGTGACTGAGTCGGTTAAGTGTCTGCCTTTGGCTCAGGTCATGATCCCAGGGTCCTGGGATCGAGTCCCATGTCTGGATCCCTGTTCAGCGGGGAGTCTGCTTCTCCCTCTGCCTGCCGTTCTCTCTCTCTCTCTCTCTGACAAATAAATAAATAAAATCTTAAAAAATTTTTTGATTCTCAAATAATATAATCTTATTTATCATCATAGAACTTATATTTTTGAATGAGTGTTGTTCGAGATAGTCATTTTTAGAAATTATACCCTTATTCCACTGTTCAAAATGATTCACCAGGTCATGTTTCAGACTGTCTTTTAGACATCTTGAAATGTTTTATTTAAAAACAATATGCAGTATATTCTAGTGCCATGGAGATGTAAATTCCTTATGGAATATTTGAAACTTTGATAAGCAAAATGAGAAAAGTTGAATCATCTATCTTCCCATCTCCTAGAAATAGTAACCTTGAACATTTTAGTTTATATTCTTCTACTTTTTAAGAGAAAGATAATTCTTTTTTATAAATGGGATCATACTGTGATATTGTTTTGAATTATTTACCCATATCTGCAATTTATTATATAGATATAATGTATTTTATCTAATCCATTTTCTATTGTTGGACACATTGTTTCTCTTTTTTTTTTGTTAGAGCACTAGGCTGAACATGCTTATAGGGAATCTTCATTCCCACCAAAATTATTTCCCTAAACCAACTTTACTAAAAGTAAAATTGGCTAAACAAAGAGGATACATATAAATTGCCCTTCAGCAGTGTATGCCTGATTACCTAATCCCTTGCTAAATTTAAATATTATTTTTAAAGTTTTTAATAGTTTAGGAAGTAAAAAAAATGCTATTTCATTTTCAAGAGCTCTTTATTTTTATTATTAATGGGGTTAACCTTATATTTACTGGTCATTTTATTTCTTTCAATTGCCTATTAGCATCTTTACACATGTTTCTATTGATGAATTTTTTTCTTTATTTATTGGAAGATTTTATATGTTAAGGCTAGTATACAAAGTATACATAGTATATAAGGAATACATAGTATACAAAGTATACATGTGTTGCAGTTACCTTAACTAATATTATTTGTCTTTTTGTAATATTTATGCTATATTTTAGCATAAAATTTTAATTTTTAAATAATTATTTTAATCTTGGCATTTTCATTATTTTAAAATACTTATTTGGATCTTTAGACAGGAAGATTTCATATGGAGGAAAAAAGCAAAAACTATTTGATACTAATATTGAGAATAAGATCAATATTATAGTTGGGCAGTGCTATTTGGAATTTTTTTAAATTAGGTGATAAGTATTGAGATAGCTGCTTGTAGAGCTAATCAAATGTTTTTAAATTTATTAATTTTATTTTATCGATATATTACAACATATATTAAACCTATATGATTAAGACTCATAAACCTTATTAGTATTTAAAATAAACTATTATGGTTACTTTTGCTAAAAATCCTAGACATATGCTTCTGTTTTAGATTCATCTGAGATCCTTATCATGTGATCTTACTGTTTGGGTTCCAGACTGGGGCCTCTTCTGGGTTCTCTTGGCAGTGTTGTGTTCAGGCTGCTCATTACTAAAGTTTCATTGAGCTTGCTTTTCTTTCTCAGTCCCATTTGTATTATTTGGGGTTAGTTGCGGATAGTGAGGCTTCTTGTTCTTTCTCTGTCATAGCCCAGCTTATTAAACAGCATTAAGCTTTTTGCTTTCATGGTCCTAGGCAGAGACCCATTGTCCTTCTGCCTTTGCAGGTATGCACTCTAAGTCTATTGCCTGTAAGTCACAAAATTCATATTTATATATTCAGTCTCTAGATACAGATCTTTGTAGTTGCAGAATACCCTGTTGATAATTTTCTCTGAGAACCTAATCTAATTTTAGGTTAATCTAATCTAATTTCTCCCTTTTCCAAGAGTAGTGCCAACTGAAACCATCCTGACTTTATCATTTATGTACTTTAAACTTCATCATGCACTTCTTGTTGAGTTCAGCTGCCTCATCTCTCCCTTATATAATGTAGCCACAAGAAATAAGTAATGTTATTTTTGCTTTGAGAATATGTTAGGGTGTTTGCCTTAAGACCATTAGCTAGCTAGTTACTTCTATATCTAGTTATATAGCAGCCTTCTTAACCATTTAAATGAATAGAATAAAAAAGCAGGCTCCTTTTGTAAAGTGAGCTGAGTGATGTAATAACTGACAATAAATATAAAAGGAATAAGGTAGGTTGGAATAATGTGGAAAGCTTCACAAAGGGGAACAATTTTGAGATACACTTTGGAATATGTTGTATTCTTCGTACAGTACATAATTCTTCCTTCCTCCCTTCCCTTCGCCATGAATCCTGCTCTTCTCTATGACAGGATTATACTTACATGTCCCATTGACATATCCCTTTGTCATGTTAATTTCTTTCACTCTGAAATGTAGGCAGAAGTGGTTGATTTAGTGCTAGTTCTGAACTAGGCCTGAAGAGAACTCATGTGTTTCTTTTTACTGTCTTGTGCTTCTGCCATAGCCATGAGAAGAACAGTCCACTGAAGGCTGAATGAGTCATCTAGGACAGACCTGAACACCTGGCAACTTGAAGCTAAACCTACCTGAGCCTACAGAAATCAGCCAAACCTCAACTGACCTACAGACTTGTGAGTAAGAAAAATAAGTGTTGTTATAAGCCACTGAATTAGGGCATTATTTGGGACTTGATATTTTTGCAGCAACACCTGACTAATGCATACATATTGTAGGAAATGGTTAGGTCATGATCTAGTAGCATCTTCCTTTCTGTTTCTACTATCTGCCTCAGTTCAAGCTTCTATCCTGCCTCCCTGGATTGTTTTAAAAGCTTCCTATTTTTTCCCACCTGCATTAGTTAGGGTAGCCCAATAGCTATAAGCGGTTGATCCAAAATTTACAGTGTTTCAAACACAATACAGGTTAAATTAAAAAAAAAAAACACACAATACAGGTTTACTTCTTGCTCACGTTTCTGCACTATTATCAATAGGTAGTTGAGGATCCTCCTTCCACATAGCCATTCAGGGACCCAGACTGATGGAGGCTTTTCTGCCTTTTTTTTTTTTACATGTATCTTATAAGATACATGCAAGAAAGCCTAGAAAATGTAGCTTTAGCTGTGGGGACAAGAAAAAAAATTGATAACATTGATTTTTTTAAATTTTATTTTATTATGTTAGTCACCATACATTACATCATTAGTTTTTTTTACACATTTTTATTATGTTATGTTAATCACCATACATTACATCATTAGTTTTTTTAATTTTTATTGTTATGTTAATCACCATATATTACATCATTAGTTTTTGATGTAGTGTTCCATGATTCATTGTTTGTGCATAACACCCAGTGCTCCATGCAGAACGTGCCCTCTTTAATACCCATCACCGGGCTAACCCATCTCTTCACCCACCTCCCCTCTAAAACCCTCAGTTTGTTTTTCAGGGTCCATAGTCTCTCATGGTTCGTCTCCCCCTCTGATTTAACCCCCTTCATTTTTCCCTTCCTACTATCTTCTTTTTTTTTTTTTAACATATAATGTAGTTTCAGAGGTACGGGTCTGTGATTCATCAGTCTTACACAATTCACAGTATTCACCATAGCACATATCCTCCCCAATGTCCATCACCCAGCCACCCCATCCCTCCCTCCCCCCACCACTCCAGCAACCCTCAGTTTGTTTCCTGAGATTAAGAGTCTCTTATGGTTTGTCTCCCTCTCTGGTTTCATCTTGTTTCATTTTCTTCCTCCCTTCCCCTATGCTCCTCTGTCTTATTTCTTTAATTCCTCATATCAGTGAGATCATATGATACTTGTCTTTCTCTGATTTACTTATTTCGCTTAGCATAATACCCTTGTTCCATCTGCATCGTTGCAAATGGCAAGATTTCATTTTTTGATGGCTGCATAATATTCCATTGTATATATATACCACATCTTCTTTATCCATTCATCTGTCAATGGACATCTTGGCTCTTTCCATAGTTTGGCTATTGTGGACTTTGCTGCTATAAACATTCGGGTGCATGTACCCCTTTGGATCACTACATTTGTAACTTTGGGGTAGATACCAGTAGTGCAATTGCTGGGTCATAGGGTAGCTCTATTTTCAACTTTTTGGGGAACCTCCATACTATTTTCCAGAGTGGCTGCACCAGCTTGCATTCCCACCAACAGTGTAGGAGGGTTCCCCTTTCTCTGCATCCTCGCCAACATCTGTCATTTCCTGACTTGGATAACATTGATTATGATGAGTAATTTATAATCTCTGCTATCCCATCACTTATTTAACAAGCTTTAATCTAGAGTTATTAGTCCTAAAAATTCAATGTGATATTAACTATATGCCTAAAATCTATGTTCCTGATTGCTTACAGTTTCAACATCAAATTTAGCATATGATGTCCATGTAGACAGCTTCTGTTTTCATCCAGGAATAACACTGAAGAACAGGTGAAACCATCAATTCTTTGATTTCTTCAGTACATAATTCTATCTTATCAAACCTTAACAAGCAATGTAGAAGTTACCTATGATTTCATGGGAGTGGTAGAGGTCATTCACTGTATGGCAAACAACTCAATAAATCCTCATCAGAATTTTCATTCTATTCTAGTCTTTTTCTTCAGCTATGTGACCATTTACGGTCACATTTTTTTTACCATTTTACCATTTTTTTACCTTTTTTTTTTACCCCTCTAGCATGAAGTACCTAAATCTTCCTAGTTCCTCTCTTCTGTGCCTGTAACTCTCTCTACCCATTCCCTTTCTTATATATCTTATAATAAACCAAATATACCAAACATGCATGGTCACACTCATCACCTCATTCAAGAAAATAATAAAGACCCTGCAATTGCTGGTTACACCACCCTCAGAAAGCAGTGAGGGATCATAAATTACATTTTCCCCTAATACAAGAAAGACCTCTGTGGCTGGCTCATTTCCACTTTAAAAAATTTTATTTCTAGCTTTTCCCTTCTTGCCTCCTATATTCCAATCATGCTGAACTCCTCACCATACCTTGAACACATTTTGGTTTCTTCCTATTTCTGAGCCTTTGTGAAGAGTACATCCTCTGCCCAGAAGCCTTCTTCTGCTCTGCATATCAAGATCCCATAAATGCCTTAAGGGCTAGTTCAAGTATCTCTTTCACTGTGGAGTCTTACCTACCTTTATTCTACTGCCCCAACTTCACAGAATTCATTGTTCTTCTGTGCTCTCGTAGAATTCTATACACACTTCTACTATAGTATTTATTACATTGTTTAATATCCTAGTCAGTAATCTAGTTTACCAGAATAGGGACCTTGTCATCTTTGAATTCTTATTGTAGTACCTAACATGTAGCTTGAAACACAGTTTCTCAGTAAATGTTTGTTGATGCAAGAAAAACTTCTCTGAGAGCTGGAAACCTGGTCAAGAGACAGGAGGCTCTCAGTTCATGACCAGGGCTTTAATAATTAGTCTGGAACACAGATCAGTCCCATGAGGGAAGCTTTCAGGGTAACTTTAATTCTTTACCCCAAAGTGCTATTATTGAAGGGGAAAAAATTGGAGCATTTTAATATGTTAGTTTCTTAAATTGCACTTTCTGTGAAGAGAAAGCTCAAAGAGAGAGGAGATTGAATGAAAGGAAAATACCAAGCCAGAAGCTAAGGACAGTCCAGAAATGTTACAAGAATTAAAATGTGTAACTTTCTCCCTCACTTCTGGGTTTACATGCATTTAATATAGCTTGACCTATTGAACTTATATCTTGGGTTTGTCTGTAGAGGCTCTCTCTTTCAGGCCAAATTATCTGTCTAATGTAGCAGATAGAAAAATAATCATATATCCCTACCAGTTCAATGAATGTTTTTGAATTAATAAAATAATCCAGGACCTATATTTTCTAGCATTAGACAGTAACAAACAGCACCATGAATCTTTGCACAGAACACTTTGAATGTGTTGTCAGTGTCAGGTTTCCTTCTTATCATTTTGGCTTTGATATTGAAGCTGACCAGAAATAGGTGAGTAAAATAATATCCTCATAAAACTCTACAGAGCAATTGCTATACATCCTCCAGAGAATTAGGCAATAGAGACATATACAAGATATAAGGAAACCCTCTTCTTACACTAACTGGAATGGTAGTTAGTCAAAATATTACTTAAGATAGCTCTACTGCTGTATACAAATAAATTTCCAAATCTCAATCGTTTAACCCAAAAGTGTATATTTTTCCTTATGTTGGGCAGTTCACCTCCAAATAATAATTGAGGGATAATGTTGTCCTGGCTTTCTTTCAGTGGTTTCTCCCATCCTGTAACTCTGGAAATTTCACATAGGACTCCCAAGATTAATATAGGTCTCCCAAGACAACCCAACATGGATTGTCTCCATCCCAAGCAGTGAGAAAAGGAGAAGTTCACAAGGAATCTTGTGTGGAGGCTTTTATGGGCCAAGTCTGGAAATGGTGCATATTGCTTCTGTGTCCATTCCTTTGGCAAAAAGGTTATCATCACAAGGCCATGCCTAACTCCAAGTAAAGGTAGAAATGTGGTCAAAGACTATCCTTTCAGGAATCACTGTTATAGTTTGTTACTAGAAATGTAGTCTATTATAAGGAAAAGGAAATGGGTATGGTAGACAATGCTATAATCCACTGATAAAAAAAGAATAAGAAAAACTTACCAATTCTCATTTCACAGATTACATATTTATAAATTTGCCTACTTACTAAAATTTGCATGTAACCCCAAAATCGAAATTTTCAGTGCTTTCACAGTCATTTGTGGACATGTACATAGCAGCAAAAAATTTGAGTCACCCAATTCTGCACATCACCAGCTGAGGCTAAATAAGGTGATGCTCTGCCTTCTTGTTTCAGCCCTCCTATTACAAACAAGTGTCCTTTTTACAGTCTGGTTAGTATCAAAGTTTTTTCATTTCACTGTTTCAAATGGCCCTGAAGTATAGTTCTGAAGTGCTCTTTAGTGTTCTAAGCATAAGAAGGATATGATGTACCTTGAGGAGAAAGTATATGTGTTAGGCAAACGTGGTTTAGGTATGAGTTATAGTGCTGTTGGCTGTGAGGTCAATGTTAATCAGTCAACAATATGTACTAAATAAGGTATCTTTAAACAGAAACTCAAATAAAACAAGATTGTGTATTGATTGGTTGACAAAAATGTTACCAGAGGCTCATAAAAACCTAACCCTATATTTCTCCTAGGAGCAGTGGTTCAGTATTTGCTAATTCAATCTTGAATTCATGTTCATGGGGACTTTATTTAACTTAAGTGCCATAAATAACAAGAATCAGCTGTGTGTGTGTGTGTGTGTGTGTGTGTGTGTGTGTGTGTGTGTGTGTAATTTTAACTTTCTTTCCCACTCATATTGTTTTTGGTTTACATATTGTGTCAGCCACAGCCTGTTACCTATCTCAAAAGGCATTCCCCTTGATGTCATGGTTTTGTATACTAACAAGATCCTGATTTTGTTCAGATACCAGGCAGAGTAACTTGATCTCAGTTAAAGTTAGCCCAGAACCAAGGATAGATTTTACTTAACACACAGGTCTAGCTGATAAACTATAAGTGGTCTATTTTGCACTGCCTTCCATTTTCTCCTACCTCCTATATGGTATTAGGAAGTGATACTTTGAGCTGTTCCAACCATCTTACAACCACGAGATGAGGTCCAAGAGAGCTCCCCAAATGTTAGCTTAATTAAGCTTCTATCAATGACAGCAATTGTCTATCTCCAGACTATTATCAATTTCTTTTCTTAACTACAGAAATGCTTATGGCCAAAGGTATTGCTACTTATTCACATAATATTTAATCCATTCAACAAATGCTTGCTAAATGTTTACCATATGCAAGCACTGTTAAAATAGTGGATATTCAGCAATGAACAAAACAGATAAATTCATGACCACATAGATAGGAAAAAGCAAAAAAAAAAAATGGATGAATCTATTTCATGTGCTTATTGGCCATTTCTATATCTTCTTTGCAAACATCTGTATTCAGAATAGTTGCCCATTTTAATTAGGTTTTTGTCTTTTTTTTTAATTATTGAGTAAGACTTGTTATATATTCCAAATAGAAATCCCTTACCAAATACATGATTTGCAAAGTTCTCTCATTCTGTGTGTTGCCTTTTCATTTTCTTGCAGGGCATTCTTTGAATAAAATGTTGAATAGAAATGGGGAGGGCTGGCATCCTTGTCTTGTTCTTCATCTTAAGGAGAAGCATTTAGTTTTCACCATTTAGTATGATATTAGTTATATGTTTTTATTTTTCTACATCCATAAGTGATATTAAGGTCAGTAGTTTATAAAAGTATGATATTTATAGTGATGTAAGGGTCAGTAGTTTTCTTATCTTATGATGTCTGATTAGATTTCATATCAAGGTAAGAGCAGCCTCAAAGAATGAGTTGGAAAATGTTCTTCCTCTTTTTAATTTTGGAAGAACTTGTGAAAAGTTTTTACTAATTTTTCTTTAAATGTTTGGTAGAATTCACCAATGATCTCATCTGGGCCTGGGCATTTCTCTATAGTAGATTTTTATATTATTAAATCAATCTCTTTACTTGTTCTAGATCTATTTAGAATTTTCCCTTTCTTCTGGAGTCAGTTTTGTACTTTATGTTTTTTAGGAATTTGTCCATTTCACCTAAGTCATCTGATTTGTTGACATGTAACTATTCACAGTAATTCCTGATAATCTTTTTATTTCTGAGGCATCAGTGGCAATGCCCTTCTTTGACATCTAATTTTATAATTTGAGTCTTGTCTTTTTTCCTTGGTCAGTTTTGCTAAAGGTTTTCAATTTTGTTTTGTTTACCTTTTCAAAGAACCAACTTTGGTTTTGTTGATTTTACTATCTCTTTATTCTGAATTTACTTATTTCCACTATAATTTTTTATTATTTCCTTCCTTATTTTTTAGAAAAGAGTATTAATATTTACTGGTAACATTTAAGTAGAAGTATATATTAAAATGAAGTTTTAAAATTATTTTTTAATTTTTTCTTTATTTTTAATTTTTATTATTGAAATACAGTTGATATACAATGTTACATTAGTTTCAGGCATACAACATAGTGATTCAATAATTTTGTACATTACTCAGTGCTCATCATAAGTCTAGTCACCATCTGTCACCATATAACATATTACAATATAATTGATTGACTATATTCCCTATGCTGTACTTTTCATTTTTGAGACTTATTTATTTTATAACTAGAAGTTTGTAATTCTTAACCCTTTAACCTATTTTGCCCATTACTCCATCCCTTTCCTTTTGCAAACCACCAGTTTGTTCTCTGTATTTATGAGTCTGTTTCTGTTTTCTTTGTTTCGGTTGCTATAAACATCCCTCTGAGAGCCGCTTTTGCTGTATCCTAAAGATTTGGGACCACTGTGTTTGCACTTTTTTTTTCTTTTGTCTCCATGTGTTTTTTAATATCCTCTTTGGTCTCTTTGTTGACTCTTTGGTTGTTTAGTAGCATGTTCTTTCACCTACATATGTTTGTGCTTTTTACAGTTTTTTTTTTCTTGTAATTGGTGTCTACTTTCACACTATTGCAGGGAAAAAAGAAGCTTGATATGATTTCAACCTTCTTACAATTATTGACACTTGTTTTGTGGCCTATCATCTGATCTATCCTGGAAAATGTTCCATGTTTACTTGAAAAGAATATGTATATGTGTATTCTTGGGGCACCTGGGTGGCTCAGTCAGTTAAACGTCTGCCTTCAGCTCAGGTCATGATCCCAGCGTCCTGGGATTGAGCCCCGCATCGGGCTCCCTGCTCCATGGGGAGTCTGCTTTTCTCTCTCCCTCTGCCCCTCTCTGCCCCCCTGCTCATGCTGTCTTTCTCTGTCTCCCCACCTGACCACATGCACACACTGTCTCTTTGAAGTAAAGAAAGAAAGAAGGAAGGAAGGAAGGAAGGAAGGAAGGAAGGAAGGAAGGAAGGAAAGAAAGAAAGAAAGAAAGAAAGAAAGAAAGAAAGAAAG
>NW_027397065.1:67009138-67056656 GCF_003265705.2 Callorhinus ursinus | reverse complement strand
AAAGAAAGGAAGGAAGAAGGAAAGGAAGAAAGGAAGAAAGAAAAGAAAAGAAAGAAAGGAAGAAAGAAAGAAAAAGAGTATTCTACTGTTTTTAGGTGGAATGTTCTGTTTATACCTGTTAGGTTCATTTGGTCTAATGTGTTGTTCTAAGTCACTGTTTTCTTGTTGGTTTTCTGTCTAGATGATCTATACATTAATGTAAGTGGGATGTTAAAATTCCTTACTATTATTTTGTATTACTGTCAATTTCTCCCTTTATGCTTGTTAATATTTGCTTTATGTATTTAGGTGCTCCTATGTTGGGAGTATAGATATTTACAATTGTTTATCCCCTTGTTCAATTGATACCTTTATCATTATGTAATGCCCTTTTTGTCTTTTGCTACAGTCTCTTTTAAAGTCTATTTTGTCTCATATAAGCATTGCTACCTCGCCTTTTTGTTGTTGCTTCCATTTGTATGGAGTATCTTTTACAGCCCTTCAGTTTCAGCTTGTATGTGTCCTTAGGTCTGAAGTGAGTCTCTCATATGCAGCATAGACATTGGTCATGACTAGAGCACTTAGTCCACTTACATTTAAAGTAATTATTGAAAAGTATAGACTTATTGTCGTTTTGTTCATTGTTTTCTGGTTGTTTTTGTATTTCTTCTCTGTTCTTTTCATCTTGTCTTGCTCTCTTCTTTTGTGGTTTGAGAGCTTTCTTTAGTGTTATGCTTGGATTCCTTCCTCTTTATTTGTTGTGTATCTATTACAGGTTTTTGATTTGTGATTACAGTGGGGTGTTTTTATGACATCCTATGTGTATAGCTGTCTATATTAAATTGATGGTCACTTAAGCTTGAACACATTCTAAAAGCAGTAAATTTTTACTCCCCTCTTCATATTTTACATCTTTTTATTTGTATATCCCTTGAATAATTCTTGTAGATATAATTGATTTTATTAGTTTTGTGTTTTAACTTCCATACTGGCTTTATAAGTGATTAATATACTACCTTTACTATATGTTTTCTTTTACCAGTGAAATTTTTTCCTTTCATAATTTTCTTACTTCTAGTGATGTCATTTTATTTCCACTAGAGAATTTCTATTAACATTTCTACTAAGGCTGCCATAGTGAATTCCTTTAACTTCAGTTTGGGAATTTCTTTGTCTCTCTTTCTATTCTGAATGATAATCTTGCTCTGTAGAGTATTTTGGATCAAAGGTTTTTTTCCTTTCAGCACTTGGAATATATTCATGGTCCTCTCTTCTGGCCTGCAAAGTTTCTGCTTAAAAATCAGCTTATCGCTTTATGGATTTTCTCTTGTATGTAACTGTTTGCTTTTCTCTTGCTGCCTTTAAGATTCATTATTATTATTTTTTGCCATTTTAATTATGTGCTTGGTATGGATCCTTGGGCTCATTTTGTTTGGCACTCACTGTGACTCTTGGAACTGGATTTCTGTTTCCTTCCCCCAGATCAAGGAAGTTTTTAGCTATTATTTCTTCAAACAAGTTTTCTGCCCCCTTGTCTCTCTCTTCTCCTTCTGGGATCCCTATAATGCAAATGTTATTCATTTGATGTTGCAGGTTTCTTAACCTATTCTCCTTGTTTATTATTCTTTTTTTCTTTTTGCTGTGTGGCTTGGTTGCTTTCCATTACCTTGTCTTCCAGATCACGGATCCATTCTTCTGCATCCTCTAATCTACTATTGATTCCTTCTAGTGTATTTTTTTATTTCAGTTGCTGTATTCTTCAGCTCTGACTGGTTCTTTTTTATATTTCCTATCTCTTTATTGAAGTTCTCACTGAATCCGTCCACTCTTTTCTTAAAAGTGGCATGTATCTTTATAATCATTACTTTGAATTTTTTATCAAGCATATTGCTTATGTACATTTCATTTAGCTCTTTTTCTGTGACTTTGTTTTACTGGTTCATTTGGGACATATTCTTCTGTCTCATTTTGTCTGACTCTCTGTGTTTGTGTCTTTGTATTAGGTAGGTCAGATATGTCTCCTTGGTCATGAAACTAGTGACCTTGTGTAGAAGAGTTCCGGTGATGCCCTGTAGTGCAATGACCCCTGGTTACCAGAACCAGGCACTCTAGGCACTGCTTTGGGCACACTGGTGTGTGGGTCAGGCACTGTGCCTACCTGTCTACAGTTAGCCTTGTGACAGCTGCAGGCACACCAGATGTTAGGGCTTGCTCTGAGAAGCCAGCTAAAAGTCCCAGATACAAGAACTCTTTGCATGCTGGTGTGTGGGGTTATCTCCTCCCCTCTTCAGGGCAAGTCACTTTGGAGGGATAATGGTCCTGTCCAGGGCTGCCTGCTGGGTGTGACAGGGCAGGAGCCACTTTGGGGATTTCTTGCTGCCTGTTGAGGCAGGTGGATTGGATGGGGAGGATCTATGGAGGAATACCCCAGTGGGGCATGCCATGTTAGCAAGGTTGATGGAGAATGTTAGAACTGGTTCCCACAAGCGTCCTGTTATCTAAGCTGGGAGAGGGCAAGAAAAATGGTACCTACAAGCAGTTTTGTTACTGGAGAAATCTGCTGATCCTTGCCCCTCTGGCATACATCCTAAGACTTAGTTAAATCTCTTTTCACCCCAGGTGCTTTTTTTATATTTAAACTTTTTTTTAATTTTTATTATTTTTTTAGTTCCAGTATAATTAATGTGCAGTGTTATATTAGTTTCAGGTGTACAATGTAGTGATTTGACAATTGTATACATTACTTAATGCTCATGACAATAAGTGCACTCTTAATCCCCTTCACCTATTTCACCCATAATCCCACTCACCTCCCCTCTAGTAACCACCAGTTTGTTCACTATATACCCCAAGTGCTTTGCAAACTGCTTCTTGTATGCTGTGTCTCAGGCAGAGTCAGTTAGTGTGCTGGCCCTTAAGGGCAGAGAAAATTGGTTTCCTCTCACCCTCCAACTCTCCTAGAGTTAAGCCCTGCTGATTTTTAAAGCTCGCAGAGTTAAGCACCACTGAGAAAAGCTGAGAAAAGAAAAGAAAGAAGAGAAAGTATATATTTATAGGGTTTATTATGTTGACCTTTTATTTACCATTAGTACCTATGAATTCAAGTTACCATCTGGTGTTATTTCCTTAATTCAATACAGCTTTGGTCCCACCTACCTCCTTTTTGCAGTTATTGTCAATAATTGTATCTCTATATGTTATAGACTCAACAATATACATATTCATTTATAAAGGTGCCTTTTAAATTAGTTTATTTTTTTATTATGTTAATCACCATACATTACATCATTAGTTTTTGATGTAGCATTCCATGATTCATTGTTTGTGTATAACACCCACTGCTACATTCAGTATGTGCCCTCTTTAATACCCATCACCAGGCTAACCCATGCCCCCACACCCCTCCCCTCTAGAACCTTCAGTTTGTTTCTCAGAGTCCATAGTCTCTCATGGTTCGTCTTCCCCTCCGAAGTCCCATTCATTTTTCCTTCCTGCTATCTTCTTCTTCTTTTTTTTTTTAATATAATGTATTATTTATTTCAGAGGTACAGGTCTATGATTCAACAGTCGTACACAATTCACAGAATCACCATAGCAGATACCCTCCCCAATGTCTATCACCCAGCCACCCATCCCTCCCACCCCCACCACTCCAGCAACCCTCAGTTTGTTTCCTGAGATTAAGAATTCCTCATATCAGGGGCGCCTGGGTGGCTCAGTCATTAAGCATCTGCCTTCGGCTCAGGTCACGATCCCAGGGTCCTGGGATCAAGCCCCACATCGGGCTCCCTGCTCGGCGGGAAGCCTGCTTCTCCCTCTCCCACTCGCCCTGCTTGTGTTCCCTCTCTCGCTGTGTCTCTCTCTATCAACTAAATAAATAAAATCTTAAAAAAAAAAGAATTCCTCATATCAGTGAGGTTATATGATACATGTCTTTCTCTGATTAACTTATTTCGCTCAGCATAATACCCTCCAGTTCCATCCATGTTATTGCACATGGCGAGATTTCATTCCTTTTGATAGCTGCATAATAGTCCCTTGTATATATATACCACTTCTTCTTTATCCATTCTCTGTCGATGGACAGCTTGGCTCTTTCCACAGTTTGGCTATTGTAGACATTGCTGCTATAAACATCGGGTTGCACGTACCCCTTCGATTCCCTACATTTGTATCTTTGGGGTAAATACCCAGTAGTGCAATTGCTGGGTCATAGGGCAGCTCTATTTTCAACTTTTTGAGGAACCTCCCTACTGTTTAGCAGAGAGGCTACACCAGCTTGCATTCCCACCAACAGCGTAGGAGGGTTCCCCTCTCTCCACATCCCAACCAACATCTGTTGTTTCCTGACTTGTTAATTTTAGACATTCTGATGGGTGTGAGGTGGTATCTCATCGAGGTGTTGATTTCAATTTCCCTGATGCCGAGCGATGTTGAGCACTTTTTCATGTCTCTGTTGGCCATTTGGATGACTTCTTTGGAAAAAGGTCTGTTCATGTCTTCTGCTCATTTCTTGATTGGATCATTTGTTCTTTGGGTGTTGAGTTTGATAAGGTCTTTATAGATTTTGGATACTAGCCCTTTATGTGATACGTCATTTGCAAATATCTTCTCCCATTCTGTCGGTTTTCTTTTGGTTTTGTTGACTGTTTCCTTTGCTGTGCAAAAGCTTTTTATCTTGATGAAGTCCCAACACTTCATTTTTGCCCTTGCTTCCCTTACCTTTGGCGATGTTTCTAGGAGTAAGTTGCTGCAGCTGAGGTCGAAGAGGTTGCTGCCTGTGTTCTCCTTTAGGATTTTGATGGACTCCTGTCTCACATTTAGGTCTTTCAGCCATTTGGAGTCTATTTTTGTGTGTGGTATAAGGAAATGGTCCAGTTTCATTCTTCTGCATGTGGCTGTCCAATTTTCCCAACACCATTTGTTGAAGAGACTGTCTTTTTTCCATTGGACATTCTTTCCTACTCTGTTGAAGATTAGTTGACCATAGAGTTTAGAGTCCATTTCTGGGCTCTCTATTCTGTTCCATTGATCAATGTGTCTGTTTTTGTGCCACTACCATACTGTCTTGATGATGACAGCTTTGTAATAGAGCTTGAAGTCCGGAATTGTGATGCCACCAGCTTTGCTTTTCTTTTTCCACATTCCTCTGGCTATTCGGGATCTTTTCTGGTTCCATACAAATTTTAGGATTATTTGTTCCATTTCTTTGAAAAAAGTTGACGGTATTTTGTTAGGGATTGCATTACATGTGTAGATTGCTCTAGGGAGCATTGACATCTTCACAACATTTGTTTTTCCAATCCATGAGCATGGAACGTTTTTCCATTTCTTTGTGTCTTCCTCAGTTTCTTTCATGAGTATTTTATAGTTTTCTGAGTACAGATTCTTTGCCTCCTTGGTTAGATTTATTCCTAGGTACCTTATGGTTTTGGGTGCAATTATAAATGGGATTGACTCATTAATTTCTCTTTCTTCTGTCTTGTTGTTGGTATATAGGAATGCCACTGGTTTCTGTGCATTGATTTTATATCCTGCCACTTTACTGAATTCCTGTATGAGTTCAAGCAGTTTGGGGGTGGAGTCTTTTTGGTTTTCCACATAAAGTATCATATCATCTGTAAAGAGTGAGAGTTTGACTTCTTTTTTGCCGATTCAGATGACTTTTATTTCTTTTTGCTGTCTGATTGCTGTGGCTAGGACTTCTAATCCTATGTTGAATAGCAGTGGTGATAGTGGACATCCGTGCCACGTTCCTGACCTTAGGGGGAAAGCTCTCAGTTTTTCCCGATTAAGAATGATATTCGCTGTAGGTTTTTCATAGATAGCTTTTATGATATTGAAGTATGTACACTCTATCCCTATACTCTGAAGAGTTTTCATCAAAAAAGGATGCTGTACTTTGTCAAATGCTTTTTCTGCATCTATAGAGAGGATCATATGGTTCCTGTTCTTTCTTTTATTAATGTATTGTATCACATTGTTTGATTTGTGGATGTTGAACCAAACTTGCAGCCCAGGGATAAATCCCACTTGGTCGTGGTGAATAATCTTTTTAATGTACTGTTGGATCCTATTGGCTAGTATTTTGATGAGTATTTTTGCATCCATGTTCATCAAGGATATTGGTCTGTAATTCTCCCTTTTGATGGGGTCTTTGTCTGGCATGGGGATCAAGGTAATGGTGGCCTCATAAAACGAGTCTGGAAGTTTTCCTTCCATTTATATTTTTTGGAAGAGTTTCAGAAGAATAGGTATTCTTCTTTAAATGTTTGGTAGAATTCCCCTGGGAAGCCATCTGGCCCTGGGCTCTTGTTTGTTGGGAGATTTTTTGATGACTGCTTCAATTTCCTTAGTGGCTATAGGTCTGTTCAGGTTCTCTATTTCTTCCTGGTTCAGTTTTGGTAGTTGATACATCTCTAGGAATGCATCCATTTCTTCCAGATTATCTAATTTGCTGGCATAGAGTTGCTCATAATAAGTTCTTATAATTGTTTGTATTTCTTTGGTGTTGGTTGTGATCTCTCCTCTTTCATTCATGATTTTATTTATTTGGGTCATTTCTCTTTTCTTTTTGATAAGTCTGGCCAGGGTTTATCAATCTTGTTAATTCTTTCAAAGAACTAGCTCCTAGCTTCGTTGATCTGTTCTACTGTTCTTTTGGTTTCTATTTCATTGATTTCTGCTTTGATCTTTACTATTTCTCTTCTCCTGCTGGGTTTAGGCTTTATTTGCTGTTCTTTCTCCAGCTCCTTTAGGTGTAGGGTTACGTTGTGTATTTGAGACCTTTCTTGTTTCTTGAGAAAGGCTTGTATTGCTATATACTTTCCTCTTGGGACCGCCTTGGCTGCATCCCAAAGATTTTGAACAGTTGTGTTTTCATTTTCATTTGTTTCCATGAATTTTTTTTAACTCTTCTTTAACTTCCTGGTTGATCCATTCATTCTGTAGTAGGATGCTCTTTAGCCTCCACGTACTTGAGTTCTGTCCGACTTTCCTCTTGTGATTGAGTTCCAGTTTCAAAGCACTGTGGTCTGAAAATATGCAGGGAATGATCCCAATCTTTTGGTACCAGTTGAGACCTGATTTGTGACCTAGGATGTGATCTATTCCGGAGAATGTTCCTTGGGCACTAGGAAAGAATGTGTATTCTGTTGCTTTGGGATGGAATGTTCTGAATATATCTGTCAAGTCCATCTGGTCTAGTGTGTCATTTAAAGTCTTTATTTCCTTGTTGATCTTTTGCTTAGATGATCTGTCCATTTCAGTGAGGGGGGTGTTAAAGTCGCCCACTATTATTGTATTGTTATTGATGCGTTTCTTTGCTTTTGTTATTAATTGGCTTATATAATTGGCTGCTCCCATGTTAGGGGCATAGATATTTACAATTGTTAGCTCTTCTTGTTGGATAGACCCTTAAGTATGATATAGTGTCCTTCCTCATCTCTTATTATATTCTTTGGATTAAAATCTAATTTGTCTGATCTAAGGATTGCCACCCCAGCTTTATTTTGGTGTCCATTAGCATGGTAAATGGTTTTCCACCTCCTCACTTTCAATCTGGAGGTGTCTTTGGATCTAAAATGAGTCTCTTGCAGACAGCATATCGATGGGTCTTGTTTTTTTATCCAATCGGATACCCTGTGTCTTTTGATTGGGGCATCTAGCCCATTTACATTCAGGGTAACTATTGAAAGATATGAATTTGGTGCCATTGTATTGCCTGTAGAGTGACTGTTATTGTATATTGTCTGTGTTCCTTTCTGGTCTATGTTACCCTTAGGCTCTCTCTTTGCTTAGAGGACCCCTTTCAAAATTTCTTGTAGGGCTGGTTTTGTGTTTACAAATTTCCTTAGTTTTGTTTGTCCTGGAAGCTTTTTATCTCTCCTTCTATTTTCAATGACAGCCTAGCTGGATATAGTATTCTTGGCTGCATATTTTTCTCATTTATTGCTCTGAAGATATCATGCCAGTCCTTTCTGGCCTGCCAGGTCTCTGTGGATAGGTCTGTTGCCAATGTAATGTTTCTACCATTGTAGGTTCTGTAACCTCCTGAGCTGCTTTCAGGATTTTCTCTTTGTCTCTGAGACTCATAAGTTTTACTATTTGATGTTGGGGTGTTGACCTATTTTTACTGATTTTGAGGGGGTTCTTTGTGCCTCCTGGGTTATGATGCCTGTTTCCTTCCCCAAATTAAGGAATTTCTCTGCTCTAATTTACTCCAATATGTCTTCTGCCCCTCTCTCTTTCTTCTTCTTCTGGGATCCCAATTATTCTAATATGGTTTCATTTTATGGTATCACTTATCTCTCGAATATTGCCCTCATGAGGCAGTAGTTGTTTATCTCTTTTTCTCAGCTCTTTATTTTCCATCATTTGGTCTTCTATATCACTAATTCTCTGTTCTGCCTCATTTAGTCTAGCAGTTAGAGCCTCCATTTTTTATTGCAACTCTTTAATAGCCTTTTTGATTTTGACTTAGTTAGATTTTAGTTCTTTTATTTCTCCAGAAAGGGTTTCGCTAATATCTTCCATGCTTTTTTCAAGCCCAGCTAGTATCTTTAAAATCGTCATTCTGAACTCTAGTTCTGACATCTTACTAATGTCCGTATTGATTAGGCCCCTGGCAGTTGGGTACTGCTTCTTGCTCTTTTTTTTGAGGTGATTTTTTCCGTCTTGTCATTTTGTCCAGAGGACAATAGATGAATGACAGAACAAAATGCTAACAGGGTAACAATGACGCCAGAAAAATATACACTAAACCAATCAGAAAATACCTGAAACTGGGGGAAAAGAAGGGAAAGAAAGAAAAAAGAAAAGAAAAAGAAAAAAATGGAAAAAAAACCCAGAATATGATCAAATATGATCAGGCTGGTGCATAGATGAGTGCCACACATTAGATTTTGGGCATATTTTGTCTGTCAGAAGAATGTGCCTCCCAAAATTTTAAAGAAAGAAAAACTTATATATGTACAAAAATAAGGGTAAATATGATGAAGGGATGGAATATGACTGTAAAGATGAAAATTATAAAAGATTTTATAAAAGGAATTAATAAGATAAGAAGTTGGTTGAAAAAAGAAAGAAGAGGAATTTTTAAAAAAGCGGGGGAGAGAATGTGATCAGGCCAGGAGACTAGGACAAGGCCATACACTAGAGATTTTGGGTATATTTTGGTCTGTTAGGGGAAACTGTATCCCACAATTTTAAAGAGAGAACAACTTATATATATACCAAAATAAGGGTAACTACTATGAAGGGATAGAATATGACTCTAAAAATGAAAAATAAAAAAGATTTTTGTAAAAGGCATTGATAAGATGTTGGTTGAAAAAGGGAAAAAGAAAAATTCAAAAAAAATTTAAAAAATTAACTTTGAAAGACTAAAGAATCAGGGGGAAAAAAGCCATGAATTCTATGTGCTGTATTCCCCTAGTGCTGGAGTTCTGCTGTTCTCACTGATTGGTAAACTTGGTCTTGGCTGGCTGTTCTTGCTGATCTTCTGGGGGAGGGGCCTGTTGCAGTGGTTCTCAAATATCTTTGCCGGAGGCGGACTTATCCTGCCTTTGCCAGGGGCCGGGCTAAGTCATCTGCTCGGGTTTGCTCTCAGGAGCTTTTGTTCCCTGCAAGCTTTCCCTAAACTTTGGAGGACGAGAATGAAAATGGCGGTCTCCCAATCTCCACCCCAGAGGAGCCGAGAACTCGGGGCCCCACTCTTCAGTGAGTCCCCAGAGAAAAGCAGTCAATCACTCCTGTCTCCCCGGTCTCCGGCCACACTCTGTGTTCACCCGGCCTGTGACCGAGTGTTTCTATCTCTGGCACACGACCCCGTGTGGAGTCTCCAAACCCAGCAGATTCCTGCGGTGCGCTCCATGCTGCTTCTCCCAGGGGAGGAAGGGGAGTCTCCCCGGATCTTCCACTTGTTGGGTCCCTGCTGGAAGAGCAGTGGCCCGACTGTGCCACGGATCACAGTTTATGGCAACCCCGAGCTGAGAGCCCACTCCTTGGCTCCGTCTCTGCAGCCGGGTTCCCTGCTCCAATATCTGGGAGCTCTGCCGCACTCAGGCACCCCTGGTCTTCCTGTGACCCCGAGGGTCCTGAGACCACACTGTCCCAGCGAGGGTTCCACCCCCCGCTTAGCCACTGGAGTGATGTCCCTCAGCGGAGCTGACTTTTAAAAGTTCCAATTTTGTGCTCCGCTGCTCTATTGCTTGCCAGTAGCAGCTGGCAGAGGTCCCCTCCCCGCCCCCCCGCCTTCAGTCTTTCCAAATATCGCCTCAGATTCACTTCTCCACACGTCCTACTTTCCAGAAAATGGTTGCTTTTCTGTTCAGAGAGTTGCTGCTATTCTTTTCTTCGATCTCCTCTTGAGTTTGTAGGTGTTCAGAAATGGTTTGATCCCTATCTAGCTGAATTCCTGGGACCAAACAAAATTTAGGTCTCCTACTCCTCCACCATCTTGCTCCTTTCCAGTCATCTGCATTTCTATACACTAACAATGAGGCAGAATAAAGAGAAATCAAGGAATGAATCCCATTTACAGTTGCACCAAAAACCATAAGATATCTAGGAATAAACCTAACTAAAGAGGTAAAGGATCTGAACTCTGAAAACTATAGAACACTGGGCGCCTGGGTGGCTCAGTTGGTTAAGTGTCTGCCTTTGGCTCGGGTCATGATCCCAGTGTCCTGGGATGCAGCCTCGAATCGGACTCTTTGCTCAGTGGGGAGCCTACTTCTCCCTCTCCCTCTGCCTGCTGCTCTCCCTGCTTGTGCTCTCTCTCTCTGTCAAATAAATAAATAAAAATCTTTTTTAAAAAATGAAAACTACAGAACACTTATGAAAGATATTGAGGAAGATACAAAGAAATGGAAAAACATTCTATGCTCATGAATTGGAAGAACAAATGTTATTAAAATGTCTATGCTACCCAAAGCAATCTACACATTCAATGCAATCCCTATCAAAATAATGCCAGCATTTTTTACAGAGCTGAAACAAACAATTCTGAAATTTGTATGGAACCAGAAAAGACCCTGAACAGCCAAAGTAATGTTGAAAAAGAAAACCAAAGCTGGAAGGCATCACAATTCCAGACTTCAAGCTGTATTACAAAGCTGCAATATACACAGTATGGTACTGGCACAAAGCAGAAACATAGATCAGTGGAACAGAATAGGGAACCCAGAAATGGACCCTCAACTCTATGGCCAACTAATCATTGACAAAGCAGGAAAGAATAGCCAATGGAAAAAAGACAGTCTTTTCAACAAATGGTGTTGGGAAAATTGGACAACCATATGCAGAAGAATGAAACTGGACCACTTTCTTACACCATACACAAAAATAAACTGAAAATGGATGAAAGACCTAAATGTGAGACAGGGATCCATCAAAATCCTAGGGGAGAACATAGGCAGGAACCCCTTTGACCTTGTCTGCAGCAACTTCTTGCTAGACACGTCTCCAAAGGCAAGAGAAACAAAAGCAAAAGTGAACTATTGGGACTTCAAGATAAAAAAGCTTTTGCATAGCAGAGGAAACAGTCAACAAAACTAAAAGGCAACCTCGGGAATGGTAAATATTTTTTAAATTAATTTCATTTTCCATGTGTCCATTGATAGTATATAAAATATTTTACATTTCTCAACTCATTTACAAGTTCTAATAGGTTTTGGGTAGATTACTTACGACTTTCTGCTTAGATGATCATGTGTCTACAAATAAAGGAGGTATAAAATTTTTCCTTTCCATTATATATGTCTTTAATATTTTTATTGCTTTTTTGCACTTGCTAGGATTTCCAGTAAAGTGTTCAATATAAATGGTGAGAGTTAATAACCTTTGCCTCATTCTTGATCATAGAAGGAAAACATTTAATCTTTCACCTTTAAATAAGATCTGTCCTAGGTTTTACATATGTCTTTCATTAGGTTCATAAATTTTCTTTCTACTTCTAGTCCGCTGAGAATTTTATCAGGAATGGATGTTGGAATTTATAAAATGTATTTTCTGCCTTTATTTAGAATATTATATAGTCTTTATTTTTAAAATGTTAATATGATAAATTATACTGATTGATCCTGAAATACTACACCAGTCTTGCATTCTGGGATGACCCTCTCTTGATTATGATATATTACCTTTTCAATATATTGCTGGACTCTATTTGCTAACATTAAAATTTTTTCATGTATGTTAATGATAGATATTGGTCTAAAGTTTCCTTTTCTTATAATACCTTTGATGTTGCTCCACTGTCCTCTAGCTTGAATTGTTGTTTTCCATGTAAAAATCTGTTGTCATTCTCTCTTCCTTAACATATAATACATCATTTTCTCTCTGGCTGTTTTTAAGACAGTCTCTTTATCTCTAACTTTAGGCAATTTGATTATGATATCCTACATTTTTTTCTCCTACTTGGGTTTTGTTGAGCTTGATTCTGTGGCTTTAGAGTTTTCATCAAATCTGGAAAAATTTCCTCCAATATTTCTTCAAATATTTTTTGTGATCCTTCCCACTCATCTTCTTCTAGGACTCCAGTTACATATACCAAGGAAGAAGAGAAAAATGGAATTTATGTGCAACCAGAAATCTCTGTAACATGAATATTGTAAATCAAACAACAGATCCTGTTCCAACTTTTGCACTGGCTTTATCTTACTTAATTCTATAGTTCACAATAGACATTTTAGATCATATTTATTTTCAAATATCCTGTGGTGTAAGTAAATATTTCTACATTTCTTCTTTCAAAGAGAACATACCTTAGTACCATAGCTATTTCAGTATAAGTCAGTGTTCAATAACTATTGTTGTCTAACTGCTTGGATCTCTAATTTCAGATGTCTGTTTTCCTAAGTAAATAGTAATTGCCTCCACCTGGGCAGAGTGTACTGCTATCTTTTTGAGTACTTAGCTAAAACAACTATCCTGTTTTTATGTGAAGTCACAATACAGTAGGGTATGTGAAATCATAGAATTATAACCAATAAATAGAAGAAATACAGAGGAGGAAGCAATTCATTCAATCACAGATGAAGGGCTGTTACAAAAAGTTATCAACAGGAGGGCAATACTAGGTAGGAGTCTGAAGAACACCCACCAGCTGGGTAGGAAGGGAAAGAAATATATTAGAGTTATAGAAATATAAGAGCGTCTGCTCTGATGGGTTACTGAGAGCCTTTCAGCGTTGTGGAAGAACAAAATGGGAGGTATAAGAAAGAGATTTGGGTTGGAAAAAAAGATGCCTTGTATGCCAGAATGGAGAGTTTGAATATAACTAGGGGAGTGACATGGTCAGATTTGCATTTCAAAACTACTCTGGTACTTATGTAGGGAGAAGAAACACTAGAGGCTAGGAGATTTGTGGAGAGAACTGTAATCCAGGAACAATACAGTGAAATTCTAGATTAAGGGAGCAAAGAGAAACAAAATAGGACAGATTCAGGAGATGATTGGCCAATTTTTTTATTGTATGCTAGTCACTGATCTACATGCCTAATGTATATTAACACATTCCTTTCTTCACGTCATCCCAGGAAGTAGATATGATTTTACACGTAAAGAATCTGAGATCACGTAAATGTGTAAACAGAATTCAAATGCAGGTATTCTGACTCTATGGCCCACATTTTTGACCTTAAGAAGCACAATTAATAGAAATTGAGAACTGGATATAGGAACAAAGGAGATTCTTACCAGTATTTAGTATTAGGTAAAAGGTAATGAATGAGTAAGAAAGAAATGATGAAGTACTCCACCAGTGTCATTCCTTACATTGATTTTATGTGTCCTAAATATGGAATTTTCTATAGGAAATGTCAAGTCCTATAGAAATTTATATTATTTCCTTAAAATTTGTGAACCGAACACAGAGCTAGAATGCCATATGCTGAATTGTAATCTAAGTTTGGATACCCTGGAGTAGAACATTCCCAATCCTCAGGACACAAGTCTGACTCCCAACCCAGAACACACATATACTCATGAACATTCTCTTTTGAAAGAGATGAAAAAAAAATCACCCCCCTTCCTTGCTCTCTACTTCTTGTTAGCTCTGACCAAAATGTGGGTTCTCTAATTATTAAATAGTCCTAACAGTTGGGCTGATTACCCAAGGAAGTGTGGGCTCTTCACAAACAGGGCTGAAATTGGCTGACACCATCACTTACTGGTCCTTTAGCACAAGGGGTAGTATTCATTTCTAGCCTCTAGCAGCACATTCACAAGTTGGCCCCATAATTAACTAAATAGGCCCCTTCATTTAGGAGTGCCCCAGTCCTGAAGTCTCAGTCCTGTCAGAAAGTCATCTCCTCTAGCCTATTTACTGGGGAGAGAAGGACTATTTATGAAAGCAAGCTTATCTTTGACATGAATCACCACATTAACATGCATTTCAAATTAATGGACCCCATTCTACCCTCTCAGTGTCCATTGGCTCCGAAAAGATAGCTACACCCATACAATTTCATTTGCACTCTGTCAGGCACTCCATTACCTGCTACAGACTGGGGAATCCAGCTACTGAGGGGAGACTCCTGCTAGCTCCCATATTCTCTCAGCAAACAATATATTGAGTCAGCTCAAAGGCTATATAGGTACATATCTCAAGAAAAAAGCCTAAGGATATATGATGAGAGTTTAATAATAGAAGAATGCCTCTTTTCCCTATGTGTATTGTGTTAATGTTAGGATGGGGGGAGATGAATCAACATTCTTCCATATCCTAACATTCTTCCATATCCTAATGCCTATGGATTTAATTCAGTCTAGCTAATTAAATATTTGTTGATTATCTACTAGTTAGTTACCAAGTACTGTGCTATGCAGTGGTAATATCAAGAAAACCAGCATATGGTTTCTGTCCTTAAGATGCTCACCATCTACAATCCAACAATTCCACTACTGGATATATCTGAGAGAAATGAAATCACAGTCTTGAAAAGATATTGTAGCATTATTAAAATAGTCAAATCATGGAAACAACCTGAGTGTTGAATAGATAAAGAAAATGTGCTATATACATACAAACATATAGTGGAATATTATCTCTTTTAATAAAAAGAAATCTTGCTATTTGCAACAACATGGATGGACCTTGAGGGCATTATGCTAGTTCAAACAAATCAGAGAAAAACAAATACTGCATGATCTCATGGGAACCTAAACAGAAACTCACAATAGCAGAGAACAGATTGGTGGTTGCCAGAGGTCGAGGATAAAAGTGGGGGAAGTGGGTGAAGGTGACCAAAAAGTACAAACTGACATCATAAGGTAAATAAGTTCTAGGTATATAATGGACAACATGACTAATATAGTTAATTATACTGTACTGTATATTTGAAAGTTGATAAGGGACTAGATAGAAGCAGGGACATTTAATTCATTGTAACAGGAGTTAAAGCAGCAAATACTGGCACAGATTTTAATAAGTTGGTATGTTTGTTGGGAATGTATAGAGATTCACACCTGAATTTTTATATTTTCTCCATTAGAAAGATATAAAGTCATCAATAAAGAGTGAAAAGGGAGAGTTTTATTGAAGTTTGAAGTACTGTTTGAGTTTATGAAACACTTTGACTAGTTTTTATTTCTTGGTGTCCTGGAAATACCTCCTTTCTTATTAAAGATCAAAGTATTGTCTAGCCCAGAGACTGCTCATAGCTAACAATGGAAGATTTTAAGACATTGTCTATTCTTTATCATCAACTTGACTCTATTTATATGTATTACATTATAAAATTATAAATATTGAGATTTCATAAGATTGTAAAGTCATAAATATTGAATGTGTAAGAAGAATTAGAGATTATCCATTCACTGCCCTTGCTACAGATAAAATTAAGTCAGAAAATTTTAGCAATTTGCACATGAAACCTAGCTACATAGTGGTAAAAAGAATAGATCCCATATATTTTAATTTTCATTTCAATGATATTCTATACTTCTCATGTTTAGTAACTTGTAATATTATTTTCTAGTTGGCACTCAGCTAAATATTATTGCAGTAGATGAAATGTCTACTAATACAGTGTCCACCTTGATATCTATTATAAATCTAAAGCATTTCTTTATAAGGTATTCTCTTAGCTCTTCAAGTATTGGCTCTTTCTTGTTCTTCAGGTATCACTTCACATGTCTGTCTCAGGAAGGTCTTTCCCAACCAACTCCCCATATACATCTCTGGGACTATCACACCATCACACCTTATTTTATTTCCTTCATAACAATATTCCTAGGTTATGGTGATGTCTGTCAGGACTGTCCACCATAAAGTTACTATTTTTCTTCTTAAATAAAATAACTAGTAAGTATTTTATGAAGAGATACTTTGAGATTATGTAAAAATCTCATTTCTCATCAGGATACTTTTGTCTACTTGTCTTACTGATGATTTTTTTCCCTGTTTTTATTTATTTATTATTTATTTTTTGATGTAGTGTTCTATGATTCATTGTTTGCATATAACACCCAGTGCTCCATTCAATACGTGCCCTCTTTAATACCCATCACCAGGCTAACCCATCCCCCCATGCCCCTCCCCTCTAGAACCCTCAGTTTGTTTCTCAGAGTCCATAGTCTCTCATGGTTCGTCTCCCCCTCCGATTTCCCCCCCTTCATTTTTCCCTTCCTGCTATCTTCTTCTTCTTTTTTTTTTAACATATAATGTATTATTTGTTTCAGAGGTACAGGTCTGTGGTTCAACTGTCTTACACAATTCACAGCGCTCACCATAGCACATACCCTCCCCTGTTTTGTTTTATTTTTATACTGTTGATCCATTGCTCTTTTGTAAGTTGTTTGGGAGAAGTCTGACTCCAGTCTATTTTTCCCTCCTTGTAAGTCATTTGATATTTTTGATAGAAGGCCTTAAGAAAATTTTTTTCTAGATCTTGAATTCTAAGTTTACTAGGATATGTCTCAAAGCTGGCCATTCCAGGCCCTTTTTCTCAGGTACCCACTGAACCTTTTCAAGATGTCAATTCAGATCTTCATTTGTTACTGGAACATCTTTTGGATTAGTTTTAAATAATAGTTTTATCCCATTGTTTTCTTTTTCTGCTTTATGGACTCCAATACACACACACACACATTTTTCTTTGCCTGTCTTCCATTTCAACCACTTTCTCTCTGTTCCTTTTTATTTTTTGTGTCACTTTTCATTATCTTTTGTTTTCCTACTTCAATATGTCATAAAAATTTCACTTGAGTCTGTTTTCCCTTGAGTACACTATGATCATATTTATGATCATTTTCTTTTTCATGTCTTTATTGAGTTTAGTCAATCCTTTTCAATTTTTACTACTTTTTGTCCATTTCTGTCTTTAATGTTTTCATATCCGTAAATGCTTGTTTAGAATTCTAAATTCAATTTGGAGTTCTTTTACTACAATTTATCTTCTTCATGTTATCTGGGGACAAATTCTCATCAAATGAAATATTTTGATTCTGATTTTGTTATCCTATAGCAAGCAGCCTTGAATAGATTTATTCATTTTTGTCTTATTCATTTTGTGGGTATGTGGTGGCAAACAAAATTTTTAGTTCAATGGTGCCCTCTTATGTCAGTGCAGCAGAGCAGAGTTATCTAATGGATTTTGTATGGGGGTTGCTGGGGGAGATGGGGGAGGGACTGTGCGTCTTCCAGTTTTAGAGTACTTTTTGGCTTGCAAGACCCTAACATTTCTTTCTTTCTTTCTTTTTTGATTAAGAAAATGTATATTTTATTTTTAAAAAATTTTTTATTATGTTATGTTAGTCACCATACAGCACTTCATTAGTTTTTGATGTAGTTTTCCATAATTCATTATTTGCGTATAACACCCAGTGCTCATTGCAATACGTGCCCTCCTTAATACCCATCACTGGGCTAACCCATCCCCCCACCACCCTCCCCTCTAGAACCCTCAGTTTGTTTCCCGGAGTTCGTAGTCTCTCATGGTTCATAGCAGCAATGTCCACGATAGCCAAACTGTGGAAGGAGCCAAGATGCCCTTCAACAGACGAATGGATAAAGAAGATGTGGTTCATATATACAATGGAATATTACTCAGCCATCAGAAAGGATGAATACTATTTGCATCGACATGGATGGAACTGGAGGGGATTATGCTAAGTGAAATAAGTCAATCAGAGAAAGACAATTATCATATGGTTTCACTTATTTGTGGAACATAAGGAATAGCACGGAGGACATTAGGAGAAAGAAGGGAAAAATGAAGGGGTGGAAATCAGAGGAGGAGATGAACCATGAAAGACCCTAACATTTCTCTTTTGCTTCCTTTATACTTCACCATCCAATCATCAAAAATACCTTTCCCTTATTGTTTTGTTTTTTACCCCCCCCAGAAGCAACATATTACAAAGACTGTCACCTGGAGTTGTGTGGCCTTTTAAATCTCTTTCCTGTAGTCAGTGCTCTGATCTACTTTTCCAATAATTTCAACCTAAGGGTGAACCTTCTCCTATGTGGTATTGGTTTTAAATCAATCTTTGACCATCACTAGCTCTTTTCTACTCTCTTTCCAGCAGTTTTTCCTTTCCTGATCACCATGAAGACTTGCAGACTTACACGAAGAACATGAGAGACAGCTCACTTGAATTTTTATATATACATATATAAAGGTAATTTGAAGTTTGAATGTTTTCTGTCTACTAGTTATGCTTGGAGTGTAGTTATGTGTAGTTTGTTTGTTCTTTTATTGTTCTGTATTGTATCTGAAAGAATATGGGAAGATACACATTAAAACAGGTGAAATTTTTTGTAGTGACCAGAAATTCTATTCTAAAATTATTTTTAGCTCATTTTTGAATGAGTGATATATTAATATAGTTCAAATACAAAAGTACAAAAAAGTGAAAAGTTTCTTGCCTACTTTTATCTTCTATAGCTCCTTACTAATTTTTAGTCCTTATGTGTTCTTCCAGAAATTTTAATGTAATATATATGCATATAAAGTTATTTGTCCACCCCTTGATTTTATATAAATGGCATGCTACTATACATACTGTTTTGCAGTTGGATTTTTTTCACTTAGCAATACATCTTGCAAATCTTTCCATTTCAGTATATGAAGTGTTTCCTTATTATTTTTTACATAGTTTTTCATTTTATGAGTGTCTTAATGTATTCAGTTCCTATTGATGAAAACTGAATACATTTTGCCAAATTAGTCTCCATAGAAACTGTACTAATATACATTCCTACCAGCAATGTATGAAAAGATCTATTTCCTCACAGCCTCACTAACATAGTATATTATCAAATACATCTAACATTTTAATTTTTAACAATTCTAGAGGTGAAAATTGGCATTATAGTGTCATTTTATTTACATTTGTATCATGAGTAAGTTAAGCATTTTCATATATTTAGGAACTATTTGCATTTCCTTTTCTGAATTGTATTTCCATAGCCTTTACCTAAATCTGGTATATTTCCAAATAATTATTTGAACCTTGAATTAGGGTTCTGTAATGAATACAAGGCTGACCCTTGAATACAAGTTTGAATGAAGAAAAATTATTATATGAGACTGACCATCAGACCAAGAGAAAGGAAATTCATAGGCTGTAATGATCCAAGTGGATTCCCTCACCTCAAAATTGAACTGGCCCAAGACTGAGTCAGATGTTCATAATTCCTTAAGATAAAATATACTATGGATTGAAGATGTCAGTTTCTTCTGAACTGGTACCAGGATAAGCCAAAGTGATCTGCTGGATGAAGTCATGAGTGAAAGGAGAAACAGAAAGAGATGATGGGCAAGAATAAACAAATGAGGAAGATACTCCATGGGAAACAGAAAAGAGGGATGATATGAATATGTGGAAGATGTGAGGAAGAGGCTTAATTTGCCTAATGCAATGAGAATTTTCTTTTTATCAATGTCTTTGAGATGGCATGTTGTAGCCTTTCAAAAAGACTTTCTCAACTTGAACTAGTTTGTGTGGGTTTCTTTGTGTTAATTAGAATACTTTTCCTATAAATAACATTAGTTTTGTTTTCTATTACTTGAAGGGGTACAAGAACAGCCAATGGATGGAAGATTTAAGGAATTAAGGAGTAGCTCACATCTGATATATGGAATACACTGTTTCAGGTAGCCAAGTATTTCCTTATATTGGAACTATTCCAGTATAGTCTGGTCAACTCCTAGGCAGGTATGTCAAAGAGAGGATGCCAGCATCAAATGAGTCATTGATTTAGATGTTATTTAAGCTTTCTTTCATAAGAAAGAAATTTATAAGAAGATTTATAAGATGATCTCATTATCTATTTAATATTTGCTTATTGAATAAAGACCCTAAATTTAAAAATATCTTTTTAAAAATAAAATATCTTTATTATTGGAAGAAATAAATCTTCTAAAACATTTAGAAGCCAATTTTCTAGTTAGCAAAAGAGAAGAAACTGGGAATCAGAATCAGGGAACTTGTTTGGCATATACAGCTCAGCTTCACTGCTGTTAAGAAGCTGACCCTGTGTTCACAGGTAGGCCATGTATTTCCCTGCTGGGCATAAAAAAAATCTCACATGATACCAGTATCAGACAAAGTCACTCTGAGATCATGACAGTGTGAGACAAAAATGATGTCACTTTTTTTTTTCCATTTTTTAAATTTAAATTCAATTAACATAAAATGTATTATTGGTTTCAGAGGTAGAGAGCAGTGATTCATCAGTCTTATATAATACCCAGTGCTCATTACATCACGTGCTTTCCTTAATGTCTATCAGCCGGTTATCCCATCCCCCACCTCCCTCCCCTCCAGCAATCCTGTTTGTTTCCTATGATTAAAAGTCTCTTACGGTTTATCTTCCTCTCTAGTTTTCTTTTTGTTTTCAAGATTTTATTTATTTATTTATTTAACGGAGAGAGACACAGCGAGAGAGGGAACACAAGCAGGGGGCGCGGGAGAGGGAGAAGCAGGCTTCCCGCCGAGCAGGGAGCCCGATGCGGGGCTCCATGCGGGGCTCGACGCGGGGCTCCATGCGCGGCTCGACGCGGGGCTAGATCCCAGGGCGCTGGGATCATGACCTGAGCCGAAGGCAGACGCTTAACGACTGAGCCACCGAGGCGCCCCTCTTCCTCTCTAGTTTTATCTTGTTTTATTTTTTCCTCTCTTCCCCTATGATTCTCTGTTTTGTTTCTTAAATTCCACATATCAGTGAGATCGTATGATAATTGTCTTTCTCTGATTGGTAATGTCACTTTATAATTCAATCTAAGCATAAACAAAATCAAGATCACTGTGCCACCCATAAAATACCAAAACATCCCTCTCCTGGCTAATTTGAATAATCGCTACTTCTGTACCAGTTACAGCTTTATCCACTCTTTTGTCTGCCCTATCCACTTATTGAAAAAATCAATTATGGAATTGTCCCCACTTTCTGACAGTACCCTAGGTAGAGCAAACCTGCTTTTTTAGATTCCCCCATCAAATCACCCAACCAAAGCCAAAAATGCTATAAACAGATTCTTTTCAACACCCTTGTATTATTCTGCTGAGGCTACCATAACAAAATACCATACACTGGGTAGCTTAAACAACTGAAATTTATTTCCTTATGGTTCGGGAGGCTAGCAGTCTAAGAACAGGGCGTCAGCATGGTTAGTTTCTAGTGAGAACTCTCTTTCTTGGCTGGGTGATGGACCTTGGGGAGGGTGTGTGCTATGGTGAGTGCTGTGAATTGTGTAAGCCTGATGAATCACAGACCTGTACCCTGAAACAAATAATACATTATATGTAAATAAAAAAAGAATGATGTAAAAAAAATGCTTTTAAGGAGTAAAGCAGCATTATGGAATGATCACCATGTAATAAAAATCTGCAGAATCCATAGAGAAAAAAAAAAAGAACTTTCTTTCTGACTTGCAGATAAGATAGTGGAGAGAGAACAAGCTTTCTGGTGTCTCTTCTTCTTCTTTCTTTCTTTCTCTTCTTCTTCTTCTTCTTCTTCCTTCTTCTTCTTCTTTGTTTTAATGTATTCTCCATGCCCAGTGCGGAGCCCATTGCAGGGCCTGAACTCACGATCCTGAGACCAAGACCCAAGCTGAGATCAAGACTCAGACCCTCAACAGACTGAGCCACCTAGGTGCCTGTGCCTCTTCTTATAAGGGCACTAATCCCATCATGAAGACCACATCCTCATGACCTCACCTAACCTTGATTATCTCTTAAAGGCCTTATCTTCAAATATCATTGGGTTGGGGGTTAGGATTTCCACACATGAATTTGGTTGGGGGATACATTCAGTCCATAACAACCTTTTTACTGAGATACCCCATGATTCCATGGTGTGCATCTTTTCTTACTGTATCAAGTAATAAAATAAACTTGTTAAATTAAAGATCTATTCCTGGTGGCCTTTAGCTGCCACTTTGTTTTCATTAAATTTAGAGTATTAGGCAAGTAGAAAGATTTTTAATAGAAAGTTGATATTTCTTGGAAAAAAATTAAACCAAAGTGTTGAAAAACATTGCTTAAATTGCACTGATAAGACCAACACCTTGATATTTACAGTATCTACTTCGCATCATACACACTACACATGGGATGGAATTTTGGAGGAAGAAGTTCCCATTTAAATAAAACCAACTATTTAATGTAAACACAAATTGCATCAATAGATTTCAAGTTGTCAGAAGTCTGGCTTACGGTAACATAATTCAATCTGCTAATATTTGTCTAGAATATTTAGGTTAATAATCCTCTATTGTCCTGCATTATACCCTTGAAACATATCAACAGTTCTTCAAATGTCCTCAGGCAATGATTATGGAATACTTAATTCACAAACCCACATATGCATAATTTAAAGATTTTCCTTAAAATTCATGTTTCCTATCATGAGTTTAAAACGAATAACTAATGGAGTAATCTCAGGCAGTCTAAATAAACACAATCATGCCACAAATATTCTTTTTAGCCAAAGGTGCCAGGATTTCAGAAGAATGCCCTTTCCCACTCAGCAGATAGAGCACTTGTTCTTGGGAGACAGGTATCTGTAAAAACTGACATCCCCCATAAGATCTGTTCAAACTTGCATAATGACTTTTATGGCCAGAACTTCTAACAATAAGCGAAATCCAAGATCCAACAAATTTAAATTACTTTGTTCTGTATTGCTGAAGAAATTGTCTTACTTATATGTGGAATAGTCATCACTCCTATGGCTCAGTTTTAGAGGAAATAGAGGTCCTGGTGCATACATCTCTCCCTTTTATTCAATAATGCCTTAGATTACATAGAAGCTCTGTGTCTTCATAGTTTAAGACTTAAAGCCTTTTATCTAAATGCAAGCACCAGGCTATTAGGCTTTAAACTGAGTAGAATTCCCTACCTAGCAAAATACCATGAATGCAGAAAGTACTTATAAATACTGTAGGGGAGGGGTACCTTAACCAGGGCTACTCAAACCTAAATATCCATAGGAATCATATGATTATTAAATATTATTAAAATGCACATTCTGATTCATTTGGTCTGGGGTGGTATCTGAGATCCTACATTTCTAGAACACTCCCAGATGATACCCATGCTGCTTGGCTGTCATTTATTTTTATCTTTTTGCTAGTAAAGCTGTAGTAATCTGCTATTTCATTGTGGAAATCAAAATATCCCTTTGGGATTTCCCTCTTTCTCGCCCCTTCTCATCTACTCCATCCCTTGGCTAAGCCCACTTAAGCAGTGTAAAGTACAATTTAGGTTATTGAACACTGTATTTCCTACAATACATCAGATATCAAAACAAAACAAAACTAATATGGTTTACATGACATACAAAATCAAATGCTTCTCATTAATTTCCTCTGATCATCACTCAAATTAGAAGCAATCTGTCTTATGTTTAAAAATGAGACACATGCTTATTGGAAACAAAAAAGCAATTTTAAAAATGCTGTATAACACAAAGATCACTAAATTGTGTTTAACCTAACTGCATTATTCATATCTACTACCACCTATAACAATTACTATTGTTGTTGATCACTTGTAGTATACATTAAAAAAATCCTTCCACAATACTTGTCATTCTTCTCAAGCTGGAACAATTATGTTTGTACTTATTCTTTAACCTAATTTAAGTCCTAAAATCAATAATGAATACTATTAGGGAAAAAGACAACAAATTATCCATCGCTACATGGAATTTACAACCTAAATGTATAAAACCAATATATTAAACTGAAAAGTTTAAAATTTAATTATGGTTTGATTAATCCTTTTTCTCCTGAATTTGTCCAAATTAACTGAGGGCATAGTCATTGTCCTGGGCCCACTTCTCAAGTATTTACAACTAAACTTTAAAGTTTTGTGCAGTCTTTTCCAAATTGATCTTTATATCTCCTATTTTCCAATTCTAAAGATAATGGCAGGGGAAGGGTATCTTCTAAATATCTAAATATTCTAAATTACTGTACCTCAAAAACTAAAACCTTTCAATTTCAAATACTCGTTATTTGACCATTGGCTGTAAAAGTCTTAGGGTTCCTATGTTTTCCTTTCATTTATATTAATGTTTTCTCAGCAATTCAATTTTATATAACTTGTTGTTCTAACTGAAAGAAAGCCTGAGTAATTCACAGAACAAATGTTTCTGTTGCAAATTTAGTATTTCTTTCAAACTACTAGAGGACTACAAAGTAAAACAAAGTTCCGGTTGACTGCCATCTATGACCATTCTTATGGTGCTATTCAGGCCTCTGGATCTGTCCCACCCACTACCACTGAGATGAAATAGCATTGGATACACAACACCCAGGTTTCAGCACATCTTTATCTTTTATACATTTCTTTTTTTATTTGTATTTTCATTTATTTATTTATTAAAGTTTTTAAATTCCAGTATAGTTAACATACAGTGCTATACTAGCTTCAGGTGTACAGTACAGTGAGTCAACAGTTCTATACGTTACTCGGTCTCATCATGGTAAGTGTGCTCTTAGTCCCCTTCACCTATTTCACCCATCCCCCTCCCACCTTCCCTCTGGTAATTATAAGTTTGTTCTTTATATTTAAGAGTCTGATTTTGGTTTGTCTCTGTTTTTCTTTGTTCATTTGTTTTGTTTCCTAAATTCCACATATGAGTGAAATCATATGGTATTTGTCTTTCTCTGACTGACTTATTTCACTTAGCATTATACTCTCTAGCTCCATCCATGTTGTTGCAAATAGCAAGATATCATTCTTTTTTGTGGCTGAATAATTCCATTGCATATATATACCACATCTTCATCTATTCATCAGTTGATGGACACTTGGGCTGCTTCCATAGTTTGGCTATTGTAAATAATGCTGCAGTAAATATAGGGGTGCATATATCCTCTTGAATTAGTGTTTTTGTATTCTTTGAGTAAATACCCAGTAGTAGGAATTACTGGATCTTATAGTAATTCTATTTTTAACTTTTTGAGGAACTTCCATACTGTCTCCCCCAGTGACTGCACCAGTCTGCATTTCCATCAAGAAAGCATGAGGGTTCCTTTTTTTCTACATCCTCACCAACACTTGTTGTTTCTAGTGCTTTTTATTTTTGCCATTATGATAGATGTGAGATGATATCTCATTGTGGTTTTGATTTGCATTTACCTGATAGTGAGTGATGAGCATCTTCTCATGTGTCTGTTGGCCATCTGCATGTCTTCCTTGGAGAAATGTCTGTTCATGCCTTCTGCCCATTTTTTAATTGGATTATTTGTTTTGAGTGTGTGTGTGAGACATGACCCAAGCCGAAGGCAGACACTTAACGACTGAGCCACCCAGGCACCCCTGTGTGTGTGTGTTGAGTTGTGTAAGTTCTTTATATATTTTGGATACTAACCCTTTATCAGATATGTCATTTGTAAATATCTTCTCTCATTCAGTAGGTTCCATTTTAGTTTTGTTGATTTTTTCCTTTGCTTTACAGAACCTTTGATGTAGTCCCAATCTTTGCTTTTGTTTCCCTTGCCTCAGGGGACATATATAGAAAAATGTTACTACGGCCAATTTCAGAGAAATTCCTGCCTGTGCTGTGTTCTAGGATTTCTATCATTTCAGGTCTCACATTTACGTCTGTAATCCATTTTGAGCTTACTATTGTGTATGACGTGAGAAAGTGGTCCAGTTTCATTCTTTTACATGTAGCTATTCAGGTTTTCCCAACACTGTTTGTTGAAGACACTTTTCCCCATCACATACTCTTGCCTCATTTGTCAAAGAGGAATTGATCATATAACCATGGGTTTATTTGGGGGCTCTCTATTCTGTTCTATTGATCTATATATCTGTTTTTGTGCCAGCACCATGCTGTTTTGATTACCACAGCTTTGTAGTATATCTTGAAATCTAGAATTGTAATACCTCCAGTTTTGTTCTTTTTCAAGATTGCTTTGGCTACTCAAGATCTTTTGTGTTCCATTCAAATTTGAGGAATATTTGAATTCTGTGAAAAATGCTGTTAGTATTTTGATAGGGATTGCATTAAATCTGTAGATTGCTTGGGAGGTACGGACATTTTAAAAAAATATTTTTTCTTCCAATCCATGAGGATGGAGTATCTTTCCATTTGTGTCATCTTCGATTTCTTTCAACAATGTTTTATATTTTTTGGCCAAGCTTAAGTTCATTCCTGAGTATTTTATTATTTTTGATGCAGTTATAAATGGGATTGTTTTCTTAGTTTCTCTTTGTGCTGTTTCATTATTAGTGTACAGAAATGCAATTGATTTCAGTATATTGATTTTGTGTCCTGTGACCTTACTGAATTCATTTATCAGCTCTAGCAGTTTTTTGGTGGAGACTTTAGGATTTTCTCTCTATATAGTATCATGTCATCTGCAGTTAGTGAAAATTTTACTTCTTCTTTACCAATTTGGATGCTTTTATTTCTTTTTCTCATCTGACTGCTATAGCTGGGACTTCCAATAATATGCTAATTAAGTGGTGAGAGTGAACATCCTTGTCTTGTTCCTGATCTTAGAGGAAAAGCTCTCAGTTTCTCACCATTGAGTATGATGTTAGCTGTGAGTTTTTCATAAGTGGCCTTTATTATGTTGAGCTGTGTTCCCTCTAAACCTACTTTGTTGGGGTTTTTTATCATGAAAGGATGTTGTACTTTGTTAAATGCTTTTCTGCATCTATTGAAATGATCTTCTGGTTCTTATCCTTTCTCCTGTTGATGTGATATATCATGCTGATTGATTTGCAAATATTGAACCACTCTTGCAACTCAGGAATAAATCCCACTTGATTGTTGTGAATGATTTTTTAATGTTGTTGGATACAGTTTGCTAATATTTATTTGAGGATTTTGCATCTACTGTTCATCAGGGACATTGGCCTGTAGTTCTCTTTATTGTGGTATCTTTATCTGGTTTTGGTATCAGGGTAATGCTGGCCTCAGAATGAATTTGGAAGCTTTTCTTTTTCTTCTGTTTCTTGGAATAGTTTGAGAAGAATAGATATTAACCTTTTAAATGTTTGGTAGAATTCAGCCATGAAGCCATTTGATCCTGGACTTTTGTTTATTGAGAATTTTTTGATTATTGATTCAATTTCATTGCTAGTAACTGATCTGCTCAAATTTTCTATTTCTTCCTGATTCAGTTTTGGAAGGTTATACATTTCTAGGAATTTATTTATTTCTTCTAGTTGTCCAATTTGTTGGCATATAATTTTTCATAACATTCTCTTGTAATACTTTGTATTTCTGTAGTATTGGTTCTTATTTCTCCTCTTTCATATCTTATTTTATTTGAGTCTTCTCTTCATTTTTTTTTTTTTGTTTTTTGATGAATCTGGCTAAGGGTTTATCAATTTTGTTGATCTTTAAAAGAAACAACTCCTGATTTCTTTGTTCTGTTCTATTATTATTAAGTTTTTATTTCATTTATTTTTGCTCTAATGCTTATTAGTTCCCTCCCTCCACTGGTTTTGGGTTTTGTTTGTTCTTATTTTTCTAGCTCCTTTAGGTGTAAGGTTTAGTTTGGTTATTTGCGATTTTTCTTGCCTCTTGAGGTAGGCCTGTATTGTTATAAACTTCCCTTGTAGAATAGCTTTTGCTGCATCCCAAAGATTCTGGACAACTGTGTTTTCATTTTCATTTGTCTCCATGTATATTTTTTAATTTTTAATTTTAATTCAATTAGCCAACATATAGTTTAGTTTCAGATGCAGTGTATTTTTTTTATTTCCTCTTTGATCTTAGTTGATCTATTCATTGTTTAGTAGCATCTTATTTAACTTCCATGTAATTGTGGTCTTCCCTGATTTTTTCTTGTAGCTGATTTCTAGTTTCACAAAGTTGTGGTTAAAAAAGATGCATGGTATGACTTCAGTGTTTTCGAATTTGTTGAGACTTGTTTTGTGGCCCAACATGATCTATTCTGGAGATGTTCCATGTGTATTTGAAAAGAATGTGTATTCTGCTGTTTTAGGATGGAATGTTCTAAATATATCTGTTAGAGCTTTCTGCTCCAATGTATCATTCAAAGCCACTGTTTCCTTGTTGATTCTCTTTTTGGATGATCTGCCATTGATGTAAGTGGGGCGTTAAACTCCCTTACTATTATTGTATTACTAGCAAATACTTCCTTTATGTTTGTTAATAGCTACTTTATGCATTTGGGTACTTCCATGTTGGGTGCATATTTATAATTGTTATATCTTCTCACAGTATTTTTCCCTTTATGATTTTATAGTGTCCTTTTTTTTGTGGAGGTGTAGAGAGACAGAGAGCACAAGCAGGGGTATTTAAGGGCAGAGGAAGAGGGAGAGAGAGAGAATCCCAAGCGGGCTCCGTGTCCAGCACAGAGCCTGATGCAGCGCTCGATCTCACAACCCTGAGATCATGACCTGAGCTGAAATCAAGAGTTGGACGCTTAACCGACTGAGCCACCCAGGCGTCCCTTATAGTGTCCTTCTTAGTCTCTTGTTACAATCTTCTTTTAAAGTATATTTTGTCCAGTATAAGTATTGCTACCTTGGCTTTCTTTTTGCTTCCATTTGCATGAGAAATGTTTTTCCATTCCTTCCCTTTCAATCTGCATGTATCTTTAAGTCTGAAATGACCCAGAATGACTGTCACCCTACGTGTTTTGATTGGAGCAACTAGTCCATTTACATTCAAAGTAATTATTGATAGATATGTACTTATTGCTATTTTGTTACTTGTTTTATGGTTGTTTTTGTAGTTTTTCTCTGTTCCTTTCTTCTCTTGTTCTTTTCTTTTGCGGTTGGCTGGCTTTCTTTAGTGATATGCTTGGATTCCTTTCTCTCTCTTTCTACTATCTGCTATTTATTCCATCTAGTGTATTTTCAATTTCAGTTACTGAGTTCTTATCTCTGATTTTTTTGTTTTCTTTTTATTGAGGATCTCACTGAGGTCCTCCACTCTTTTCTCAAGTCCAGTGAGTATCTTTATTACCATTACTTTAAATTCTCTACCAGGCATATTACTCATCTCCATTTTCGTGAGCTCTTTTCTTGTGTTTTTTGTCCTGGTCTTTCACTTGGGATATACTTCTCTGTCTCCTCATTTTGTCTAACTCTGGATCTGTTTCTCTGTGTACAGTCAGCTATGTCTCCTGCTCTTGCAAGTAGTGGTCTTATGAAGAAGAGGTCTTATGGCTCCCTGAAGTGCAGTGTCCCCTGTTCACCAGAACCTGGGGCTTCCACTGGAAGACCTTTAAACAGCTTTTCAGTCTATCCTATCCAATTCATCTATTCAGGTTTTCTACTTTGATTAAACTTCTTCAATAGTGATTATCAGAAAATCATTCATTTCTCTAGAATTTCAAGGTATATATATAGATATAGATATATAGATATAGATATATTCTCCTATAATGCTTTTATTATCTATGATTGTGTTTCTATTTTTCATTCCTAGTTTTGATTTTGTTTAATAGCTCTTTTTCTTAATTCGAATCTGAATAAGTTTACCAGCTTTATTGAAGAAACGTTTTTGAATACATTTATCCATTCTTGCTATTTCATGTTGTATTTTTCAGATTTTATATTTACCAGTGCTCTCCAAATTTATTTTTTGTTTTATTTTTGCATTCATAATTTCATTTGATTAGTACTAAGTCCCTTTATTTTACTTTCCTTACTCTACTAATTAATGTATTTATAGCTAATTACTCTAATTAATGTATATATATATGTATATATATATATATATATATATATATATATATAGCTGAGCCTAGCATTAGCTGCATCCCCTAGATCTGATTCTAAAGTATCTCAAAAAATTAAAAATAAATAAATAAATAAAGTAATCTCATTTTCATTCCATATTCTCATTTACTCTTTTAAACAAATGGTATTTAGGAGTCTTACTCTACTTCCTCGTATTTAAGCTTTTAGATCACTTTTTTATTATTCATTTATAATTTTACTGTGTTAGGATCAGAAAAGGTGGCAATAAAATTCTCCATTTTGATTTAAGATTACTAAGGTTTTTATCTATGGTCAAACACATGATCACTGATTGAGGTAACTTTTTGTTTTAGACATGCTAACAACTCTATCTTTGCTTTTTGAGTAATTAAAAATTTTGATTTATATATGAAATTGAGTTGATTATATAATTCCATGTCCTTATTCATCATTTTCTCATTGCTAATTCTGAAGAAATATATATATATATATATATGTGTGTGTCCCTCACTATAATTGTATTTGTATCCACTTCATACACTCTGATGGTTTTGCTTTATATATTTAGCTGATATGTTGTTTGATATGCACAAGTATGTTCATTTTTTTTTATTTAATTAATTAATTTATTTATTTTTGACGCAGCAAAGCAAGGTTTATTGAGTGATAAACTACAAAGCTCCCAAAGAAGGAGGGTACCTGAGAGGATTGCCCAGTATGTTCATTCTTAATTAGCACTAACAACTAGTATACTTGATTTATTTGTTCCCTTTTACTTTATGTTTATTATTTATTTTCCTCCTTGTTTCTTATTTCTGCTGACTTGATCAAATATTCCCAATTCATTGGTGTGCATCTTTCTTTTTCAACACCCTTAGTCAAACAGGTTTCTCTAATTTTATGCAAAGACAAGCAAAAAGCTATTTCTCTTTACTGCTTCTTCTCCACCCCAGTAGAGATTTTAAAATGCTTTTGCTTCCTCATTCTAGTCGGACCCAGATGAGAACTTTAGGATGATATTGCTTAATCTTTTTTTCCATCCACAACCAACTTTCTCTGTTTTGTTGAAATTATTTAGTGTTTAGTGCCAGATTATTATATTTTCCTTTAAAATACTTTGCTTATCATTTTTCCTTTTTTATTTTCAACTATCTTGATGTTTGTTTTTTTATTATGTTATGTTAATGGTGATTAACCATACATTACATCATTAGTTTTTGATGTAGTGTTCCACGATTCATTGTTTGCATATAACACCCAGCACTCCATTCAATATGTGCCCTCTCTAATACCCATCACCAGGCTAACCCATCCTCCCACCCCCCTCCCATCTAGAACCCTCAGTTTGTTTCTCAGAGTCCATAGTCTCTCATGGCTCGTCTCCCCCTCCGATTCCCACCACTTCATTTTTCCCTTCCTGCTATCTTCTTCTTCTTTTTTTTAACATATAATGTATTATTTGTTTCAGAGGTACAGGTCTGTGATTCAACAGTCTTACACAATTCACAGCACTCACCATAGCACATACCCTCCCCAATGTCTATCACCCAGCCACCCCATCCCTCCCACCCCCATCACTCCAGCAACCCTCAGTTTGTTTCCTGAGATTAAGAATTCCTCATATCAGTGACCTCACTGATGTCTCTGTGCTTTATTTGTTAGTCTGTCTTTTTCTCAAGGTTGAATATATTTATTCCAACATGTTCATGACATTTTATCATGGTACAAGATTCTTAAGTTATAGTTCTTTTCTCTGAGCAGCATGTAGAAAGCATTGCTACTGTGTAGCTTCCCATATTGGAGATAAAAGGCCCGATTGTAATTGGATTCTTCATTTGTGAATTACTCAGACATTCTGTCTTAAAGCTTTTAAGACATTTTTTCTTAAATTTTAGACTCTCTGAATTTTATAAGCATATGTCCATCTGTATGACTTTACTTATCAGATGTTTCTAGACTGCATTGAACTCTTTCAGTTTGCCAACTCAAACCTTTCTTCAATTCAGTGTCATTTTATTTTACTTATTTATGAAATTAGTGTCTCTCTTCTATTGCTTTTTTTTTTTCTCTTTCTCCAACTTTCACTTTTGGCATATAAAGTCTCATAGACACATCCTCTAATATTCTTATCCTTTCCCTCATAATTTGCTTCTTTTTGTATTTTTCACTGTAGTTTTGATATGTTTCACCCTTCTGATCAGTAATTAAGGCCACTAAGTTCTCAATAGTCACCTCCTTTCCTACTCAGTTGCCCAAAATTTAAAATAAAAGGAATTGGGCATTTTAGTTTTTTATTTCATGTGCTATTTATTGTATTGATCCGGTTCTCCAGAGAAACAGAAACTATGGGACGTACACAGACACAAAATACACACACACACACCCCACACACCGATACAAAACCAGGAGACATGATGGTAGAGTTTCAAGTCTGAAGGCTGGCAGGCTTAAAACCCAGAAATAGCCAATATTTTATTTCTAGTCTAAAAGCATTAAAAAAGTCAATATCCCAGTTCGAAGGTATTTGTGCTAGTCAGGCCTTCAACTCATTGGATCATGTCCACTCACATGAGGGAGGGCAATCTGCTTCACTCAGTTTACTGATCTAAATGTTAATCTCATCCAAAAACAACCTCACACAGGTACACCAGAATAATGTTTGACCAAATATGTGGGCACCTCGTGGCCCAGTCAAGATGACACATAAACTTTACCATCAGAGCTATTATTCAAATAGAGCTATCTCCTCTCACACTCCTGTTAAAAAGAAATTGCCTTTTCTGTGTTTTCTGCTTCTTTTTTCTGGCTATGTCACCTAGTTATGTTACTATTTTTCTTTGCATTCTTCCTCAAGGCTCTATAAAGCTTAAGGCTCAGGTGCAGCTATTAATGTATGTTTAAGTGGCACCAATCCAGCAAAATAATAGTTTGCTACATGGCAACTTTTCAGTTCCCTGTCTGGGCTTCCAGAGGAAGTGTCTTTGCTCCTCTGGCCACAAAGACCAGTGTGCTCTATCAGTCTTGGAGGGAAGAGAAGACTCATCCCACCTTTAGAGCACTTTTAATTTCTTGGGTCCAGGAAGATGGGAAAAGTCCTCTCCAGAACATTTTCAAAAGCTAGAACTGTCTCTCCAGGATGCAAGATAGTCTCTCCTTGCCCTTGGGTTCTCCTACTCTGTTACTCATAAAAATTTTCAGAAACATAAAGGCACTAACTCTTTTCTTCTAAATAAACAGTTGGTGAGTTTACTTTTGGTCAGAGAAACTTTCTAAGAAGTCATGTGGCATATGTGGTTAAGAATGGTGGTTATAATTATTCGACTTTCTATTCCCAGTTTTTACTACCCACTGAGCCAGTTGGAGAGAAAATTAAAGATTCTGGGTCTAACAGCAAGAGTAATAATGAATTTTTATGGCCCATCCAATTTCTACAATTTAAATCCACAATTTGGGATCTCTGAGCTGGTATGTAGAAACCTGGGTTTTAGACTAAGCTCTTTCACAACTGAATTGTGTGCTTTTACAACAGAAATGTGTAATATAGAACTCATTTAATCTTTTAATCTCTGTCTCTCTCTATATGTATACACCCACACATCCACACATATATGTGTTTTACTTCTATAAAATGGGGAAATTACTGTTTATATGGTCTACCTCTCAACTTTATTTCCCAGAAATATTATATATAAAAAAATGAAATAGATAAAAGAAATTTAATTTAGATTCTGATGCTAACTTTTGACTTTTATACCAAACACAATAAAATTCTGAGCCATTCCTGGCAAGTGAACATTAGTAATTTGGGGATATAATTTTTAATTATAGTCATGCCTTTGCTCAAAAGGCATGGATAGTCTGTGCTCCACACTCCTTAGATAGGCATTCTAGTGCTCTATTATCTGGTCCTATTTTTATTTTGTCCTAACTTTTTTATGTACTATTCCCAATTACTAATGCTTCCACTTTAGTTATAATGGTCTACTCAGGTACTTCCAAATTATGAAATTTCCACATTGTCCACCTGTTTCAAAAGATCTGTAGTTTCAACTACTGCTTTTCCTTTTGGGATGAGTGCAAGACCCACATTGATCAGTAGGTCTTCTTTAACTACTCCTGTTGCCAAAAATCTCACATCTATGCTTAGACAAGTCAAAAACTATACACATCTTTTTAGGGCAGCAATAAAATTTCTTTATAATATTTTTATGGTGTGATGTTGAATTTTCATTTAAGTCTTCTAATATTATTTGACTTTTCATATATGTATGCACATTCTTGCATCTTTTGTTATATTTAAAATCCTTTGTGGTCAAAAATGGTAGTTGTTTTTTTTTTCTTTAAAGATTTTATTTATTTAATTGACAGAGAGAGACAGCGAGAGAGGGAACACAAGCAGGGGGAGCGGGAGAGGGAGAAGCAGGCTTCCTGCCGAGCAGGGAGCCCGATGCGGGGCTCGATCCCAGGACCCTGGGATCATGACCTGAGCCGAAGGCAGACACTTAATGACTGAGCCACCCAGGCGCCCCAAAAATGGTAGTTGTTTTTTACCACATCCTTCCCTATCTTCTCTAGGCCTAACATATTGCAGACATTCAAAACTTGAATTGTCAAGTTTTCCATGTGAGTGGAAATTCAAAATACTAGATCTACCATGTTGTTCTTAATTAATATCTAAATGTGGCTGATTCTTAGTTTTTAAATAATTCTAAGAATCATAAAATCATAAAATCATCCAGATTCCAAAAAAAAATCTAGTTTAATGTACATCAATTTTCACAATAACTTTGACTCTTCTAACTTAAAGTTTCCTTTATTCTTTCTGAGGAACATATCTATTCTCAGGCTGACATTCACCCCTACAAACCAGAATGGCCAAACCAGTTGTTAAAATATTTGGACATTTTTCTATAAGTTAGCAAATAGCTGCTACCTGACACCTCCCAGGTGGCCCACCAATACCCTAGTCTCCCATGCCTTTGCACCCCTTCATCTCCCAGAGCCTAGTGATCCCTACTAACTAAAAATAAAGGCATATTGCTTGTCATAACATGGGATCTCCAGGATTCTGCTTAAGGGCTATGGCTGTCTTCATTCTTTTTTTTTTTTTAAGATTTTATTTATTTATTTGAGAGAGAGAGAATGAGAGCCAGAGAGCACGAGAGGGAGGGAAGAGGGTCAGAGGGAGAAGCAGACTCCCTGCTGAGCAGGGAGCCCGACATGGGACTCGATCCCGGGACTCCAGGATCATGACCTGAGCCGAAGGCAGTTGCTTAACCAACTGAGCCACCCAGGCGCCCTGTGTTCATTCTTATTGATCAGTGTCCATGCTCTACAAGTTGTTAAATATATCTGACTATATTCTACAGAATCAGAATGTAAATTTATAAGTGGAAAAACTGAAATATAATCCTATAAATCCTTTTTCACCCCAGAAGTGATAGGCAAAACTGACCCACAAGGGTCAGCACAAGGTAGAAGATGTCATGAATAGATATTTACTGAGAACCTATTAGTTTCCAGGCACTGAACTATTTTTGTGTCTACCCTTTCTGGGCCCACCTTTAAGTCAATAAAATTATCTTCTGTGGGCAACAGTAATTTTCTTTCTGTGAAATGGAAACAGGCATACAAACTTCGCAAGCTTTAGAAGTATTTGCACTGTATGAGTTATTTTACTTGTCTGTTTTGCCTACCAGACTGTGAGTCCTTGAAGTCAGGGGCAGTGTTTCAATTATCTGTGTATAACCAGATTTTAACATAGTGGCAGACACACACTTAATTTGTTTTTAATATAACATTTTAACCACATTCCTCTTACTGAAATACTACTATTTTCTTTCATATAATTACATTTTTAAAATCTGAGTATAGTTGACCTACAATGTTACAATAGTTTCAGATAATCACATTTTTTAAATCTGAGTATAGTTGACCTACAATGTTACAGTAGTTTCAGATGAACAACATCTCTATACATATATTATGCTCACTGCAAGTGTAGCTATCATATGTATTTTTGGATGAATTGAACATCAATTATTTAGATGGTTAAGCATCAATTATTCAGTGGACTGATACATTTGAAATGCTTAGCATGTTTATTCTCTTACTCCATCTAATATTTTTCCAATAATTTTCTTAGTGCATGATTTTACTATCTCTCCTGTGATCCTCTGCATTTCAGGGGAGACTCCTAGAGATACAAAGCCTCTACCTAAAGACTCACTTATAAACAATAAGATACGCTGGTGATGGAAAAAAGAACCTTTGCGTAATGCATTAAAATTAACCACCTTTTTCCACAAAAAGAATTCCTGCTGACCCAAATCTAATTACCAAATGTTATACTTTCAAACACATAATTTTTCCCATTCCTGACTTCATAGGAAAAGGCTTTCTGCTACTATCCATATAAGTATGCCTAGAAATGTTCCATCGAGCCTTTCTCAGTATCTATCATAGTTCCAAAGACTGAGGTTTGCCAATTTGGTCACAAATCTTCAACGAAAAGAACAAAATAGGATGCTTCCTTCCTTGAAATCAAGCAATCAATTCTAATACACAAGACCTGCCCATTTGAGAAGTCAATCTTACTTAGATAGCAAACACTAAAAAAAGGTGAAGGAAAGAAAAAAGCCACAAATTTAGAGGAATCATCCCATATTTTTCTTGTAAACAAATATTTTTAAATGATATGCCTGCCTCTCTCTGCCATCACCATTATTCCATCTCTACCCTATAACCCAAGCAAAAATAATGGAAAAGAGAAACAAAAGATAAATCAGAACAGATGAACAAAGAAAATTCCTGATTCCCAAGAAGCAAGTAAGTATAATCCTAAAGCTTCTCTTGATATGAAAATTTTTTAAACCTGCTTCCTTGAACCAATGATTAAGAAAATCAAGTCTGTCCCGATGTGATGTTGGGGATAATACCTACCATGGGTTTTCATTCACAGCTCATAAACAACAGGGTACTGAAAACTATTATAGCCAATACTTAATTAGTCATGCCATGGAGAGTAGAGTGAATTTGTTAAATAGCATTTCACTATTTTAAAACAATTTTAGAGGCACCTGTGTGACTCAGTCATTTAAGCATCTGACTCTTGATTTCAGCTCAGGTCATGATCTCAGGATCCTGGGATTGAGTCCCACAACAGGCTCTACACTCAGCAGAGAGTCTGCTTGAGGATTTTTCTCCCTCTCCCTCTGCCCTTCCCCTTCCCCCAACCCCAGCTCATGCTTTGTCTCTTAAATAAATCTTCAACAAAAAATTTTTAGACTCTTTTTTAACTATGTTAGATATTTGATATTTCTGTCATTTCTCTTTTCCAGGAGAGGCACGTGGAATTCATAAATGCTTACTGGAGGCATTAGAGCAAATATGCTGAAAATCTAGTATTCTGGAATCCTCCAACCAGGTAATCAGGCATTTAATAATGAAAAGTTGATTTTTAAAAATCATTTTTCCTAGAGTTGTTTCTCTTAAATCTGTTCTCAAATTGTTTTCCCTTATAAAGAATCTTTAAATATTAATCCACATAATGAACAAAATCATGTATTGCCTTAAAGTTATGTATTTACTAGGTGAAATCCTTTCAATATATTTCATGTTGATCATTTTCAATTGAGAAAAGGATTATCAATCTAATTTTAATTTCCTCTCTGATATTGAATCTATGTTCATATTTATTAATATTTCATAAATAATATATTTGGTTTGGATATTTTCAACAAATTTGGAGGGTATGGCTAGGGTATTGTTAGGTGGCCTATCTAAAATTTACTCTCAGAGACAGCAGTGTTCACCATTATACATATTGTTCTCTTATTCCTGGTCACACAACTAAAATATATTTCCCAGTCTCCAATGCAGTGAGGTATAATGAAGTGACTGACTTCAGATCAATGGAATGTGAATGAAAGACATGCATATACTTCTAGGCTTTGCTTATAAAATCCTACCTCATATGAGTCTTTCTCTGTTCTCCCATTCATGGTTTGAATGAACAGGACTCCGAGGCCACAAGATGGAAGGAGCCTGGTTTCCATAAGGCATGGCACAAATACCTGGCTTCCATAAGGCATGGCACAAATCTAAGAATTTAGATAAGCAAGAAATAAGATTTTATTGTGATATGTCACTGAGATTTTGGAGACTGTTAGAGCAACTCTAACTAAAACAAGTTTGGCCTTTTTTTTTTTCCTTTCATAAAGAGCAAAGTAGCACATCACTTTAAGGATGTTAATGTTATACATCTGAATCCCAAATACTCATTAATCACTCACAAAGTGAATGCCATCCAAGGATATACAAATCTTAGCTTCATATGAGTAAGAGCTAAATATTAAGGGACGAGAGGAATGAAAAGAATCTAAAAATCTCTCTAAAGGAGATAATTATCAGCTAAAGTCAGCTAAAGAGGCAGTCTCTTCTAGGAGCCAGGGATAGTGCTGTCCTTTGTGAAGAACACTTGGGGGCCCATTGAGAGAGGTACACTCCCATAAGGGCAAACAAGATTAAAAACAGTTGTAAAAATATTTTACAAATATTTTTTTATTTTTTGTTTTAATTTTTATTTACAAAAATTACTGTAAAAGGAGGCAGTAATTTTTAAAAAACAGCTATATCCAATGTATAGTATGCTATGACCCCCTTTGCAGAGTCTAGCTCACAGGACATTTGACTGAGACATTTAAAGAGATAGGCCATTAAGAATTAAAATGTATGGACAGAGCAAGACATGATTTGACAATAATGGCTTCAGGGACACCTGGGTGGCTCAGTCAGCTAAGGGTCTACCTTCGGCTCAGGTCATGATCCCAGGGTCCTGGAATTGAGTCCCACATTGGGCTTCTTGCTCAGTGGGTACCCTGCTTCTCCCTCTGCCTGCTGATCCCCCTGCTTGTGCTCTCTCTCTCTGAGAAATAAATAAATAAAATCTTTAAAAAAAAAGAATGGCTTCAAATTAAGTTATGCTGAAGAAATTCAAAATCTGTTGAATACCTGGAAATTTTTGTGTCAATATCTAAAACAGGACAATGAATCTAAGATTATATGCAATTCCATTGTTAAATCATGTCAGATCCATTGACATTTTTTACTAATGAAAAAAAAATCCAGAATTTAGAGATTTTAAAAGTAACATAAAACCCCATAATTATATTCCTCAATGGAATACAATAAAGGAAAAACTCTTACTTATTCCTGAATGTCTCTGAATCCCTAGAACTTCCCCCCACTGCTTGCTTTCATAGGTCAGCAGTTCCCAGTAAGGATCTGTGACATGACCCTCAGTAAGTCACAAGATGAAATCCTGAAATGTAGGCTTTTTTGTAACTGATCTGCATCTTGCATGGACATTTCTTTATATGTATATAGCAGGGTCTTACTCTTACTCATAGGAGTTCCAGATAGTATGAAAGCAAATGTGGCATACAAGGAAGCCACAATTTTTAAAAAATTATTGCAACTGTAAAAAATTTAGTAGTATTTTTTTTTAATTTTTTTTAAAGAATTTTATTTATTTATTTGACAGAGAGAGACAAAGCGAGAGAAGGAACACAGCAGGGGGAGTGAGAGAGGGAGAAGCAGGCTTCTCGCTGAGCAGGGAGCCCGATGTGGGGCTCAATCCCAGGACCCTGGGATCATGACCTGAGCCGAAGGCAGACGCTTAACGACTGAGCCACCCAAGTGCCCCCAAAATTTAGTAGTATTAATATCATACTGCAGTGATTCTAAAACACACATTTTTCCCATATTTTAACATTTCTGAAATCAGGATCTCATCTAATAAGTGGCATCTTATAATCTCTGCCAGATAGGGGCTGATTGTTGTTTAAAAATACCACTTACTGAAATCTGGAAGACAAGAAAGTACTAACTTCAAAATTGGCATATCGAATGTCTACAATTAGGAAGAAAATACTGGAGATGATACTGGAACACTGTTTTAAGAAAGGCAATAATATCAATATTATTGATGACACAAAGGATAATATGTGTGACAATTCTGAATTTTAAAAGTGATTCAGAAGAATTGAACTTTGTATGCAAAGATGTTTGAGGAGTATAATAAGTGTATTTTGTTTATATTTTCTTTTTACATGAATGCGCAAGAGTAATTTTTAACATATGTGCAAATGAGTCTATTTTTTTGTGTGGTATGTTAATTGCCATACATTACATCATTAGTTTTTGATGTAGTGTTCCATGATTCATTGTTTGCATATAACACCCAGTGCTCCATGCAGAACGTGCCCTCTTTAATACCCATCACCAGGCTAGCCCATCCCCCCACCCCCCTCCCATCTAGAACCCTCAGTTTGTTTCTCAGAGTCCATAGTCTCTCATGGTTCGTCTCCCCCTCCGATTTCCCCCCCTTCATTTTTCCCTTCCTGCTATCTTCTTCTTCTTTTTTTTTTAACATATAATGTATTATTTGTTTCGGAGGTACAGGTCTATGATTCAACAGTCTTACACAATTCCCAGCGCTCACCATAGCACATACCCTCCCCAATGTCTATCACCCAGCCACCCCATCCCTCCCACTGCCACCACTCCAGCAACCCTCAGTTTGTTTCCTGAGATTAAGAATTCCTCATATCAGTGAGAGCCCAGAAATGGACCCTCAACTCTATGGTCAACTAATCTTCGACAAAGCAGGAAAGAATGTCCAATGGAAAAAAAGACAGTCTCTTCAACAAATGGTGTTGGGAAAACTGGACAGCCACATGCAGAAGAATGAAACTGGACCATTTCCTTACACCACACACAAAAATAGACTCCAAATGGTTGAAAGACCTAAATGTGAGATAGGAGTCCATCAGAATCCTAGAGGAGAACACAGGCAGCAACCTCTTCGACCTCAGCCACAGCAACTTCCTCCTAGAAACATCGCCAAAGGCAAGGGAAGCAAGAGCAAAAATGAAGTATTGGGACTTCATCAAGATAAAAAGCTTTTGCACAGCAAAGGAAACAGTAACAAAACCAAAAGAAAACCGACAGAATGGGAGAAGATATTTGCAAATGACAGATCAGATAAAGGACTAGTATCTAACATCTATAAAGAACTTATCAAACTCAACACCCAAAGAACAAATAATCCAATCAAGAAATGGGCAGAAGACATGAACAGACATTTTTCCAAAGAAGACATCCAAATGGCCAACAGACACATGAAAAAGTGCTCAATATCGCTCGGCATCAGGGAAATCCAAATCAAAACTTCAAAGAGATACCACCTCACACCAGTCAGAATGGCTAAAATTAACAAGTCAGGAAACGCCAGATGTTGGCAGGGATGCAGAGAAAGGGGAACCCTCCTATACTGTGGGTGGGAATGCAAGCTGGTGCAGCCACTCTGGAAAACAGTATGGAGGTTCCTCAAAAAGTTGAAAATAGAGCTACCATACAACCCAGCAATTGCACTACTGGGTATTTACCCCGAAAATACAAATGTAGTGATCCGAAGGGGTACGTGCACCCCGATGTTTATAGCAGCAATGTCCACAATAGCCAAACTGTGGAAAGAGCCAAGATGTCCATCGGTAGATGAATGGATAAAGAAGATGTGGTGTATATATACACCATAATATTCCATATACACAATGGAATATTATGCAGCCATCAAAAGGAATATGCAAATGAATCTAAAATAACTCTTTTATTAAGCATAAAATTAAAATTCTAAGCGATAAGAAAGCATTATATCACAGTTTAGTTAGAATATTTTAGTTAGACTATTCTTGGTAGTATACAAGGTACATCTTCCACCAGAAAGAATCTTAGATTCAGTGAAATCTGAAAATAAAGCTACTCCTTCAGTACAACAGAATAGCTTAGTTCATTAGTGAGTATATTTTTGAATAAATTTTTCTAGGAAGGTTTAAGTTCACATTGAATTTATATATATACATGATATAACTAGAGCACAATGAGATTGAACAACTCTAAAACTGGTCTAATTACTTTATAGTCTTAATAAATCTCTATCCATATTGATTCATTTAATTTAATTTTATGCAAAAAATTCAATTACCTAATTTTTGTGCTTGTGTTTATGTCATGTGTTTATAGTCACAAAGCAATCAAATTTCAACAGTGTTCTGCTTGACTGGTATACACTGAAATATCAACAGTTCTAACCTTACAAATTCATTTGCAAAATAGCACTCACTTTTCTAGCTGCAGTTAAAATAGCAAAATTTAACATTCACCCAAATCTCTGAGCAAATAGAACTCAACACAGAATCATTTTTTCCATGAATGTTAATGAGCTATATTATTCCCATGTATAATAAACAGTTGAGAAAGCACTTCTAGAAAAAATAATATAAAAAATAATATTTGATTTTTTGTGGCAAGAATTTGAGATTTTTCACATCAGAAATGGTCAGTATGAAATAAGTAAGTTCAGGCAAAAACATTTTAATGAGCTTAGAGTATTTATAAAATAATCCCATGAATGGGGTGCATGTGTTAGAGTTAGTATTGGGCTAATTAAAAATTATTTGGCTGTCCCACAAAATCAACTAGAATAAGGTGGGAAATTGTGTTTATGACTGGGGGAAGAGTTATCTAAGATTAAAACTCATGTTCATCTTGGAAAAATTGTTAAGCTGCCTTTAAATACTAAAATTAAATATTTTGTCTACATGCTATTTTTCTATGATCTGTGTAAAAATAAGCACAGCAATTCTGAGGAACAACTGCATCATTATTCCAGTTTTTGATCTGTACTAAGTATGTAATAAAATCAGGCTTCAAAATGTATTTACTGTCAGGGACACATTTCCCTAAATGGAATCTTCGTTAAATGCTTTATGTTACTCTTCATTTCAGTTCAAGATGTCATCACCATTTCTCAGAAAGGAGTCCTCAGACAGGAAATCTCTTTAGTCAGCTGTACTTTGCTGGTGTAATGTAAATGGTACAGCCTCTTTGGAAAACAGTTTGGCATAAACTTTGTTACATATGACTCAGCAATTCTACACCTAGGTTAAACCCTAAAGAAATAAGAACTGTCACACAAAAACTTGTTCATGAATGTTCCTAACTGCACTGGAAATTATAGCTATAAGGTGGAAATAACCAAAATCTCTATCAACTGATAAATGGATAAATAAAATACAGCATAACCAAATAAGAATATTATTTAGCAATAAAAGGAATGAAGTATTGATACATGGATAAATGTTGAAACCTTTATGCTACGTGAAAAAAAAGCCAGTCAAAAAACACATATGGTGTATAATTCCACTTACATGTGAGTCCAGTATAGGCAAATCCATACAGACAGAAAGCAGATTAATGGTTTCCAAAGACTGAGAGAGTTGCAAAGAAATGAGAAGTCACTGTTATTGGATATGGAGTTTCCTTTTAGGATAATGAAAATGTTCCAAAATTGGTTGTGGTAATACTTTCACAACTCTGTGACTATCCTAAAGACTACTGAATTATATACTTTAAAATGATGAATTTTATGGTATGTAAATAATACCTCAATTTTTAAAATCTGTAACTTAAACATATTTGCAAAGTTCTTTTTGCTCTGTAAAAGAACATATTCACAGGTGCCAGGGATTATGATGTAAACAAATTTTAGGGGTCATTATTCTGCCTACCACATTTGGATTGTATGAAAGGAGCTGAAACTGAGACAGTCAGACCGGAGGCGACCTTGTTGTCTTCTGTGAGTGGCAATGCAACCCTAAAGAGTGTGCGGCTATTGAGGAGAACAAGTTACAGAGTAATACGCATAGTGGGTACTCATTTTAATAAAAACAAACAATAACTATGCATGTATTTATTTATATTTGTATTTATACAAATGCTTCATTTGTAGTTTCTATGGAGATGCATTTCTTCCTTCCTGATTTTTTACCCGGGCTGTTGTTTCACTCTCTTCAGATGTTGTAAAGTCCCATGATGTACTGATCATAGTCAGGGTAGCCTCTGTTTACAACTGATGGTTACTTCTTCTCAGCTCTAGCAATGTTTATATTGTCCTTTGCAATGTCAAAAGCCCTCCACCCATGTCTAAAATCCTGCTGAGCTTTACAATCTGACCTCTCACACATTTCCTTTTGAGTACCCGCTTGCTTCTAGCCAATGAAAATCTTCATTTTCACAAATTACAAGAAATTCTTTTCTTTTTCTTTTAAAGATTTTATTTATTTATTTGACAGAGAGAGATAGAGAGAGAGTGTGTGTGCACACAAGTAGGCAGAGCAGCAGGCAGAAGGAGAGGGAGAAGTAGGCTTCCCGCCGAGCAGGGAGACCAATGAGGGGCTCGATCCCAGGACCCTGGGATCATGACCTGAGCCAAAGGCCGACTGAGCCACCCAGGCACCCCCAAGAAATTCTTCTTTAACACTCTTGCTGTACTTGTAACCAAATCACTTATATGCTTTTTAACAGGCATCATGGGCCTAAACTTTTCACCTTAATATAAATTAATGGCAAAAAGATCACAGACCATGTTGGGATAAATAAACAAGTTTGAAAATTTAAAAAGAAAAGAATTGGCTCACTGGCCATCATGTAAGCCAGAGAAAGCATGAAAAAGAACACTGGTATTTATGGGCATAAAGCCAGAAAACAATACAGACTGGTCATTCTTATTGGCTATAATCCTTTGTGCTCCCTGAATTATAACGGATGACCCATCATAAGGAAGTAAGTAAATAAAGAAATACTTAGTGCTTTTTGGTACTACAGTGGATCTATCTAGCTACTAAACCAGTTTGTTAAATGACCAACATTATAAACCATCCAAAGGTAATAAGAACGTATTGGTCTGGAAATTGCAAACTTCTCATATTAGCCCATCAGTAAACCATTTAACTATTTGGCAAATGGTCCTTGTTAAACACACATAACCATCTTGTGGTAAGCCATACACGTAACACCCAACCTGTGTGTGTATAGACTAAGGTTATACATGTTGATTACTTCTCCCTGCCACCAAAACAGTAAACTCTTTAAACATTAAATAGTACCAATTAAAAATAAGCCAACTTAGGGGTACCTGGGTGGCTCAGTCAGTAAAGCATCTGTCACTTGATTTCAGCCCACATTATGATCTCAGGGTCGTGAGACTGAGCCCCACATCAAGCTTCATGCTGTGTGTAGGGTCTGCTTAAGATTCTTTCTTTCCCTTTTCCTCTGCTCCCCACCCCCCCAATCTCATGCACACTTTCTCTCTAAATAAATAAATAAATAAATAAATAAATAAATAAATAAATAAATAAAAACCGATTTATAACCTATTGCTGATTCAGTAATGCCTATCCTCCTTTACTGAATATTTCATAGGAATTTAGTTATATTTCCAAAAATATTCTGCTACCATTCAGTCATCTCTCCTCACAGTAATGTTGTTAGATGGTTGTATACCAGAAATAAGAAAAAGGAAATAAATTAGTGTCTTGAAGACATATCTGCACCCCCCCATTCAATACAGCATTATTTATAATAGCCAAGATACAGAAACAATCTAAGTGTCTGTAAATGGATGAATGGATAAAGAAAATGTGGAACACAAACATAATGGAATATTATCCAGCCTTAAAAAATATTCTGCCATTTGTGACAACATGGATGAACCTGTAGGACATTATGCTTAGTGAAATAATCCAGATATACAGAAAGCAAAACTGTATGATCTCATACAGTGGAATGGGTCTTATACTGTGGTATCTAAAAATGTGAACTCCATATTATTTCTTACAAGTGGATGTTATAACTTTAATTTGATTAAGCTGCAACTTTTTGATGTAGGATGTAAAAAAAAAAGAGAGAAATAAGAAAAAGATGTTCAAGTAAATTTGTCCATTGCCCCCCCCCACAATTTTGGGTTAGAACTTAGCATCTTGGATACAAATTAGTTATGAAAATGACCAAATCTCCCATTTTATAATATATCAGATTAAAACAGCAAAACCCAAATTTATAAGGAAGATAATTTCACCTGCTTAGCATTCATTAAATGTTGCTTACTTGTCATCAACAAATCTAGATTTGTTAGAGCAGAAGTCAATAAAACTGCTTGTTCTGATTCAATTCTAAAATTTGTTGAATATGTATTAGATGATAGGAAACACAAAAGTAAAGATATGCTCTCTACCATCAAGTTTATTTGGGAGACAGGCATGCACTCACTGAGGGATCTGAGGGGTGGACAAGGTGATATGGAACCAAAAGGTAAGAGGTGATTTATTCCATCTCAGGTAGAGGTAAGGGAGTGAAATCATAGATTACCAGAATAGATAACATTTAGGAACAACCTTGCCTTTCAAGATGAATAAGATTTCACCAGAAGGAGAGTGAAGGAAAGGACATTTAAAACAAAAACAGTAAGGAAAAAAATAGAAATTAATATAAATATTTATAATAATATAAATTACATTGTATATTCACAGAATCCTAAGTGGAGAGCCAGTACATATTTATTAAAATGTATTGGGAAAGATGGTAGAGCTCTTTTCTTCTTGAAATATTCAATTTATCATTAGAATCATTAATGTGTTCTTATGTGATGTATCTCTGACCTGTCCTTATGCACCAATGGAACTGGCAGAGGGCAGAAATGAGACAGGGAGCAAAAGCAAAATGGTGACAACATGTGGATACTCTCAGTACACTAATAGAACCAGGAGAAACCAGTGAGTGACCCTGGTAGGAGGTCTGTAGAGGCAATGGAGAGGGGAAAAAAGAGAGAAAAGAGAAAGCAAAATGGATTTCAGGGGTTCACCAAGGTAATGCAAGCAGTCTTTTGGTCACTTGCCCTCCTAAAAATAGAAGCATCACCAGAGACATTTGGAAGGATGTCAATGACCTTGAGCTCAGAGTTCAGGGAAGAATTCTTCAGTTAAAAAATGTTTGCAGTCAAGGGTGAATGACTTATTTTAATGAGAACCAACGTGATTTAGTGTTTAAGGGTTTAGGTTCAGGCCACTACTTTCTGTTGGACTTTGAACAACTTTATCTTAAGGCCTTCATTTCTAAAATGTCTACTTAATAGAAATGTTATATAGATTAGAGAATTAATATATGTAAAAGTACTTAGAATAATCAGGATGCAGTCAGAGAAATCAAACTCTGGGACTCTATTTTCAAATATGTTGGAAGTGCTGAAAAGTTAAACAGGGGACCATGGAGCAATCTAGAGTTGTTGTTGTTTTTTATTAGTTAGATATAAATATATTTCTTAATTTAATTTAATTTTATTATGCTATGTTAGTCACCATACAGTACATCATTAGTTTTTGATGTAGTGTTCCATGATTCATTGTTTTTGTATAGCACCCAGTGCTCCATGCAGTACGTGCCATCCTTAATACCTATTCACTGGGCTAACCCATCCCCCCCC
>NW_027397065.1:66965996-67009038 GCF_003265705.2 Callorhinus ursinus | reverse complement strand
TCTTCCCCTCCAACTCCCCCCTTCATTTTTCCCTTCCTTCTCCTAAAGTCCTCCATTCTATTCCTTATGTTCCACAAATAAGTGAAACCATATGATAATTGACTTTCTCTGCTTGACTTATTTCACTTAGCATAATCTCCTCCAGTCCCATCCATGTTGATGTAAAAGTTGGGTGTTCATCCTTTCTGATGGCTGAATAATAGTCCATTGTATATATGGACCATATCTTCTTTATCCATTTGTCTGATGAAGGGCATCTCGGCTCTTCCCACTGTTTGGCTATTTCGGACATTGCTGCTATGAACATTGGGGTGCATATGGCCCTTCTTTTCACTATATCTGTGTCTTTGGGGTAAATCACCAGTAGTGCAATTGCTGGGTCATAGGGTAGCAATCCAGAGTTTAACAAGAACAGGAAGTCTCTATCACTCTATAGGATTGGAAGACAAAGAGAGGAGCAGTTTTAACAAAGCCTATAAGCTGGAGCTTTCCGGAAGAAATTAGAACCATGAGACAGACATAGTCTTTTCCAGAAATCCCACTGCAAGCACCTAAGATGAGAGATATGCCCTGGTTCCAAGTGGGTCAACAGCTTTCATCCTAAGATTCATTCTCTCTAAAAGGGAGATAATATAGTCTATTTCCAAGGATTTCTGTGTGGCATTTGAATAAGCTAATGTACATGAAAGCATTTTTAATGTCAAGTGGTATACATATATAAGATACTATTAATAATGATAGAACTATTCATTCTCAAAAACACACATTTTGATCATTTGTCTTCACAGTAAAATAGAACTGTAAGCAGTAGTACAAATTTACATTTCTCCTCAATGAACAATGTGAGCTGAATATTAAGTCAAAAGAGATGAGAACCAAGGAAACCTAAATGTAATATTATGCAAAAAATAAATATGATGTTGTGATTTCCTGACCTTATAGTTAACCTCAGAGTAAGAAACATCACGGTTAGAAAACTTTAAGAAATGCAGAATCCTTAACTTAAAGTGTATTCTGTATTCATTTAACCCCCTTAATGTACAGTATTTCATATATATACTTATGATTCATTACCTCATTTGAGATTTTGAGAGTATATGTGTAAGTACATGCATATTACTTTCACTATTGGTTAAAATATTTTAAGAAACAAATTCTGAAAAGGAATAGGTATGGTTTTTGTTTATGCACATGTATTGTTTTTAATAATAATAAGTATTAAGTTAATATACACAGTTCAATTTCTTATCTCTCTCTTCTTCCAGAGGTTTAGTTTTACAAGTTCTGTGTCTTTGTATTATCCACTTCATTTGGAGAACCATAAATCTTTGGTTCCACTGATTTCAGGGGCAATTCATCCTTGGTCCTTCTGTGCAGTCACTACTCTAGCTGCTGCTATCTTCAAGACTTCGATCTTTTGGCCCATTTATAACTCACAAACAGTTACACATTTTAACCTAACTTGTAGCTTGGCTTTGGTAATTTTGCAACTAGGTGAATTAATAATCAGGTGACCACATATCCAGGGGTTCTTGAAACTCTCCCAGTTTATGCCTGCTGTTCCTACATAATTATTTATAGCTTTCCCTTTCATTCTCATAAGTGTCCTGGTTTGGATAATAAATTATATGGTTACACATTAGTAAGTGTCTCAAAAGCAGAAACAGTATGCACTCTCTGATAATAGTGTGCCCAGAATTTCATAAACACAAAGCTCTATACAAATGTAAGCTATTGTTATCACCTTCTATGCAATATCCTGGTATTAATTTTATCTGTAGGAAAACAGAACAGATTGAAGGAGTTCCCTATCTCACTTGCAGCAGAAGGGCTGAGACCTGCTCAAGAAATAGAACATTCTAAGGTCTCAGTTTCTTCATCTGCAAAATGAAGGGGCTGAATTAAATTATCTCTATGGTTCATTCCAACTGAAAAAGAGCCTGCCTTCCACATCTTCCGGTTTCCAACACAGCACATCTGAAATTGCATATTCTCTCGACACCTGGTTCCCTCCAAATTGTCTGATTCTTCACCCTAACCTTGACATTTAGCCTAAAGGGCCCCCTACACACAGAGGAATCTTGACCACAAAACCATATTTCAAGAACTCGAAGTTTGAGACTTTGTACATTTTTGCCCTTTTTTCCCTTAAAACTCTAGACTTGTCTTTACTTTTGACATACTATACATCTCTGAGATCATTCAGATCCAACTTAGGGATGATCAGCCTTATATGTGCCTTGACAATTTCTCCTCTTGCTATCATCCAGCTAAGGGTATACACCACTTGTAGACTGGCATTTTTGCCAGGCTAGAAAAAATTTTAACAGGCTATTTATTCTCCATGTCAACTCCTATTTCCTTTTTCTTTGATTCCCTCTTCCTTCTCATCACTATTTATTCTCCCACATGGCATTCCTGTCATTGGAGAAAATAATTTGATGAATTAAGTCTCATTAATGTGTAAAAGACTTATTCCATTTTCCTAGAAATATTTATATTTTTAGAGAAGGTCAAAAGAGTAAAATGCTTAGTATAGAGAGACTTGCTGATAGCACAAAGATTAAATTATATTGCTGCCAGAGTTCCTTGCATATTATAGGCTTTCAGTAAACACTAGTTGATACGCACATGAGGTCATGAAAAATGAAACGAAGTTTTCCCAGGCAGAGGAAAGTGAATATTTCTCAGGCAGAAATTCCTCCAGATATGTCCAAATATCTCAAAATAATAAAAGAGCATGAATGCATTCACTAGCAATAATAAGTTCTGTGTAGCTTTAATTTTAAGATGTGGGGAAAGGGAGGAAATGGCATTGGAAAAATCTATAGAGGTCAAATGGGATCCAGAGGTGGAAGCAACTTTCATGCCATGCTATGTCTCAGATTAAACCATTTAACAATTCCAGGAATATAGGTTAGATGTAGAGTTCTGATGTAGTAAAATCACTATGGCAACAGTGTGCAGGGTATACTAAAGGCAGGAGACACTGGACCCAGGAATTCTATTTAGAAGCCTATAGCAGTTAGGTTTCACTGGGACTTATAATAGACATCCATGTGGGGATAGCAATTGGGCTGGATTGAGAAATATTCCAAGTATAAACTCTATAGGATTTTATAAATAACAGATATTGGGAACAGGTAAAGGTGATAAGAAGGGCTGAGTATATATTGAATTTGATGTTTTAAATATGGGAAACTACATGGGAGATAAAGCCATAAATAGGATAGGAAATACAGGAGGAAGTTGGGAAGAGAATTTGGACAATGGATTCAATTTTAAAGATACTGAATTAGGTTTGAAGCTGCCCAGTTTATAGCTATAAATAGAATCTGACACTCAGAATAGAAATGAAAGCCAGAGGAATCGGTTGCTGACATCATGAAATCACCCATGGAGTATGTAGAGAAAGTGAAGAAGACCTGAAGATGGAGCACTAGAGAACACTGGCATTTAAAGGGAGTATCCTGAGGCCATCTATGACAAGTCCATAACTAATATCATTTTCAGTGATGAAAAGATGAAAGCTTTTCCTCTAAGATCAGGAACAAGAAAAGGATGCACACTCTTGCCACTTTTGTTCTACATACTACTGGAAGTCCTAGCCAGAGTAATTACACAAGAAAAATAAATAAAGTTACCTAAATCAGGAAGGAAGACATAAAACTGTCTATATTTGCAGATGACATGATATTATATATAGAAAACCTTAAAGACTTCACCAAAAACCTGTTAGAACTAATAAATAGACTCAGTAAAGTTGCAAGATACAAAATCAATGTAGAACAAAGAGTTGCATTTCTACACACTAACAACAAATTATCAGAAAAAGAAATTAAGAAAACAGTCTCATTTACAACAGCATCATAAATATAAAATACTAGGAATAAATTTAACCAAGGAGGTGAAAGACTTTTATACTGAAAACTATAAGACATTGATGAAAGAAATCAAAGAAGACACAAATAAACAGAAAGATATTCTGTGCTCGTGGACTAGAAGAATTAATATTGTTAAAATGTCCATATTAACCATATTAATATAAATGATTAAATACATAAGTAAGGGGCGCCTGGGTGGCTCAGTCATTAAGCGTCTGCCTTCGGCTCAGGTCATGATTCCAGGATCCTGGGATTAAGCCCCGCATAGGCTCCCTGCTCGGCGGGAAGGCTGCTTCTCCCTCTCCCACTTCCCCTGCTTGTGTTCCCTCTCTCGCTGTGTCTCTCTCTGTCAAATAAATAAATAAAATCTTTAAAAAATAAATAAATACATACATACATAAGTAAATGGAGGGAGGGGAGAGAATAGACAAATCTCCTGTATAGATTTCCAAATAATTTATGTAAATAATCAGTCCTCAAAGAGGTAGAGTTTAATCCCTTATTCCTTAAGCATAAAATGAACATAGTAACTTTCTTTAAAAGAATACAGAATGGAGTAAGGGGAAGGGGAATGAAGAACTAGATTGGAGAAACCTGACTGTTTTAATACTACCTCAACCCAGGAGATCAAAGTTAACATCAACAGTGATAAGTCATGCTGCTACTGCATACTCTTTTTTCATTTTTTTTAGATTTATTTATTTATTTGAGAGAGAGAGAGAGCGTGCACACACACATGTGGGTGCGGGTGCAAGTGGGGTAAGGGGGGAGGGGCAGAGGAAGAGAGTTTTAAGCAGACTCCCCACTGAGCTCAGAGAGCAGGCAGGGCTAGGTCTCATAACCCTGAGATGATGACCTGAGCTGAAACCAAGAATCGGACACTCAACAGACTGAGTCACCCAGGTGCCCCCTACATACTCTTGATATATGATGAGAATAACATTTCTGTGGTCATTTCCCCTAAACCCATAACCCCAGTTTAATCATTAGAAAATATCAGGCAAACACAAACCGAAAAACATTCTAGAAAATATCTGATCAGTACTCCTCAAAACTGTCAAGGTCATCAAAAACAGGGAAGGTCTAAGACACTGCCAGAGTCAAAAAGGAGCCCAAAGAGACGTGAAGATGAAATGTAAGGCAGTATACTGGATGAGGTCCTGGAACAACAACAACAACAAAAGGGACATTAGGTAAAAACAAAGGAAAACTTGAGTAAAATATGGACTTTAGTTAACAACAATTGTGTCAATATTGTTTCATTACTTGTGACAAATGCACTATACTAATGAAATATTTTAATAATGGGTGGGAAGGAGGTATATGAGAACTCTATACTTTCTCTGCAACTTTTCTGTAAATTCAAGACTGTCCTAAAATAAAAAGGTTTAATAAAAAATTCTAGAATTCTGTCTGACATATATAGTAGATTCAAAATTATTAGAAACTGTATTATCATTAATGATAATATCAGTTATAAGAAACACAGTAAAGGAAAATAAGTATCTTCACTGCTCTGCTCACTAAACTCATTCATCACACAGACACCCTTACTTCATCTATTAGTAATATCAGCTGCAGTAGATCTATTTATTCATCATAATGATTCCCATTTATTGAGCCCTATTAGAGGCTGAATATGAACTATCTTATTTAATACTCAAAAATCCTTTTTTGAGATTTGTACTATTATTATCTCAACTTTACAGACGAGGAATAGTAAACTTGGAGATTCTAACAAAAACTTAAACAGGCTAAGTAATATGCTTATGGCCTACAGCTAATAAGTGAAAAACTTTGAGCCCCAGCAGTTTTTTGCCAGCACCTATACTCTTTAACTGGTCTGCTAAACTGTCTCCTATACATGTGGCTATGCCTGCCTCCACCATACACATGCATACTGCATTATTCATGCTCCTCCTTCTTTATACTACTGTCAGGACCAATGTGCTTTTCCAACCACTTCTTTTCTATCTGCAAATATACAAATAAACTCAGATCAGCCCAAACACTGGGCCTTGCCCAAGCCCTTAGTGCTGTGACTCAAGTCCATTTCCTTATTATTAAATCTATTACAAGGTAATATTTAAATTTGATTGAGTTCACAATTTTTTTTCCTTTCAGGAGTATGCTGAAAGCAACAGTCTTCCTTGTAGAGGGAAGATAATTCAGTAGATAGCACCACTGTACCCAGTCTCTTTTTCATACTCTCATTGCCCGCACTCATTGCTCCAACTCACTGAAAGGAAAGGCTAAAGAGAAAAAGCATTATTTCCTTTAGAAAGACAAGTTTATAGTCAGGCTTACTTTCTGTCTTCGTGTTAAAATGAGAACATGGTTACAGAGGCAAGGATTTTCTGTTCATGTGCAACAATAGCACCTTCCAGTTTTCACAAATCTAAAGCAATTTTGTTTTCTTTTCTATAATTAGGCCATAAGCCAGTCCATATCATCCTGACTCACTCAGCTGCCCTTGTGCTATAGCTGGAGTGTGACTGTTCCATAACTGGGGTACTGAGTGCTTTTGTTTGGGCCTGTAGCATAAATAGCACAGAGAAAAAGATCTTTCTGAGAGAAAACCTTGAAGCCAAGGAATGATAACCTTTTCTCACACTGAGGGCTGGGGATGGCGGGGAGTGGTAAAACAGCAAAAAAATCCAAGTCCTTCCTAGGGCTTTTCTGTCTTCAGACGCATTCAGGCTCACAAGAATTCCTTCCCAGGCACCACCTGACAATGTTAACATTACCCAACCAGCTCCTCATACCATTATACAGTTAGACAGGTTCTTAGTTTACTTCCCTAGTAGACAGCAAATATTCTAACCTAGGACCTCTTTCCTCCTGTAATCAACTACAAGAAACCTTGAAAAAGTTTAGAGAACTTAAAGAGCCTTTGCATATCCTCTAGGGTTACTCCTCATTTGACAAGGGGCAGGCTCAGAGAAAGAAGCCTCTGTCTGATTGACAGGAAGTAGGGCATGCAGGCAACAGTCACTCTCCCCGATGTACTGAGTGGGTGCCACATTTTCCTCCCCTCCCCTCCCCTCTGAAGCCATCCCTAACTAACCTAAAATGTTCTCACTTCTCTATTAGCATTCTTTCTCTAATAAGGAACATAATCACACAGTCACCTCTATTAGTTTGTACTTCATTCTGCACTCTGCTTCTTCTGAGAGCATTTTGCTTTCCTGTTGTAGCACTAAATACCCTCAATCTTGTAGTATAGCCCAGGGTAACCATGCAGCCTGCATGTGTCACTAACTGTAAATCCTCTAATATAAGGGATTCTGTGTCCTCCTCCCCAAAGGATCTTGCATCTTGCTTAAAAATGCTTGTTGAACCAAAAATTTGCAAGTACTATTATAAGCCTTTTTCATCAAATGTGTCCATAAATTCTTGAAGAATCAGACACTGCTATTTCTTTGGAAACAGCTCTTCGGAGTATGCCATTCCCTTCTTCCCATAACCCATAAACTCATAAACACACACATACACACACACACACACACACACACACACTTTCTCTCACACCTTGTAGTTTAGGCAGAATTATCAACCAATCAATTAATAAATATTTCATGAGATAAATTCAGTAAGACCCCAGCCTTGTTGCTCATTGATATGTATTATTTTTCTGATATAGATATATTTAAAGAATGAAAAACACAAGAAGAAAAACATCAAGTAGCAAAGAAAACAAAACCTACTATTTTAGACTTGGAATTCCAGTAAGTAATCCTAATATTGCCTTCCTATAAGAATACATGATTACAAATAAATACTCTAACGAGGTTCTCAATGAAATCCATCCTACAAAGGTATTCTTTATAAAATATTTATTGAATGCTTACTATGAACCACATAGTGTTCTAGGAGTTGGGGATAAAAACCTTGTATCTTGGGAGCTCATATTCTGTAATATATGGAAACACAATAAACAAATAATATAGACATGTAGGAAGTCAGGTAGAGATCAGTGTATAAAGGAAAATATAGCAGGTCAGGAGATAGAAGGAGCATAGCTACCTGCCAAGGAAGGGTTGTCTAGGTTTTGTTGTCTTTGTTGTTGTCGTCATCCTAGAGAAACTTGTTATTAAATTTAAATTTCTTTAAATATATACTTTCTCCCACCTTCATCTGCTCTAGGGAGGAACAGAAAACTCCTATCCCCTCCATTTGGGAGATTCCATGTATAAAGCCTGAGATGGTGAGGATGAAGTATAAATAAAAATACGATGTAACAAAAGAAAAGAAAGTATCTGCTGTTACCTTAACAGTCAGATACCCCCATCCCCAGACCCCTTTTGCCCCTTTAGAAAAAGCCCCTGGGAATCCATTTAAGTGGAGAACAAGCTCTTACTCTAGAGGGGCACACAAACCCCAACATGGAATAGGAAGCTCTGACATTAAATTACTGAGAAAGAAAGAAAATGGATAGCACCTCAGATCCTAGCAGGGAGAGGGGATTTGCCCCTCCACTACCCTGCAGTCAGGCTTGAATGAAGTAAAAGCTGAGTCATGTAAATATATGGGGGAAGGACCTTTTAGGTAGAAGAAAGAACAAATACAGAGTCCCTTAGATGTCTAGAACATTTACGTAAGAGCAATGGAGCCAGCGTGACTGAAAAGGAGAAAAGAAAAGAAACAGGAAGCAGGTGGTCTAGGCCTTGCAAAGTGAATGATGCTTTAGAAATTTGCATTAGTATTATCCCTCTGCAAAAGGGAAAGGCTTGAAATAAATAAAAACAGAAGGAGGAAGAGAGTCAAGAAGAAAGAGAAAGGAAAAAATCCTAAAACTACAGGTAGCTTTGCTTCTTTGTTGTTAATGGATATGCTAATTTCATTTCAGGAAGAAACTTGCTAAAGTTTCTCTGATCATCTCTCTTATATCCCCCCTTCTTTCTAACCCTAATGTTACTGTCTTCTGATTTTCCTCATCTAGGGCCAGAATTATTTACAATCCCTCCTGACTGGTTTCCTTCTCCATTCTAGCCCCCTTCAACACAACCACATTGCTGTCATGACAATCTTTCTAAAATCCACATCTTACCATGTTTCTCTCATTTTTTCAGAGATTTCCTTTTAATTTTCCTTCCCTAACCCAAATATCCCACACTCTATACCAAACTGTAGTCCCACTCTAGATGTAGTGGTTATTCCCTGAACATACTAGGCACTTTCACACTTTTATCCATACTTCTGGAATGCTTCTCCCGATATCTCTTACTCATTCCATCCATACAATTCAAATCCTCTAACCTCTATAAATTTCAACAACATCTCCATGTGTATTCTATCCCAATGGAAGAATTAATCTTTTTCTCCCATGTGCTTGCATGACACTTTGTTTATGTCATTATTGTAGCCTTTATCATACTTGATTCTATTGTGCTTAGTACATGGCATTCTTCCTAGCTACAATGTGAGTTCTTTGTCAGAAACACTGTACTCTATTTTTATATCCTAAATATTTAGCAGAATAACATATATAAAAAGATGTTTAATAAATATTTATTGAATTAAAAAACAAAAGAAAATAGGAAATGAGATGAAAATGGGGAAAGTCTCAAAGCAGAATCAGAAAACAAGAGAAATCAAGACGGTAAAGAGATTTGCAAAGTCAGCAGAAAGAAAAAAATTACAAAATATTAAAGCCAGAACAAAATTTTGTAATATTTTTTAATCACCAATTTAACAAATGATAGAATTGGGATTCAGAACACTCAAGCAGGAAATAATCAGAAGAACTTGAATTCAAGTTTCAATGTTTGGTCCATAGTTCTTAGAGAATAACACAAACAACAGAAAGTACCTATAGACCATCCTGCTCACCTGTACACTATGCCTCTCTGAGATGGAAAAAGGTTGGAGCAATTTTAATGCACCATCAAGTTCATTTCAAATATTCTAATTTTCCTCTTATTTAAATTTTTTTTTCATTAGACAACTTTACTCCCCTACATGTACCTTATTATATGTATATTGGTTTACCACTTCACAGTCTATGAAGCATTAAACTATCATTTCACCAGATTCTCATAACACTCTTTAGAGTCTTTGGTTTCAATTAGATATTATTCCCTTCCTATTCCACTGCCACCTATAACTATGAAAGGTCACTTAAAATATCAAATAGGCAGAAGATGAGACCATGAGACCACCTGTGTTTCTGTGGTTTAATACAGATGCACTCATGTACCTCATAGGCACAGGGTTCTGATGCTGGCCCTGCCAACCTCAAGCTGAGTGTCACTTCACGTTCTGTGCCTCGGTTTATGCATCTGGAAATCAAGAAGGCTTGACCAGATCAGTGGTTTCCAAGCCTGGCTAGGTATCAAAACTATCAAGACTAGTCAGACCTCAGAACTAATGTCTTAGTTTATATTCTGAAGCAACAGGACTACATGAGAGCATGGCTTTTTCTTTGTTTTCCAACAGCAGGCTTCTTACGTGAAAGAACTCACATATTTTCCAAAAGAGTCCATCTGTTTTCAGAAGTGTAGAGGCTTATTATTATTATTGTCATCTGCTAACTTTTCCTGTTGGACACCAAAATCCATCTAAAATACTGAAGAGGGGCGCCTGGGTGGCTCAGTTGTTAAGCGTCTGCCTTCGGCTCAGGTCATGATCCCAGGGTCCTGGGATCAAGCCCTGCCTCAGGCTCCCTGCTCAGTGGGAAGCCTGCTTCTCCCTCTCCCACTCCCCCTGCTTGTGTTCCCTCTCTCACTGTGTCTCTCTCTGTCAAACAAATAAATAAAATCTTAAGAAAATAAAATAAAATACTGAAGAAACCCAGTATCTTGTGTCTTATTTAACTAAATACACTAAAAAATAGATAGTTGTTTTCAACAAGTTACTGATGCTTAGATAATACTAAGAAGGGAACAACAAAGACCAGGAGAGACACCTCACCATTACAAATTAAGAATCTTTAGTTTTTATCTTATTTTCCTTTGTTTGGTTTTATTTCTAGTTCAAATAGTGATTTTCAGCTGTTGGAAAGTCAAACTAATAACCCATTAAAAAAGAGTATTGTATAAACCACAAAACTAATTTATTGGTTAATAGAGCAAGGGGTAAGAAATTCTAGAAATTTAAAACTTTTAAGAGTACTAGAGGCTAAATAAATGCAATTAATTAATTCTAATATTTTTTCTTCCTTTCTTTATGTCACTGATTAGGCAGTATAGGATCAAGTTAAAGACAAAACCTTAAGGTCTCTCACTGGAGACTTCCCTCCAGATTCATATTGCCCATCACCTTCTGGGCTAGTGAGTGATTTAACCAACCATACAAGTCCACTGTTACTTGATCCAGACTGTAGTTCTTTATTTTGTTCACAACAATATCATGAAAAGCAGTCATATATTTTTCCGAAATCATGATATTCATTTATTTGCTTAACAAGAATTTATTGAACACTATGAGTTAGGCACATAAAAAAATGACTGTCTGCCTGTTGCCTGTTTTGGACATTATAGATGAGACGACAACATAAATTTTTTGACAGTGCAATTAGCGCAAAAAAAAGTAAAATTTTGCAGGGTTTTGGGGATATCTTCATGGCAAAAGAGATATTTGAACAAAGTCTTGAAAAATAAGTACAGTTTGCTCTGCAGTCAAAGAAGGAAAGAGCTTCCAAGCAGAGAATGAATGGAGTAAAAAGGTACTTCGTGACAGATTCAGGGAACTCTAAGTAGTTTGGTATGGTTTAGGGATGGGGTGCTCTTGAAGGAGTGGTGGGAGACATACCTGGGTAGATAACAGGAGTCAGATGATGGCTAAAATAGCTGGGCAGGATTTCCATTATAGCTCTTTCTGTGTTACACTTATGATACCTTCTTTTTCTATCTGGCCTCTTTCCAAGAATCAGTTTACAACCTCTAAAACCTTAGCAAATCCACTGAAAACACTTTTTTTTTTTTTTTGATCATCCAGAAATGCTTTATCATTTGCCATTCCCTAGTATTCTGGTCAAACACCACATTTCAGTCCAAAAAACTAAATCTTTTTTATTTAGTCTCTCAGTGTCCAATCCCCTTATCGACTTGTTTCTGATTCCACCTACCTTCCTTATTTCTCTGCACACGTTCTTTTTTTTCTACAAAGAATCTCAAAGTCAATTAAGATAACATTTTAGATGTCTTACTGACTGCACTAATATTCTGAATAGATCAGTGTGGAGTAGGCAGTCCTTGGTAGATTCGATAAATGACAAGTTTTGGACATATATTTAATTATAGTCGTGTTTCAGTGTTCAGGGTTCAGACTTTGACAGAAAACAAACTGAGTAAGAAACATTCTTTAATTCAGTTGATTATATCTCTTAGAATCCTGGTGGTTCCAATCTCAAAGCCCTCATATAGGTACAGCCAGTATTTTGTTTAGTTTACATAAACATCACTTTAGAAGGAAATATTTAGCCTTCGAAATGCTGTTTTGTTTTATAAAACAAAAATTATACTGTAACACTAATTTTCCATTCAAAGTTTCCACACACACACAGACACAAACAGTTTGGTCCTGAATGAATTTGCCAGCTCTGCTGCTATCAGGAAGACTCAAACGCTGGCAGGCCCAAGGATGAAAACGTGTTCACTTCCTTACCCTCATACATGCTCAGCTAAAAATGTCCAAGGCTCTTCTGTTCCAAATTAAAAACATATAAAAGAATTGAGGCTGAACACTTGTCTCACATAGAATGGCTTGAGAAAGTTTCATGTTCTTTTTTTTTTTAAAAAGATTTTACTTATTTATTGAGAGAGAGTGAGAGAGAGAGAGAGAGAGCATGAGAGAGCATAAGCCCTGGGGAGGAGCAGAGGAAGAGGGAAAGAAGCAGACCTCCCACTGAGCACGGAGCCCATGCTGCACTGGATCCCAGGACCCTGGGATCATGACCTTGAGCTGAAGGCAGACACTTAACCGACTGAACCACCCAGGCGCCCAGAGAAAGTTTTATGTTCTAAAACCCTCCAAGTCTGCTTATGCCACTTTTCATGACAAAGATAGGAAAACTGAGCAAGGCTGTTTAGCAGGGCAGTGATGATAAATCTGGGTTCACATTGTCTCTGACCTTGGTTTTATCTGGCTTGCTGCCTTCTTTGTGATCATCTATTTGCATATGTTTTTCAATAATCCTCTTTTGCTGGGGCAGCTAAAAGGTTTTAGCTGAGGATATCTATAAAATTCAAATGTACCCTTTTCAATAACATTTCAATTTTAAAAAATAAACATGCTAGATACAGGAGTTCTGGAATTTTTGATTTGAAAATAAGCAAATGTCTTGTTTGTTTCCTAGCACCCTCTGTCTCATAATAGCTCCCTACTGCCAATAGAAAATGATCACATCAGAACCATATTCATCTATCCTCAAGTAACAGACATTGGCAGACACACTACATTCTGAGACTGTTTGTCAGCCTTTGGCTGGTAGAGTTTAAATTCTGCTTCACACTGGCTGCTCCAGAGATAAGACTTACAACTCCACAATCACTGGGATGGACTCTGATTCCTATCATATGGAAAAACAGAGAAATGGTGGAGAATGGTAGGGCAAAAGTGAAAAAAAATAGTTTAAAATTCAATGGAAACACACACACACACACACACACGGTATATATATATATATATATATATATATGTCTTCTCCATTTACTCAAACTACCTTAAAGTATCCAGGTTTTACCAGCTCAGAATGAGGTCACAGTGTAATGCAGATTCCATAGGTCCTGCAGGCGTATAGAGTTTGACTACTTTTAATAAGACCTTGAAAAACTATTTGTGGAATTTATTCTAATAAATATGACATATTTAGACATAGCAATAACAATACAATTAAACTTTACAGCTCACATTGCCTTAAATTTACATAGTTTCAAATTCTTTTGTTAGTGTACTTTTTCAGTTAGAGTGCTTTTTTTTTATCATGACTTGTTCTTAACATTATAATTCATATTTGGACAAATGAAGAGGATGCATGCTAGCTTGCTTGCTCTCTGGACAGCACTGACCATGTGCCAAATGGCTTACTGTTTGAGGTACAGCACAATCTACTAGCAAAATCAGTCTACTTCATCCATCAAATGTATTCATTATCTTACTCTTTATATTAGACCCTCAGTAGTTCAGATGTCTCTCTATTTTGCCATTATCTTCTTTAGGAACTTGCTTAGAAAAGAAAGTAGATGGGTATTCAAAAGTAATAGAGTTTCAAAAGTATTACATGACATCATCTGCAAAGAGTGAGAGTTTGACTTCTCTGAAACAAATAATACATTATATGTTAAAAAAAAAAAAAAGAAGATAGTAGGAAGGGAAAAATGAAGAGGGGGAAATCGGAGGGGGAGATGAACCATGAGAGACTATGGACTCTGAGAACCAAACTGAGGGTTCTAGAGAGGAGGGGGGTGGGGGGATGGGTTAGCCTGGTGACGGGTATTAAAGAGGGCACGTTCTGCATGGAGCACTGGGTGTTTTATGCAAACAATGAATCATGGAACACTACATCAAAAACTCATGATGTAATGTATGGTGATTAACATAACATAATAAAATTTAAAAAAATAAATAAAATAAAAATTAAAAAAAGTATTACATGAAAGGCTACTGCTGTCTATAATGAGACTATGCTTAGAGATCTTAGGATAACTATATTTTCTGTACTGGTATCTCATCTTAACCTGTGTCACAATCTGTTCCCATGATATCTCACTAGCCATTTGGGTGATGGTTAAGTCAAGATCTTAGCCTACTCTACAAAAACTACCTGGTTCTAAATCCATACCAGAGGGTTAATCTTTCATTATTTCTGCCATTGCCAGTAAGTATAACATAGTCACATACTTCCAGTACTCCAGGCCCTTGCCTTTTTGAATTTGGATCATTCTGCTCTCACTCTGCCACTGTCTCTTTGCTATTAATTCCTGGCACTATATGAGAAAGGCCATTTTCTATGCAACCCCACAATGTCCTTCCCTGGCAACCAAAACATTCTGAAGTGATTTTATTTTCTCCTCCTTCCCTGAAATTAACTCTATCTGAATTCTAGATGCAGAAATTAGACCCCACCTTTGTTCTTTCCCTAGCCAATTCCCTTTGGACATTCTGATTCTTTTGTATGACTAGTATGACTAGACAGTCTCCCTAAATAGTTCCTATGGCTGATCAATTATACTTTTAGATATGTCAAATTTTCTCATCTATTTTTCTGGGCCTCGCTTCTTAAATAGCCATGTATACAGGACTATTCTATTTATCTCACTCTGTGACTACTTTTTCCTTCTCTTACACGATAGCTTTTCCTAATGCCCCTTAAAGAATAATAAGTTCCCTCCCAAGGAACTGACTTACTCCCCATTGTGAACTGAATTCATATAGTAAAGCCCTAACCTCCAACGTGATGGTATTTGGAGGTAGGGCCTTTGAGAGATAATTAGGTTTGAAAATAATTTTTAAGATTTATTTATTTATTTTAGAGGGGTCAGAGGGGCAGAGGGAGAGAATCTCAAGCAGACTCTACCCAGGTGCCCCAAGAGAGATAACTAGGTTTAAATGAGGTTATGGTGATAGGGCCTCCATTATGGGATTAGTGTCCTTATAAGAGGAAGAGACCTAAGCTCACTTTTCTTCAGAGCGGGCATGGAGGAGACATATAACTACAAAAGAAGATGGCAGCAGCCTACAATCCAATAAAAGAGGCCTCAGAATGAAACCTACTTTGCTGGCACCTTGATCTTGGACTTCCCAACCTCCAGAACTGTGAGAAATAAACTTCTGTTTAAAGCACCCAATCTATGGGACTGTGATGGCTCCCTCAGCAAACTAAGACACTCCATCAAACTCTCCATTAAGAAGACCTTCTGCCTCATCACCACTGACCATCTGGAGGGGCAAGACATCCCATGCCCAGGGATCTGTGTTTATCAGGAGGGGAACGGAGAGGAGACTTCCCAACATCACATATCACCTCTAGCACCTTTTGCTAGACATTCTATTTGAGTAGTTTTCTTTGCTTTAAGGTATAAATCTTCCCATGGGAAGGTATGTGGCCTTTCATCATCCCCATTGTTCTGCTTTCCACCAATCCAACACTTCAGAGGCCAGTTTCAGGCTCTTCTTCTCCAAGAAATATTCCCTGATGGTTCCTTCCATTTTAATGACTCCACTTTCTAAACTTCTCTGGCGTTATTGACTGCATGAAATAATTTAAAAGTTTAACACACTCATACATGCTTTTTTCCTCTTGGAACTTACCAGTAGTCCCATGCTCCCTTTTGTAAATATGCTCCCAACATTCATCTTATTTTTTTACTTCTGCACTAAAGTGTTACTCTTGGCCAGGTGGTAATCTACCATGACAATCTCTGTTATATTCTTCATCTTTATACCATGCATACACACATATATTCCTACCATCTTCTGCATCTGGCCACTTCTTCATACCAAAGATGTTTTAGGGTCTAGGCATTTCTTTCCTTTCCTCAGCACCTTGGTGACCTCAGCAAGTTAAGGAATTTTTATATCATTCCTTTAACTAGGCTGCTGATTTTGTTTTTATATGGTTTTTCTTTGAGAGAAATTAGTAGGATCAGTCTGGGCTTCCCAGAAGGGCCTTTAATAGGTCCCTGATTACCTAAGTTATTTTTTTCTCTTTTTATTTTTGAAGGAATGAGAATGTGGGAACAAAAAATAGCAAGGGTTCTCTGGAGTGCATTGTGTCTATTCAGAAGTAAGAAAACAAAGAAAGGAAGGATCAGTGAGCCAAATACCTCTGGTACCATTGTCCATATGCCCTTTCTAGAGCTGGTTCAGTGGATAAACCATCAGTCACTATTCCCAGACCTATTATTCTAAAAATTTAAATGCTTCCCTTGAACACATGGGTTTGGGTTTACCTGAGAAGACATATATGAGTGTGTTGAATTTTCAATAAATTTTTATTGGCTTTAGGACGACTGGATGAGAAACCATTAGTTGTTTTCATTATCAGTATTTATTTTGTTTTATATAATCATCTTACTATGCTCCAACCTAGTAAGATGGGGACAAGGAGGAAGAGCTTCTCCTCTTGAATTTTAAAGTCCTGCGTGTGCCAAATCACAATAAGATACATACATAAAACACAACAAATATCCATAAAATCTTCATTTGTTAAATACTTTCCATGCATGCAAGGAGAGGATCATGCTAATCAGAAACAGCACACTCTTGTATAAAACCAGTAAGTGCCTATTATCAGGTTTGGGAAGTCTCAATCAACAAGTGTGCACTGAGGGGCACCTGGGTGGCTCACTGGGTTAAGCATCCAGCTTTTGGTTTCAGCTCAGGTCATGATCTCACGGGTCACGGGATATAGCCCTGCATTGGGCTCCGTGGTCAGTGGAGAGTCCGCTTGTCTCCCTCTCCCTCTGCCCCTACCCCAATGCTTGCGTGCATGCTCTCTCTTTCTCTCTCTAAAATAAATAAATAAATCTTTTTTAAAAAAGTGTGCACTGAACACTCAGCCATTCATTTCCCAAGTGTCTACTTAACTAAATATATGCATAACAGTATGGGAGTTACTATGAGTCATAAAAAATATATGAGGTATGATCCTTATCCTCAGGATCATTATAAAGAAACCTTACAGTCTCACAGAGGGGCAAGACATACACAAGATGCACTATAAGGAAATAATGTCTGATGAAATCAGTATCAAGGGTAAAAAATGCAGGGCAGGAATAAAGGTATTTTAGGATGTTCTATAATGTCCTCCTAGTTCTATAACATCCTCCTAGCTAAGGAGGGTAACTGAAACATGGTAAACCAAAGGATGGCTTATATTTAGCTTTGGAATGCATATAGCAGAGGATTACCTTTCCTGCCGCTGTTTGCCTTTGGTCAACACAAGATCGCACTCCCAAAGTCTGTATCAGTTTATCATGGGGGGAGGTTATAAAAAATATCAAGTATCTGTGGAAAGCTGATTGGGAATTCAACAAGCAGATGATTTGCTATTCATAGTGTGCATTTTTAGGATACTTTACAAATTCACATGCATTATTGGTCCTCTTGGCAACCCTTTAAGGTAATAACATAGGTATTACAGAATTTTATAGATCAAGAAAATAAAAGGTCAAGAGATTATCTGACTTGTCCAAGAACCTAAATATATCTGTTAGTGTTCTGATAGGAAACAGATGGCATATCTAAATGATCTGACCAAAATAATTTATTGAAGGTCAGGGGTAAGGGGCCAGAAAGGAATAGTAAAGCATGCAGGGACTAAAAAGCAGGAAGCCACGACTAACCCAGGCCTGACAAAAGAGGACAGTCTTGCCAGAGCCTGGTGAAGAGCTGCCACTGTAAAAAAGGGGCTGACTGACAGGAAGATGGACATAAATACTTCTAGAACTGTGGCAAAACAAGGCAAAGCCAAAGAAGAAATGCCCTGATCCTTCTCCCTTCTCACCCTCCCATCCCCTGCCACGCGTCCCACTGAACAAAATAAACCAGAAGCTAGAAATTCTAGCAAAGATTTCAGATCCCAGATGATGTAACCAAAAGAGGTCAATCTCCCAGGCATAGAGGTTAGCAGAGGGGGTGCAATGGATCTGGAGGAGGTAGAGAAGTGGAGTATACCAGGTAAAAAAACACCTAGTTTCATGTCTACAAATCCAAAGTTCTTCTTCCTTTAGTTACTACTCAGATACGCCCCAGATAGAAAATGAAAAATTAACTGTAATTATTTTCTAAAATTAGAAAAGAGTCTTATTTGAGATACATTTCTTCATCAGGTTAGATTGAAGCCCCTTCATCTCCTGATGGCTTATGGCTGTTCTGGAACCCGTTTCACTTGGATGAAAGCCATACTTTGTAATCTGCTCTCTTTCCTACATAAGCACATCTTCATCTCTTCAAAAAAGATGCAACCCCTAGAGGTCACATTGTTGCATTTCAGTATAATGTTAAGCTTGACAGAGTCCTATCTGAACAACAATGAAAACAAAACTTGGAAAAAACAATGAAGACTGGTAGGTGCTGTGTATGACAAACACTACGGCATGCAATCTTATGTTGTGGTATAAATTTCCTCTGGAAAGGATGCAAAATGAAATGAGGCAGAATGGGGTAGTAATTCAGCCTATTTCATATGCTACTCAAGAGAAATAATATATTTTTTTAACACTGTAGAAACGGATTTGGAACCCAACATTTTGAGTCCTATTGCATCCACAGCATAACTTTATTCCATTAACCTTTTATTAAGTGTCTATTTATTTCTTCCACTCTGGTCTCAAGGTATCTGAAAATCTCTTAAGATAAGCATAGGCCTTCCAAGTATTAGTACAACAATACCATGTAAGTGAGTAAATGAATAAATAAATAAATCCCTGAGACTCTCTTTCACCTTAGTATGAATTCAGTTTACCAAACTACTTTCCTCCTTTGATTACAGAACTTGAAACTACAGAAGGAAAATGCATGGAAAGCTTTTAATAATTAAAAAAAACAAGTAATTAAAATACATTCAGCCTTTGGAAAGAAAAGTGTAAAAAAGAAACTCCAGAAATGAGGAGAGGGTTGCCTTTGTAGGCTGTGGGAGGTGGGGGTACAGTTGCTGAAGTCAAACTTTCATGCTTATTTGCTCAGGGCACACCCTATGCTGAACCACTCATTATCCTTGTAGAGGCCCTTCTGACTGCTCTCATCTAGCAGGCTACCACTTACCATCATAATGAAAGCTAAGCAAACTGTCACCAAGTGTCTCACCTTCCTCATAGAGCATTTTTTGCTTTTATTTCTTAAGAGAATTAATCCAGTTTCATTAAGAAAGATTTCCTCTACGCTTAAACTAACTATATTTCCTTCCACCACTTTAAACCAAGGCTCAGGCTTATCTACCATCATTTCCGAATATTTGTTTTCATTTTCCCCAGAACAATGAGGATGACAGTGATTTCTGATTAAAGGGCCCAAACTTCTGAGTGACAAATGTAATCTTTCATTAAAAGCAAAATTTAAAGAAGAAAGAATATCAAGAATATACAGTAAAGATAATTAAGTAATTAAATAATTAAAACTGTTCAATTTTATAAGGACTCAGACACAATATGATTGGCCTTTTGTGACCTGTTTGCCAATTAGGGCAAGGTGTTGGCTTCTGGAATAGAAGAGGGATGTGGTCAATATCCTTGCAACTAATTTGTTTTTATGTAGACCAGAGTGTGTCACACAGGGTACTCAACCATAGCTGAAGGCTTTTTCCCTAAGTTTCTCTTCTGCTTTAGTTAGATTTCACTGGTGTACATAATACAACACTGTCTATTACCTAGGTAGACATCATTCTGACTAAGCTCTTCAGCCAAGTTTTTTAACCCAGGGAACATCTCTGTGAAATGATTTTATATTTATATATTATATATAAATATGTATAAAATATAATGTATATTCAATTATAATTGAACATAACAATATATAATTGAATATATGCATACTTTAATTTAATTTAATAATATTTAATTGAAGTATAGTTGGCATACAACGTTATATTAGTTTCAGGTATACAACATAGTGATCCAACAATTATATTCCTTACAGAATGCTCACTACAATAAGTGTTGTTGCCATTTGTCACCGTAAAAGTTATAATATTATTGACTATATTCCCTATGCTATACTTTTTATCCTCATAATTTATTTATTTTATAACTGGAAGTTTGTACCTCTTAATCCCCTTCATCTATTTTGCCCTATTTTGTTTCATTATATATTTTGATTAAACATTACCTAATTCGGTATCTTATTGGGAGGTTCTTCAATTTCCAATATTCCCTCTCTGTAAATTCCTTTCCATCTAAAAGGATTTGGCTGTCTCAAGGCCCTAAATGATGATGGCAAGACTTTTCTTACACAGTGTTTTTCTATTTTAATAATTCAGTAATATAGTCACATTAATGAAAATCCCATGCTTACTATTAATACAAGTATCTAAATGCTTTATATGTGCATTCATTCATTCAATGGGCATGCAATAAAATCTTCTTGTTTGTTTTTTAAATTTCACCATCAGTTGAATAACTGCAGGTGCCAGTTATTGCATTAGGTATGGTCTCATGCATTATCTCCTAAATTCATCACAACAGTCCTAAATAGGTGATAGCATCTTCTAGAGACCTTGCTATGTCATGTGGCGGGGGGGGGAGTGGGGGCAGTATTACTAAGATGTGGGCCTTGTTCTACACAAATACAACTAAATTCAATTAGATTTTTTTTTAAAAAATCCAAACCTTAGCATCATTAAAAAATTTCTTTGCAAGTTTCTTAACCAACCAGTCATAGCTTTACCTTTGTACCTCTCCTGACTATTTCTGAAAGCCTGTGGTATCAGTATATGGTAAGCAAATCCATTACAGAGCACACTTACTCCTGATGAAAATCTTATAAAATGCTGCATGCTCTTGGTTCCAGAGACTAAAAAGCATTAGATGATTTGGCCCAAATTCATCATCTGTAATGAAAGCAACTCAATATACACAGCCCACTGATACCAAGATTCTTATTTCACTTTTACATATAAAGACCCTTTTCACTTAATGTGTGCTCCATTAACTTCAGAAAGTGGAAGATGTATCAGTATTTTGCCATTGTTTACAAAGCAAGTACAAAGGTTATAAATCAGCTATAAATATCTAGGATATTTGAAGGTTAATAGGAGAGGGATTCTCAAGTGCATTTTACAAGCAAAAATAGTGAATGACAAATATGAACTTACAGAGATATATAATGCTAATGTATTCATGGCCATAGGTGAAATTAATTGGCAGAGGCTAAAACTCATTGTAGTGGTACCATTACCAGAATTCTCTTTAAGATTTTATAATCTTCCTCCAACCCTCACTCTGCAGGGATCAGATCAAATCAGCCACATCCTGACTCAATGCCATTGCTGAGTAATTTGGATAACTTACCTGGTTATCTTCTGATATCTAGACCATTATTATTATCTGGATGTCAGCCATTTTTTATTTAAATTAGAGGAGGTTCTGTTTGAGTATTCAGAAAGTTTGAGAAAACTCATCCAGGTTAATGAGAGACTATGGACTCTGAGAAACAAACTGAGGGTTCTAGAGGGGAGGGGGGTGGGGGGATGGGTTAGCCTGGTGATGGGTATTAAAGAGGGCACGTATTGAATGGAGCACTGGGTGTTATACGCAAACAATGAATCATGGAACACTACATCAAAAACTAATGATGTAATGTATGGTGATTAACAGAACATAATAAAATTAAATCAAAAAAAAACAAACAAAACTCATCCAGGTTAAGTCCTCATACTTAAAAGAATACTGCCTCTTTTTTTTTAAACTGTTTCCCCCCAAAAAAGACTCTCTAGACAATGGTTCTGCCTACTCTTCAGATTGATACTTTATTTCTTTGTAGATTGGGCATGTCGCCATGAAACCTTTTAAATGAAGTGTGACTTTTAAACATTTTAGTTCAGACAGGGGCAGAATATACTCTATTCACTCATAAAAGAACAAATTAAGTTTTAGCCCAGGATACTTGTGGATATAATGCCTCCAGATTTTGGCAATGCCAGCTAGGTGTATTCTTCAGTGTCTCTTTAAATCATTCTTAATGTATAAATGACATTTAAAAGCCCCCTTTTCATTGCAGTTGGCAGAGTACCTAAGACCATAACAAGTTACTTCCCTAGTAAATGTCATTTTCCCTCAACCACAGGGCTATAATTCAAAACTGTAGATTTTTTTTTTAAGAGAAGTGTTAAAAAAAAAAAAAAAACTCCTCTGGGAATGAAACCTAGGATTTCCCATCTATGTAAAAAGGGAGTTGTTACAGAGTGGGGTACTGGCTAGAGGCCAGGGTCCTAGAGTTATTGCTTTCAAAATGGCTTTTCTGACCAACTCTACCAGAGGGAAGGGTCCCATATCTACTCTAGCCATGGCAACTTGCAGGGAGAGGGAAACAGAAGGCAGGTGGCAGGAGCTTCATGCACCACAGTGTTAAATATACACACTTTGGAACCAGAAATCTAGGTTCAAATCCAAGTTCTATTACAAGTGCATTAATTTTCTATTGTTGCATAATGAATCACCATAAACAGTAGTTACTGTGGACACAAACAGAATGGCTTAAAACAACACAAATGTATTATCTCATTGTTTCTGTGGGTCAGAAGTCAGGTACATTTTAGCACCTCTGTATACTATGCTCAGCATCTCACAAAGCTGCAATCATGGTGTTGACTGGATATATCCTCACCCGGGGTCTTGACAGGAAAATGATCTGTTTCTAACTCATCTGGGTCATTTCCTTATGAATATATGACTAAGGTTTCCACTTTGTTTTGACTGTAAATTAAAGGGCCGTTCTCAGCTTCTAGAGGCTGCCTGCTCTTTCCTGCCATGCGACCCTCTTCACAACATAGCAATTTGCTACATAAAGACTAGTTAGAAGAATCCCTCTTACACTATATAGTTCTTCTCTCAGGATGGGCCTAGTCCCTTTTAAGGGCTCCCCTAGTTTAAGTCAGACCCATCTAGGATAATCTCTTTTTGTGATTAATTCAACACCAACTGATTAGGGACCCTAATAACATCTACAAAATTATTAAAGTTATAAGTAAAATAATCATGGAGTGATAACCTTCATATTTATAAGTCTTGTTCATACTCAAGTGGATGTGGAGGGGGGAGAAGATCATATAGGGTATATTACACAAGGGGATAGGAATCTTAGGAAGCATTTTAGAATGTCTGCCTAAGACAACAGGCTTTCAGAACCCTATGTGAGGATTAACTGAGTTACAGTAAATATAAAACATTTAGTACCTGACTAGGGATAAGCCCTATGTATATTTTTACTATTATTATTCTTCATGGGCTGAATTTCTTAGGAGAGAACACTGGGTCTAAATGACCTGTCCAATCATCGTGTTCTTACGCTAGAAGCTGGGACTAAATCCAGACCGCTCCTGATCTGCTCAAGCTTTTCCTTGTCATGCTACATTCTCAATGACATTTGACCTAGGATGACCTTCTTGGAAAATGTTTCTTCCTGCAGCTGTTTCCTCTACTGCTTCTTTTTTGGGGGGAGGGGGGGTTAATTTTTATTAAATTTGTTTAAAGGACAAAACAAAACCCAAAACCTATCAGTTCTCCTTCTAAAGCAACTATTTCAAAACAAACAGTTACCTCCTTCTCATTACCTTGAATGAACAGGTAACAAACCTTTTTTCATGGTGCCACTATGGTGGGTGGGTTCTGCCATCTAATCCTCAAGATGTGCATTGGGGTGGGATAAGGGAGTCACACCAAGATGTCCAGGCTGCAGACTTTGTCTGCATAAATCAGTGCAGATGTACAGTGTTGCCTTAGAAGGGGCTGGCCAACTAGGACCAGGGTCATACAGAATATAGAAGAGGTCTGAGTTTCTAAAGTTGCTCTTCCTTCCCACCAAACTATAAATCACAGTTTGAGTCTGTAAGCTGGCTGGTCCTGTCAGCTGAGCCAGTTCCCTCAAATAAATATACAAAACTCCCACAGTCAATTTGGGGAAGGAAATTCTTTACTTTGACTCCATATCTAATTAGATTCAGGAGAGTTTTTTGCATTCTGAAGGCTGGAATATGCCTGTAGGAATATACCAGATCTATCTTTTGTGCATATCTCAGTGGGATGCCTCTAAACAGATACTTAAAAAAAATAATAATCACTAATTCCTTCTCACCAAGCTGCTTTCCTCCTTAGGGAATCATTGATATGCCAGACAGACACTGCACTGACTTACAATGCCAGCCCCTGGAAGGTCTCAGATAATGAGGGTAGAGTTTTCAGGTGTTGACTTCCAATGTCAGTGCTGGAAAAGCAGGTATGAGGGGAAGAGGATGTTGGGCAGTGGACAGAATTATAGCAGCCTCATATCTATATGAGAAGAAAATTTTAAATCGTGTCCTAATGAGTATCCCTTACCCTGTGTATTAGTTTGCCAGGGCTGACATAATGAAGTAACATAGTCTAGATGGCTTAAACAGAAATTTATTTTCTCAAAGTTCTGGAGCTTTAGAAGTCCAAGATCAGGGTGCTTGTAGGGTTGGTTTCTTCTGAGGCTTCTCTCCTTGGCTGATAGATGGCTATTTTTTGTCTTCACATAGTTTCCCTTTGTATATGTCTGTGTCCTAATCTCCTCTTCCTAGAAGGACACAAGTCATACTGGATTGAGGCCCACCTATATGACCTCATTTTATATTAATTACCTCTTTAACGGCCTTGTCTCCAAATACAATCACATTCTGATATATTGGCCTTAGGACTTTAACATGTGAATTGAGGGGGTCACGATTCAGTCCTTAACACAACATATTTACAAAGTGTATCACATTTTTATCTATTGTTAAAGTGGAGAGATGTGAATGTTGCTCAGTCTCCGTACCCTTGACATGCTTTCCTCTTACTGCAATTACTGTGAGAAACAGAGTTGACAACATATTAATGTGTGCTACAGGGGGCAGGTAGAAGTCAAGCCTCTAATGAGGTAGACTTATTTTAGAATTTGGATAATCAGAAACAAAATGCAGATTCAAGGCACTGCTCACTTTGTCTCTGTTGTTCATTGATGTATTCTTACAGCTTGAACGGTATCTGAACTTAGTAGATATTTAATAAATATTTGTCAAATTAATGAGGAAGAGTTGCTAAATGCAGGAAGAGAAATAACTAAAAGAGGAATGAAGTAATGTCAAAGCCAAACTACCATTTTTTTACAAGGCCCCCCTTTCTAGAAGATACTACTAATAAAACTGAGCTGTGGTATATCTTTTTCCCCCTAAAAATATGCATGCCTTTTTAAGACTCACTTGCTATTTCATTTCAGCACATATTTAGTATATAGTAAGAGTTCATTAAACACTTATGAAATGAATTAGAAGTTCCATGATGTAGGGATTGTTTAATTACTATTCCAATTGGTGCTTTCTAATAGCTTGAACAAAAAATTGTTGTTGGAATCTAAACTCTGCTCTATTCTTTTTACTTCTCTGCAAACACAAAAGACCACATGACAGTATCCTGCACACATAATGATGCTTCACACCTCCATTCTTGTTGCCATTGTCTTCTTTTCTTGAAAATAAAAAATCATTGTTCTTTAACACTCCTGAACAATCCATCTCTATTTGTGATTTACCTAACCATTACTCTATTAAATCATATGACTACAATGTCCAACCTCATATCATCACAGGAATATTCTAATATTCCTGAGACGTGTAAAATATATGTCTGCTTGAACAATTCCAGTGATGGGCAAGTTACTGCCCTGAAAGCCAACCTATTCTACTCCATTACTAAACCAATCCAAATATTTGAAAAGCTTTTCCATTCCTTGAGCATACATTTATCTCCTGTAATGTCTACTTAATTGTCCTGATTTTCTCTTTGTATCCATATAGAGGTTAAGTCTAACTTTTAACTTTCTGTATTTTGAATATTTCAGATTTTCTTTTCTCTAGAAAACCTCTATCCACCTTTTTCTCCAGTTTTATATTCCACATTATTTGTTTTTATAGGTCATACTGCCAAATAGTCTAGAATAATGAGGATAGAATTATAAAAACTGTGGTATTTTTTGAAGCTAGAAGGAACCAAGATCATCTAATCTAATCAGCATATTTTTCATGTGGAAAAGGAGTCCTAGAGAACAAAAATATACACACAAAGTTAGAGTCTTGTATACCACTGTACATGCTGGAGAAAGGAAACCCAAAGCTCAAATTCATCTGATTGTAGCCAGGCTTCTCCAGCTGCTTTGTATTTGCAATGATCCTAGCTAGCCCAATTAAGTCCAAATAAAATGAGGCAAAGATCATAAAGCATTTAAAGGGAAGAAATTAACTGAACCCCGTTTTGTTTTGTCAGCCAGAAAAAGAAAAACCCACATCCAGGTGCTTGCTTAAGTCCAAAAAAATAAATTATATACACCAAACCCCACAAACTCTAAAATAAAGCTTTATGAGGTGTCAGATTGTGAACTGAATTTCCCTAGCTACAATCCCTACCAAATGATTTTATGTGGCTTGTAACTCAAATGTTTAGTCTGAAGGAGTCAAGGAAGAACTGAATTCTTACCAGCATTGAACCAAAGCCTAAAGAGCTGAATCACCTGGCTACAGGGTTGTGGCACAGACTAACCCATAGCCTGCAAAGAGGAAGTTAGGACCTTTAATGGATTCTTTTGAAGGTGACTGTAGGGAAAAGTAGTATAAGGTCATTTGTGTTTTCAAAACTTTGTTAAGTTTTTCCCCCCTCAAGGGCATTGTCTTATTTCTATAATGTCAGCAATATTCCTAACCTAAAGTATTGGCGATAACTCAGTTCCAAAATGCTTTATCTACAAGAATTAGGTTGGACAAAACACCCTTCAAGAGCCCTCAGTCATTTTCATGGGGGAGGGAGAATTTTTACTTTTGAGACGCCAACTTGCAGTTTACAAGACTAAAGAGTGTAAAGGAACCTCAGAGAGATACAGTAGTGTATTTCTCAAACTTTTGCTTGTGAAAGATTTAGAGGTGGAGAGTGTTACAAATGCTGACTTCAGGGCCATACCACAAAATTCTGATGTGATGGGGGCCAGTTGAGCCCAGGAATCTGTATTTGTATAACTATTTTGAGCCTGATGCAGGTGGTAAACAGACACTGAGTAGAAACACTGACCTAGTCCAACTTTTCATTTTATAAATGAGCAAACCAAAGTCCAAAGAAGCTACACCAGCAAATCAGAAATAGAACCTAGGGGTGTCCGGGTGGCTCAGTCCATTAAGCATCCAACTCTTGATTTCAGCTCAGGTCATGATCTCAGGGTCTTGCGATTGAGCCCTGCATTGAGCTCTGCACTCATCAAGGAGTCTGCTTGAGATTCTTTCTCTCCCTTCCCCTGCCCCTCCCCCTGCTTGCTGGCTCTCTCTCTCTTTCTAAAAAATAAATAAATCTTAAGAAAGAAAGGAAGAAAGAAAGAAAGAAAGAAAGAAAGAAAGAAAAAGAAAAGAAAGAAAGAAAGAAAGAAAGAAAGAAAGAAAGAAAGAAAGAAAGAAGAAAGAAAGAAAGAAAGAAAGAAAGAAAAAGAAGAAAGAAAGAAAGAAAGAAAGAAGAAAGAAAGAAAGAAAGAAAGAAAGAAAGAAAGAAAGAAAAGAAAGAAGAAAGAAAGAGAAAGAAAGAAAAAGAAAAGAAAGAAAAAGAAGAAAGAAAGAAAGAAAGAAAGAAAGAGAAAGAAAGAAGAAAGAAAGAAAGAAAGAAAGAAAGAAAGAAAGAAAGAAAGAAAGAAAGAAAGAAAGAAAGAAAGAAAGAAAAAAAGAAAGAAAGAAAGAAAAAGAAAGAAAAAGAAAGCCAGCCTAAGTGAGAACTCACATCTATGGATTTTGCTGTTCAATGGTACTTCCTCAGCCTCACCATGCATCTATGGATTTTGCTGTTCAGTGGTGTTTCCTCAGCCTCACCACGCAATACATCACAATATGATAAATAACATCATATCTCAAAATACTGTATCATTACCCACAGGTCTGCTGGCAGAGTTCAGCCTGAAGACCTTGCTCTTAGAGCCAATAAGCTGTTTGTGAACCCAGGGAAGCGCCCCTTGTGAATAGAGTCCAAATATAGAACAGAGGTTTGTGTTACTGCTGAAATCAGGGCAGTTGCCTTTTGTTTGCAGTTGACGATCTGCTAGCATGGATACCAGAGGTAAGAAGAAGGCTGTGTAATTGAAGCTATCACCTCCAGAAATCCTACATGTCAGCTTGGACTTTTCTCTGGGGTCCCAGCATATGCTCTGACATCTTTATCTATGATGTACTCCAATGAATATTTGTAAAGTTTTACTCAGTTGGCATCATATAAACCTATCAACCCCTCCTTTTTTGCTTATCAGTGTATTAATTCATGTATATGAATCAATGTGTTCTTTCCAGATTCCACTAGAGACATCACAGGTACCTGCTCAGGGCTACTATTGTCTCCTTGCAAGTAAACAGCTGTAGACTTAGAAAAAGGTATAAGACAATAGTAGAATTTTATACTTCACCAGAAATTCTGGTGACCAACACTGGGATGTCATATTTTTCTATTTTTTTTAAAGACATAAACCATATGACTACCTACTGTAACAAGCATTTCATAAAAGAGACATTTAATGCCCATAAAAAGAAAGTAGTAAGTTTTTAATAATTAGTATTCTAAAAAACACATGATTGTGTCCCTCTTCACTACAAACAATAGGTATTTAAAGAACAAAACAGCAATAGTCCTTGGACTAACATTTGTTGACCCAACATGACCTATGGACATACTGAATAAAATGACTTAATCAAAAGATCTCATTTGTATAACTGCCCTAGTTTGTATATTTGTTTATTATAACACCCAATTTGTTTATTTAATTTGGTGTGCCACAATTGCCTTATCTGATGACTACTCAGAATTTGAGATGATTTCTCAGAAACCAAAGCTGCTCTGAGCTGTAGAAAGGTCATACTTTTTCTTTTTTAAAGAAACTAATCTCATCTGTGTTCTGTTCTCCTTGTTCCTCTGTTAGTGGTCAAGGTATAAAAGGAAAAATAAATATGAGAACTGATACCAGCTGTTGGATAACATGAAGTTTCTAAGCATTCTCACTACAGGGCAGAATGGGTATTCTTATTACTTTGACTTTGAAAACCATTTTTTTTTTATCTATATCTTCTAAAAACCAGAGAAATAAGACACTTCCCATTTCTCATTATATCAGTTTTATTGGAAGTAGCAAGGAGATAATAAAAGATGTTTAATATTGGCTGGTTTTCAAACATGGAAATTGCTGTTGTCCATTGAGAAGTAAGTGTGGTGAGAAAAGCTGTTTTCAGCTCATAAAGTTGTGGTTGTTATTTCATATTTTTATAGAGCCCTAAATGCACAGGGTGCTGACAATATTTGAAGTGGGGCCAAGCAAATCAAATTCCTGGTCCAAAGCAGGCGGAGTCCATATACAGACCCAATGCAATAATAACCAGTGATTCAAAATAAACATGGTATAGTTCAGAACCACTGCAAAGGGGGAGAGCTATGGAAGGGGCAGTAGTTTTAGCATGAAGAAAAGAAGGGATCCCCCTATAGTATAAAATAAAAGAAACTCTGAATAAACCCTAGAGTCTCAAGATCAATAGTCCAAACTAGCATTTTCTTTAAGAAGCCTTCATGTTCTAATTTCCCAGCAGAAAAAAAAGAAAATTTACTCCAGGCCAATAAATTCGATGTCACGTGTATAGACATAATACATTTTGATGTATATGAATTGATCCCTAGACACAAAGCCACTCAATCTTCATCAGTTATTGAACTGAAAGCCTGGAAATGCCCTTACTTAGAGGTGCAAATAATGCCTTTCTCTTTAAGCAAAAGGACAAAACCCTCTAAATGGTGGAGGTTCTTTGAACTCTGTTAATAAATCAATCCAAGAATAGAGCACTGTGTTCACAACATGATCAATCAAAAGCCACATACAAAATGGAAAAAATCTTCCAGAGCAGTGCCAGAGGCCTTATCACAATTGCTTCCTGACAGAAAGAGTGGATAAACAAGCTCAGGACAAGGCCAACGAAAGACTGGTCCAGAGACCTTGTTTCTTGTTGCTTTAGGTATCAAAATAGGAAGTAAACAGCTTAGAAACAGTTCTGAGAATTGCCTGAAGGAAGTGCTGCTTCCTCTCCCTGCACTTGCTAAGTTTGCTTATCTTTCATCCTCTACAACACAGCCTTTGGCAATCTGGCTGAGACCCTTTAGCAAAGTCCATCTTTTCCCATCTGCCTCTGACCTAATGCCACCCAGCTGACCCAATAAATCCCCTCTCCTCCCCAGCCAACAAAATGTGATAAGGAAATGAAGGCACAAACAAAGTCCACCAATTTCCATGCAGACATCTGGCTCATGGAAACATCCACCATACTGTGGGAGAAAATGGGCACTGAGGCTGGGTAGGTTTCCAGCACCACCCAAGCAGCATCTTAGCATGACTGAACTACTTCATCAGGCTTCTCAGGAGTAACCAATAAACAGCTCTAGAGCTCATTAACTGTCCAGCCTAGCGTTGGTTCCTACCAAAAAAAATATGTAAGTTTATTTTACGAGGAGCCTGGATTTGTGTTACCACCTATCAGACGATTTTTAATGCACCATCATCACCGGCCTGGCACCTGACACTTACATAAGGCTTTTCATGCATGTATGCCCACAGAGCATTAATGCACCTGGCTGTCCAAGTTCTTCCATGAGCCAAAGAAAGCTCCTGTATTCACTTAGTTGCCCCAGCTTGGGTTTGCACGTCCTAATTCAAATTCATGTAAAGGTGTTCATAAAGTCAGTCCTAGGTCATCTGAGTTTTCGTTCAACCTGAGATTTTTGATATGAAATATGAAGGCTTTAAACTGGAGGCAACTAATAATTCAAGATTGTCTCAGGGAAATGGGTTAGCTTGCTGGGATAAGTACAACACCCATTTTGGTTTCTATCTTGGCTTTCAGTTCTCCAAATCACACAAAATCTTTGACACTGAGTTTTCTCTCAAATGACCGGATGCTTTAATACTGTATATGTTTATAACCACAGAAAATATACATTTTTTAAAGACATGCAATTATGCTGGGGTTTTATAAGCATAAAGAGGGCAAATTGTTGGATGTCTTCCTTATTATATTTTCTATATGATACAATTTAGTAAGTCATTCTTTAACAAAATTTACCAAGGGATCAACCTTTATGATAAAGAAGCTGAGACCATCATGGTTTTATTTAGATCTCGTTTTTTTTTTTAAGTTTTATTTAAATTCTAGCTAGTTAACATATAGCGTAATATTGGTTTCAGGAATATTTAGTGATTCATCACGTACATAGTGCTCATCACAAGTGCCCTCCTTAATATCACCCATTTAGCCCATCCAGCAACCCTCAGTTTGTTGTCTATAGATAAGTCTCTTTTTTTTCTTCCTTCCCCTATGTTCATCTGTTTTGTTTATTAAATTCCACATATGAGTGAAATCATATGGTATTTGTCTTTCTCTGACTGACTTGTTCTGCTCAGCATAATACACTCTAGCATCATCCACATCATTGCAAATGGCAAGATTTCATTCTTTTTGATGGCTGAGTAATATTCCATTTATATATATATATATATATATATATATATATATATATATATATATATCATCTTTTTCCATTCATCCATCAATGGACATTTGGACTCTTCCATAATTTGGCTATTGCTGATAATGCTGCTATAAACATCAAGGTGCATGCGTCCCTTCAAATCAGTATTTTGTATCCTTTGGGTAAATACCTAGTAGTGCAGTTGTATGATAGTTCTATTTTTAACTTTTTGAGGAAACTTCATACTGTTTTTCAGAGTGGCTCCACCAGTTTGTATTTCCACCAACAGTGTAAGAGGGTTCTCCTTTCTCCACATCCTTGCCAACATCTGTTGTTTTCTGTATTGTTAATTTTAGCCATTCTGACAGGTGTGAAGTGGTATCTCATCGTGGTTTTGATTTATATTTTCCTGATGATGAGTGATGTTGAGCATCTTTTCATGTGTCTGTTAGTCAACTGTATGTCTTTTTTGGAAAAATGTCTATTCATGTCTTCTGTCCATTTCTTAACTGGATTATTTGTTTTGGGGGTGTTGAGTTTATAGATTTTGGATACTAACCCTTTATCAGATATGTAATTTGCAAATATTTTCTCCCATTCCATAGGTTGCCTTTTAATATTATTGTTTCCTTCATTGTGCAGAAGCTTTTTATCTTGATGAAGTCCCAATAGTTCATTTTTGTTTGTTTCCCTTGCCTCCAGGGGCATGTCTAGTAAGAAGGTGCTACAGGTTTTTGAGATATCTTTAAAGGCAGAGATGTAAAGAGCATTTACATTGCTTCCTATAAGAGCACTCATATGACCAGCCAGTATTTGGGGCATTACCTTTATAGTGTTGATCATATAAATATTATTTTTCTGTGGTTTTGCAGTGAACTAATCACATCTAACATCATATTAAGGAAGTCATTTTAGTAGGAGCTTTATTTATGGAGAAAATTTCAGCCAAAATGTACACAGAAAAATTATTGATATTATGATTTGGTTGGAGAATCAAAAACCATGCTAAATGAAGTCTGAACTTCATAAATGCTACTCTATGGGGGAATAAGAAAATTCATTTGGACTGAATACTTAATTTCCCACATTGAACTGTTAAGAATTCTTTCTTCTCCATGTATTGCATTTACAGAGAAAATACAGGATCCCTCCATGGACAAACTCCATGTCCTCCTGGAGGAAGACTGAACTGATTGGGAGTCAAATGACTGAGCAGAGTAGAGCCTCTAGTGAAAATCACCACTGAAGATGACAATTTCAGGTATCCACTTCAGGTCCTTTAAACTACTGTAAGTCAGCAGTAACTTAGGGATTTAGCAGGAGGAAGAAAGTGACAGCTCAAAGGCCAGTCCTAAACATAAACATCAATTCATAAACTATATCTCTATGTTTCTCTTCTTTAACTATTTCCCACTTTTTCTTTCTGTCAGTAAAACAGAACCTATTCCCATCAGTCAGAGTCCAACCAAGAAAACAGGGATGTGGGAATGTAATAGAGGGAATTTTGCTACACGGGTTGAAAGAAGGACTGAGAAGCAAAACTGGGGACTATAACCCAAGGGTCAACAAAAGCAAGCAGCTGCCACCACCATAAACTAGAGAATTAAATATACAACTATAATTAAATAACTAGATTGATTAATTAATACCTATTCTCAATTGCATAATGGAATGCATGTAGCCATATTTGTTCATTTCATACATCATTCCTCCACATCACTCTCTGGTGAATAATATTTCACCATTTATAGAGGAAGATGAATTTGGATAGTAAATGATTTATGAAATGATAATACTCTGGCCTCAATGAACTAAAAAACTCTAATCCATAAAACATAATTACCCCAGAAGGGTGATGTGGCTATCATCTATGGTCTCTTTCTGAAGACTTAATAAGTCAAGCTGAGGAAAGATGAAAAGTAACATGTACTTTCATTTATTTCCACTCAGTCAAGATACATAGGAATGGTTTATACATCTTCAATTTTTCTTAATATTGCTTCAGAAGTTTAGACCATCACCACAAGACTCTTTGACCTTGGGAAGAAATAATTTCAATCTCTAAATTAACTATGTTGGTTCCTTCTTCCAGGCTAGAGCTTATTATTCAGTTTGTTATAATTCCATACCAAGAGCAATTACCTTGTCTCATTAATAGCACAATAGGGCCTATTAATCTTATAAGTGTTACCACTCAACACTAAAAAGTATCAACACTCAGGTCAGCTGAAGGAGAAGTTGGACAACCAAGACTAAAATTTGAGCATCCAATTTTAGTGTATAAATTAGAACTGTAATAGATTACTCCATTACAATGCAGTTGAATAGCATGGGTTTACAACTGGATTCTAGGGAACCCAACTGGGATTTCTGCATGGTCTCCGCCCTGGAAAACCAGCTTAGAATTCCTACACTCAGGCCAGATTCCAAGAGACATCATAATTAGGTCCCAGAAGAATACACTGCAGCTGAAGAGGATATCCCCTGCAGAATTATATGGGAGAAAGGCTGGCTAAAGCAATGTTCACATTCACGCAATTATTCAGTTAATTGCACAAAGTGAATGGAGTGAGTAATTATGGCTAAGTTCATGTTAGGATTAGTCTAGTCCTAAAAGAAATAATGTATTTTGAGAAAGAAAGCATAATACTAGGCAGGTTCTCCATCAACATAACATGTTTTATTTCCTTTCACAACACTTCAGTGAAAGTTCATTGAAACAAAGGTTTTAGCAGATCTCAAAGCAAAATGGGAAACATGACCAAGTGTTGGATATGACATGTTTTGACCAACTGCACTATATCTCCTATTGGCCCTTATATGAAAGACCATTCGTGGACATTCAATTACAACTACTTGTAATTAAGTCAGAGAACCAGGCCCTCTGTTGTCATGTCATTTAAAACCTGAGGTTTTAAATAAAGGAACTCAACAGGTAATTCCTGCAGCAAAATTATGAAGTGCAGAACACATGTGAGGAGGTGGGGGAACTGAACAAGAAACTCGCCTTTAGTGTGTTTTCTCTTCATTGGGATTTGTGCCAGATGTTGTTGTTGTTGTTAGTGGTGGTGGTGGTGGTGGTGTGTATGTATGTCTGTGGTCTCATCTGTTACTTTATTTAAATTTTTAGCTCAACTAATAAAAACATTTGCTGACTGACTGTTCAGTGCCAGACTCTGGGACACAGCAAACATTTAACTTAATAGAGATTATCAGTCAATATTAAAAAGAGTAATAAATTTTAAATACCAGAAAGAAGCAAGTCCATATTCTTGTATACTTATTCACTCTTTCAACATCTTCTACAATAAACAGGATTTCAGCTACTAGGGTGAAAGGAAAATCTAATACTATTTTAATAGACTTGAAAAGAATGCAGATTTCATTTTGTGAAGTAATAATTTGAAATTCCTTACTTCATATGGACATCATAACCTTCATACTTAAACTTGTTTTTTCTTTGTATAATTAAACAATGTATTTCATGCAACTATTGTTAAATTTATATAACAATTCCTAATAAGGTCTTCAGCTTTTAAGGAAAAAAAAACTATCATTTTATGCACAAGATACAATGTTTGGGGTATACAAGAAAGTAAAACACATAGATCTTACCTCCAGGAGTTTACAATCATGAAGTTAAGAAGCTTAAAGTACTGTATTTAACCTTAAAATTAAATTCAGCAAAATTTAATCACACTTTGATGATGGAGAAAGCACCTCAACATTTTATAGTGTCCCATAGTAAGTATTAGAAACAACTACTTTAAATGCAAAACAAAGAAGTACCAATCAATAGAAATTATTGGCTGATAAAAAGTCAGAAATCTAAGGGGCTATCATTGGTATTGGTGAATATCCTTACAGGGAAACCAAGTCAAAGGAATTTTAATAGGCTAGATCCCTTAGGCTTTGTATGACATTTTTAGGGAGTATGAAAACCTGTTTTAGGGAGTATCTTCAAAACCTGTTCAATAAAAATGCCAAATATATAACTTATTTTATTCTATAAGGTTGTAAACTCTTTCAACACAAGTAGCATGTTTCTTAATTTTTCTATATTTCCCCACAAAATTCAGCACACATATGGCAAAACAATAACTGAACAATAAATGCCAAGGAAACAGTAGCTGAAAGAGATGATTAAAAAATAAAGTGCTAAACTGATTTTAATCAGAATTTATTGGTTACATACCCAAAAAATACATCCTTATTTTTAGGGAAAAATATATTTTCCACAGTATGAATGAATCACTTTCTACATTTCTTCCAGAAATAGTTGCTTTTGAAAAATATGATTCTGAGAAAGAGCTATAATTTGTCAATATTTTTACATCTCTGCCACTATAATCCTAACAAAAATGACTAGGGCTGAAAATATAAATGATCTGGTTCTTGCAAATTATTATCAGCATTAGCCAAAGAAATGTAATAGCACCATTTTAGATTTGTATGTTTTAATTTTTTGAAGAGTACAGGTTTTACTTCACTCTTATTTTTAATATTACCTTATAAAATAGGGAAGACTTGACTAGAGCACAAAGAGATTAAATAAAATCTCATGGTATCAGAGTAATTTGAAAAAGCCTGGATTTCAGTCCTAGATTTACTTCTTATTTTTCAGTCAAAGTCAAAACTCATTCTAATGCCACAATAACAACAAAATTGATGCTTCCATCTCCCAAGAACATAGCTGTGCTGTGCTGTGCTCAATGAATTATATACTTGACATAAATATAGATAAACTACAGGATTGGATTTCCTTACCTACAAATGATGTAACTATCAAATAAAAAGGGTAACATTTAGTGTGCACCTAATGAAACTCTTATTTTATAGTAATTTTATAGTAATATCAAAAATATGTACATGAGTTACAACAGACAAGAGTATTTTCTTTAACTCACCCAACCTTTGAATACTGAGTGCTGTCATAACACCATAATAAACCGTCTAATTCAAGAATTGGTGGTTGATGAGTGGCTGTGACAAGAAGCACCAAAGGACTTCTTATTCCTGATTCTCAGAAATAAGCTTTTTAAAACAACGACATTTACTTCTAAGCATATAATACAACAAAGAGGTCACAACTGTTCAAATCTGGCTCTAAATATTTCTTTTTTTTTCTTTGAAGATTTTATTTTACTTATTTATTTGAGAGAGAGCTAGCACAAGAAGGGGTAGGGTCAGAGGGAGAAGCAGAGTCCCTGATGAGCAGGGAGCCCAATGCGGGACTCAATCCCGGGACTCCGAGATCATGACCCGAGCCGAAGGCAGCCGCCCAACCAACTGAGCCACCCAGGTGCCCTGGCTCTAGATATTTCTTAATGAAAAAGAATTAGCAAGTTATTGTGAGAACTTTCACACTATTAGGGGTTATGTAGTAGTGGGATTTTTTTTAAAGAAACTTTAATCTCCTTCTCCATATTCATTTCCAGTTCCTTCTCTCTACAACCACCCAGATTTGATAAGAGGACCATTTTAACTAAAAATGGTTAGATCTAGGACATAAATCCTTAGTCTCTCAATAAAACTTTAAAAATTGTTTCTCAAACTCTTGTTCATGCCTATCAAAACTCATAGAAAATCACTTAAATATATCCAGTAAAACTATTATAGGATTAGTAATTGAATTATTTGATCCTAAACTTAGTGTATGCTCTTCTCCTTAGTTAACCTTGGGTCCTACTTTTTTTAACTGATTCAACCAGACAACTTCTTTGAATCTCCCCAAACCTCAGCTTTATATAATTCTAAGAAGAGACTGAAAAAATAGCAAAATATGACAACATGCATTAAAAAACTGAGTGGCACTTTAGTAAATGATTTAGTATAAAAGCAATAATCAATGAAAGGAACATTCTTTTCAGAGGGTTGCATTATCTGATCTCTAGACATTCCCAGCTCTAGAGAACCATTAAATTAATCTCCAGGGTCACCTAGGTAGCTCAGTCGGTTGAGAATCCAACTTTTGATTTCAGCTCAGCTCATGATCTTAGGGTCCTAGGATGGAACCCTGTGTCAGGCTCCCTACTCAGCAGGGAGTCTGCTTGAGGATTCTCTCTCTCTCCCTCTCTCCCCATCTCTCTCTCTCTCAAATATACAGATAAATCGGGGTACCTGGGTGGCTCAGTTGGTTAAGCAGATTAAGCATCTGCCTTCAACTCAGGTCATGGTCCCAGGGTCTTGGGATGGAGCCCCATGTCGGGCTCCCTGCTCAGCGGGGATTCTGCTTCTCCCTCTTCCTCTGCCCCTCTCCTCCACTCATGCTCTCTCTCTCTTGCTTACTCTCTCTCTCTCAAGTAAATAAAATCTTAAAAAAACACAATAAGATAAATAAATAAATCTTTTTAAAAAATTAATTAATCTCCAGAACATAATCCAGGAGAATGGGTTGTAATAATGCATAAGTCTGGAATGCCCCTTCCACTAACTTCCGCATTCTGGACATAAATAAGGAACCATAACCTGAGCCCAGGGAGTCAAGAAGGAAGGTGCATCATTGGATATCTGTTTTAAGAAAGATCACAGTGTGGAGAATAGTTTAGTTATTGCACAATTTGGAGGACTATAGGCAAAGGAAAGAGAAATTTCAGAAATCTGGACCCATCCGGAAGGAATGTTATGGATCTAAATAGCCTGTAGCAGGAGACATGGAAATGAAAGGATTAACTAGAAAAATGTTAAAGAGGTAAAATTACAGGATACATTGACAACTGGAGATAGGAGGGGAGTGACTGCTGTGTCCTGACTTGAACAATGGTGGTACCTTGCACTGAGACAAGGCATGCTTTTCATTATTTGGAAGAATGATGATGAATTCAATTTTAAACATGGCAAATTCCAAATGCCTACTGAACAAATTAAGATGTCTGAAAGCATTTAGATAATAATAATTAAAACACTGAGTAACTACTGTGTGCCTGCATTTCCTTCTGAAGAATCACACTATATAAATCAAGCAGGGATTTGAATTTAGTAAATTTGTGTTGGGACCCACAAAGAGGCATTTTTAACAACCCTGTGGGGACTTTGATGTAGGGAGACCACACTTTAAGAAAGGCTACATGAATATCTGAATGAGTATCTCAAGAACATCGAATATCTCAAGAATAAGGATAGGAATATGGAAGTTTATTCCAGTTTTATGAAGTCCTTTTGAAAAATAAAGGTCTGGAATTCATTTGCATTTGGCAAAGTATAATTTTCTATTTTTAAGAACCACATGCTAGTAGGAAAAGTCTTTCTGGAGACTGAATAGTTCTTAGACTCCAGCTTAATGAGATGTCTAAACGAGTGTGAAACACATGGAGTAAAATTTGTGGGCATTTTAAGTGAGGAAAGGAGCACTTTGCAAAACTGTATGGGAGATTTTAATGAAACTCAGGGCACTACAAGAAGTTTGATAAATCCAAACTGTGAAAGTCTTCCCTGTTTTCTAAAGGATATGTTTTCCCTCAAACCATATGGGTGTTACACTAAGAGAAGCAAGCATAAGTCAAGAATCTTAATTTGATAGGCAGGGTGTTGGCCTTTCAAATTTGTTTGGACAGACATATTGTTCTTTAATGTACCTAGTGTTCTTTTCAAGGTTCTAAAGAACAGTCACAAAACTCAAAAAAGTAAAAGGTATATATGCCAGCCAGATGTAAAATCCTAGTGTGTTGTTTCTAGATGGTTCAGCGCAGAATAAATTACATATGTTGACCACCTATTACTACTTTGCCTCAGTGCCCTCTACAAGCTTTATGTCTTAAAGTTCAAGAACAATCTAGTTGCCCTTACCCAAAAGTTCCTTAATAAAAACGCATTCTTTCTGCAACATCAGCTTCTCTGTAAAAAAAAATTTTTTTAAAGATTTTACTTATTTATTTGAGAAAGAGACAGAGAGAGCTCAAGCAGGAGGAGGAGCCAAGGAAGAGGGACAAGCAGACTTCCTGATGAGCAGGGAGATTGATGTGGGTTAGATCCCAGGAGTTCGAGTTCATGACCTGACAGGTCAGACGTTTAACCAACTGAGCCACCCAGAAGCCCCTCTGTAAAAATTGAAGAAAGAAATTGACTTCTAAATGAGGGTGATCTGTAGGAAATGTTAACAGATGAGAAGCCGTCTGGTTTGCCACTCACTGTTTTTCAATTATATCCAGAAAAAACAAACAAACAAATAACTGAGGAAAAAAGGGAGCAACAGATACCCTGTTGGTGTGAAGAGGCTGTTTTATAATGATAAGTGATAATTGTAGCCTTCTCAAAAATAGAGATTATGACTTTGTATGTCCCATAAACATCCTTAACAGTGTTTTATACATACTTCATTTTATGTAATTTATTTTTCCTAATGAATTCAGTATAAAAATTTACTTTTTAAAATGCACAAGAGGAGTTCCCTACTTAAGCAGAAGTTTGCTTTCTAAAGGGGAAAAAACAAAACAAAAAGTACTATCAATACTTCTCTCCTAATTTATCTGATTTGCAAATTTGCCTTAATGTAGATCAGATTTTCTTAAAGTAGAACATCCCATTATTGTTATTTAATGCACACTAAACACCAAACATTTATTAATAATAAAAGTAAATTGTGAAATGGAGGTTAATTTCATTATCTTTATGGGCTATAAATTATAAATTAGCACCCCTCCTTTATGAATTCATAAACCATGACTTTAGCCACACTTGAGGATCAGATAAATAAAAGTGGTTGAATCAATTGGAATTCATTGCTCTTGAAAAATATTCTGGTTGTGTCACCACAGTAACTTAAAGTTTCATCAGTGATTTCCTCTCATCCACAATATTAAGTTCAAGCTACTTTATATGAAATGAGATCACAGAGGGGTGATCTCTCCCTGCTCTTCAATTTCATCTCCCCTAACTTCCCTGTTTAACTTTAGGCCATAGCTCCCACACCACTGTCTCTTGGCCTTGTGCCATTGCAACCTTGTTCTGCCTGTAATATATACACTTTCCCCGTTTATTACCGTGACTCATTCTTGCTTGGCTGGTCCCAAACCATTTATCACCACACTGGGGATTCATTTCCTAATCCTAAACCCTATCTAATCCTACCAGAGTACATTGATGCTTTTGATACTGATATACTTACCAACTTATTTCACAATTAGTATCCATTTTTTAAAGGTGTCTGCCCTACTAGACTAAGCTCCTTGAGGACAAGGGCTAATTAAAGGCTTGAATGCTAAGTACTGAGCACAGTGCCTGGCAATGAGTTTTTACTAAACTTGTTGTGGAAAAAGGAAGGAAGTAAAGAACAAAGGAATTAAGGGAGGAAGGGTGGGAGGAAGAAAAGGAGGAAGGAGAGACTAAAGGAGTGGAGAGGAAAAGAGAGGAAGAAGAAAGGAAGGGAGGCAGAAGGAGGGTTTGTTTGAAGGGAAAGGGAAGAGTGAAGAGAAAGAATTAGGGAAGAAAGGAGAGAGGTATACGGTTCATAGCTTGGATCCTAATGATGAATCTGTCTATATTATGTTTAAGTTGAAGCACATGGACAAAGTTGATCAAGGCACTTCAGATAATTAATATTAAAATCAATAATTCGTTAATTCACACCAATTCACCTAACTGGTCCCCAAAGCAGCAGATTCAGAATACTGACATTGTTTCCCAAAAACCAATAGGCAGGACTCAAACCATCAAGCCGAACTAATATCCATCAAATCTGTTAATCTTAAAGTAAACAGCCTTGGTTGGTATGGAAGTAAACTACTGCATATTATAAAGTTCTCTCTTTTTTTTTTAAGACTTTATTTATTTATTTGCCGGAGAGAGAGAGAGAGAGGGAGAGAGAGTGAGCACAAGCAGGGGGAGTGGCAGGCAGAGGCAGAAACAGGCTCCCTGCTGAGCAAGGAGCCCTATGTGGAACTTGATCCCAGAATGAACTCTGGGATCATGACCTGAGCTGAAGGCAGACACTTAACCAACTGAGCCACCCAGGCATCCCTAAAGTTGTGTTCTTATAAAGAGCAATAACTTATAGTCATATTTTGGACAGCCATCTAATCTGACCTCTTTATGTTGCTGATAAGGTAAGTGAAGTCCAAAGAAATGACAGGATATCATCTAAATGGCAATAAATTCATAGAAAAATAAGGATATAAATATATAAATATAATATAAAATAAGAATATAAATATATAAATATAATATAAAGCTTTAAAGTTAGTTAAATCAAAAGATCTAATTATGAATCAGGAAATAACCACCAGGCCCAGCCACATTAATTAACATTTTAAAAAATCATCTATTTAAAGGCAAAGAACAAGGTTTGTTTCACACAAAACTATAGTGGAATCAAAGAACCATTAAATTTCATTGTTGGAGAAAGCAAAAGTTCAACTGGCCAATTTCCTGTGAGAAGCTTAAAACTCAAAAATCTGCTGCATCCTTCCTTACTAAATGTTGGAATAGAGATATGTAAAACCAAAATATAAGCACCAACCAACTTTTGAAAATCAATAGTACTTTTGTTTAGGAATTCTGGGGATAAATAATCACTGAACAACTGCTATTTTCAAGGCACTAAACTAGGTATTGCATGGGACACAAATATGAATAAGAAATAGAATGCATTCTTAACGATATATAATCTGATAGGAAACAATGTGCACAGTTGCTCATATCTGTAGCATATAGTGGAGAAATATATTGGAACTCACCTACTTATGACTTCACAATGGTGGAATTAAACTGGGCTTGAAGTTTGAATTCCAGCTCTCCTACTTAGTAATGAGATGATCTAGATTATTTCAGATTAAAAATTACTTAACCTGCATCTTCATTTTTATAAAATCTATGAAATAATAATGATTTAAGTTAAAACATATGAATCTAGTACAGAATGTAGATACCTAGTAATAATGAGAATAATAACATCCAATAGTTATTAAGCACTTACATGCCAGGCATTCTACATATTTTAACTCAGTTAATCTTCAGAACAACTCTATAACATAGGTACTATTATTATCTTTATTG
>NW_027397065.1:66929872-66965896 GCF_003265705.2 Callorhinus ursinus | reverse complement strand
TATATATGTATATATATATATATATACATATATATATATATATGGAAACTGAGACACAGAGCAGTTAAGTAATTTTCTAAAGGACATGCAGCTATGTGTTAAACTGGAATATAGATCCAGGCAGATTGATTCCAGAGCCTATGCTCAAAAAATGTTTGTTAAATGCATTCAAGATCCCTAAAAGAAAGGAGTCACCAAACCTTTCATAAGAAAATAACTGTTCTTAGTACCCTTTTCAATTTAACATTAAGAACAAAGTGGGAAGACATGACCATCATCAGACCTAAAACCAGGGGTGTTTCGGATACATTTCAGTCTGGTGAGATAGACTCTAGATACAAGACAACAAAGAAATACTGTTTATTTAAAAAACTATTTCAACACCATGGCCCCTTTCCTTCACAAGCTCCAAGAGGGGCAGGGTGAGCCTGCCACCTGAGCCCTCTCCATCATTCTACCTCTGAGGTTCTGGTGGAGGTTGGTGTCCTCTGCCAGGTTCAGCATATGATGTGAAGAAGGAATTAAATGCCCCAGTTTTTTTTTGTTTGTTTGGTTTTTGGTTTTTTTTATTTTGTTTTATTATGTTATGTTAGTCACCATACATAACATCATTAGCTTTTGATGTACTGTTCCATGATTCACTGTTTGCATATAACACCCAGTGCTCCATTCAGTACATGCCCTCCTTAATACCTATCACCCCGAGACACTTATTATGGAATAAGTATCTCAAAGAAGATTTCACAATTTAAAGATATAAATTTACCTCTACCTGCCATATTCCTTTAGCTTTTAATAAACACAGAGATATTATTTGCTTCTCTTGAAGCAATTTTCAAGAAATTATTGACAGTATGTATCTACCACAACAGAATTTTATTAACTGAAAGACCCAGTAACTTTATCTTAAATTTACACAATTTATTTTTAGCTTCTCTGTTTCCCACAAATGTGAAATGATTGATCTTTAACAGAGAAACTTGTGTGCTGTTGATCAATAAAATGGAAAAAAAGAACAGTTTTATTTATGAATCCCAATTTGGTATCACAATTCCTCAAGCCAACTTAATTAAATAATATGATTCACCAAAGTTTGGAAACTCATGTGGAAAAAAAAAAGCATGTAGGAAGTATGCTCTAACATGTTAGAGCTGAAATGAATTCTGAAGATGACTTTGTCTTATAGTCCCCTGGTTTGGTGGTATATTGGAATCACACAGGAATTTCATTTTTTAAACTTGGAGGGGTTTTTTTTGTTGTTGTAGAGTTGGGGGGTAGAGAGACAGACAGACAAGAGAGAGAAAATCTCAAGCAGGCTCCATGCCCAGTGCAGAGCCCAACTTGGGGCTCGATCTCACAACCCTCAGATCATGACCTGAGCTGAAATCAAGAGACAGACCCTTAACCAAGTAAGCCACCCAGGTGCCCCTAAACTTCTGAGTTTTTTAAATAAAAAATTCAAACCTACAGAAAAATTGAGAACAGTATACCCTTCACCTGGTTTTACCAGTTATTTAGTATTTAGCCAATTTGAACTTTTTCTTTCCTGCTTTTCCACAGTCTTGTTTTTATTTTTATTCTTACATCATATTTATTTGCTGAGTCATTTTAGAGTATATTATGGCTGGAGTGGACCCTGTGGTCTGACAACAATGAAAATTTTGGTAATGAAGAGCTTGCAACTGAGTCCCTTTCTGAAACTGTTCTTGGTTAAAGAGATCCGCCTTGACAAAGTTCATACTCTTTTCCCTGGGGCATCATCTACCCAATAACTGGCTGATGCAATGGTATAAAGTTCTGCCCTGCTTGCCTCAAATTCAAGACAGCCCCTTTACGCCATCCCAGCTTCAGAGCAACTTGTGTCATCAGCTGAGTTCTTTATTATGACAACAGTGCAGTGCCAGTCTCCACCTAATTCTACTTTCTCACTCCCCACAAGTGGTGGCCTCTCATAAACTTTTTGGGGAGCTCAACTGTACCTGTGATAACTCTTAAATAACTCAGTATAACTAGATGAGTTACAATATTCAAAAATATTATATAAATCTAATAAGCATAAGAGTAAGAAAATTTGGCAAATTTAACATTGATACCATATTATTATCAAAAAGTCCATACCAAATTTTCACGTTATCCCAGTGCTATCCTTTATAGTAATTTTATTTTAATTTTTTCTAATTCAGGATTCAATCCAGAATCATACATTCTATTTAGTTGTCATGCCAGTTCAGTCTCCTTTAATCCTAAATAGTTTCTCAACTTTCTTTGCTTTTCCTGACACTGGTGTATTTTAAGAGCAGTTATTTTGCAGAATGTCCCTCAATTAGGGTTGTTTCCATAGAATTAGCTTTAGTGTTTGTTCTTCATTATTCATGAATTGGTACTAGAACTCTTCCTAATTCTGAAAATTATACAACTAATTTCAAAAGATCTGAAATTTTCTATTGTCTTTAAATGAATTACTTGGCATATGATAGGTGATCTTGTATTCCACAGTAACTATTTATGTCAAAGCTATGTCAAAGGATCATAATATAATCCTTTTGAAGACATTTAAAGCAATAATCAGATATCCAAATTTTAAGTTTATGCTACTAGTACAAAGATTTAACTGAAGCAACAAGTGGGTGAGTAGTTATATTCTCTGCATGACTAAGTCCACTCACACAGACATAAGGACTATGTTACACCTGACTTTCCTGTCTGAAGGATGACAAATTTTCTTTGACACTAAATATAAGATCCATCCTGAATTCAGAAATGTTAAAGTGTGAATATAACAATATGCATTTTACGGTTGCATCACATATGTTGGACATTATGCCAAATACTGCATGTATCCTCTTTAATACTGTGTGTTATTTAATCTTCATAGCAACTTTATGAGCTAGTTATTAATAATAACCCCATTTTACCGATGAGAAAACTGAGGTTCAGAGAGGGTAAGTGACTTTTCTAAAATCACAAAGTGGGCAAACAGCAGAGTAAAGATTCAAAAACAAATATTTTGTTCATTTTCCATCACGTTATGCAATTTCCCCAGTGTAGCCTTTTCCTACTACAAGCTTCATAATTCAGATTCCACAGCTTTCATTCAAAAACTTGGGGTAACTACACTACAGTGTGCCCATAAACAAATTTCTCAAGTACCAACTGGGGATCTGGAACTATGTTAAATATTCTGAAGAACAGAGAAAAACAAATGCCAGAAGCATACCAGTTTTCAAGAAATGCAATATTTTTTTTTAGAAATGCAAAATCTTGAAAAAACATTTATGAATGTGCAATGAAGAAAAAAGCCCACTCTAACTCATGATTAAAGTACTAAATTATACATGGCTGTCCTGAGGAAATCAGGAAAGGAAACATGACTGTAAGCTAAAATAATTAGTGAAGACTATAAGCAAATTATCCCAAACAAATTTTTAGTAATGTGCAGGCAGATATTTAATGACCTTGCTAATGAGGACAAGTGATGATGAGAGCAAGAAACCAGAAGTTCCTGTGAAAGGAGTCAGGTCTATTAAACTAAAATTGTTACCTTAGGGAAACTGGAGATCTGGTGAGAAGGAAAAAAACATGTAGACTTTGCTATGGCTGAATTGTGTCCCCCACTCCCCTTTGTATGTTGAAACTCTAATCCCCAATACCTCAGAATGTGACCATATTTGGACCTAGGGTCTCTAAGAAAGGTAATCAATTAATACGGGGTCATTAGAAGGAGTCCTAATCCAGTATGACTGGTGTCACTCTAAGAAGAGGAAATTCAGACATACACACATACAGAGGTAAGACCTGTGAAGACACATGGAGAAGACAGTCATCTGCAAGCCAAGAAGAGAGGCTTGGACAGATTTTTTCCTCATTGCCCTCAGAAGGAACCAACTCTGCCTATACCCTGATCTAAAACATCTAGCTTCCAGAACTGTGAAACAAACAAACAAAATCTCTTGTTTTAGCCACCCAGTCTGTGGCACTTTGCTATGAAAGCCCTAGGAAACTAATATAAATTCCTCATCAAATTGAGTTTTTGCTAACTAAATTGTATATGTGAGGATGGCACAAGAAATGCTAATATATTTAAGGATTTTTCCCCCCCAAGCAAATTCCAACTAGACAACAATGTCTAATATACTGTCTGGTGAACTGGAAAATCTCCTGAACGAAATCAGAGCCTCTGATACCCAAAAGGGATAAAGTGAGTCACCACTACTGCTTGTGAATGAGAAATAACTTCTCTCAGAAAACACACGTGAAAAATGACACCATGTGGATTAAAAAGGGAAACACAAGTGTAAATAGAAAATTGGGTGCATAAATTATAATTATTCTATAATTACAAGATTATAAATCTTTACTCTTACCTTTTTCTTGATTGGAGTATCTCAGCTAGAATTTTTACCATCAAACATGATTTATTTTTTTTTTATGACTTCATATAGTGATTCAATTTTACCATTAAAAATAACCTTGGAAGGGGCACCTGAGTGGTAGTCAGTTAAGTGTCCAACGTTCGTTTTTGGCTCAGGTCGTGATCTCAGGGTTGTCAGATGGAGCCCCACGCCAGGCTTTGCACTAGGTGTAGAGCCTGCTTAAGACTCTCTCTCCCTCTCCCTCTGCCCCTCCCTGACTCTCTCTCTCTAAAAATAAATAAATAATCCTTTAAAAATAACCTTGAGAAGCCCCCCTTTTTGCCGGAAAAAAGGGCTTAGCCCAACTGGATGGTCTGTTATTTCAAGTATTATTTGATTATACATTCTGTTAAAACATCAGCTCACCCAATCTCATTCCCTCTAATCCATCCTCCATCGAGCTACCAAAGATATTTTTCTAGAATACAAATCTGATAGTTCCCTTTTCAGGTCTAAAAACCCACCATCAGTTTCCTACCGCCTACTGGCTGAAGCTCAAAATCCTTAATCTGGAAGAATCTTCAAAGCCTAGACTCAGTTCTATATTTTCAGCCTGTTTATACTTGTCCCCCACCCCAGCACCATATACTTTATTTGCTAAAAATATCTGGTTATACTCCATTCCCCAAGTATTGTTTTCATACCGCTCTATGCATGCCACTATCTTTGTACATTATGTATACAATATGTAATATGTCTGACTCTGTCTTAGATTATAAACACCTTATGGTCAAAAACCAGGTTGTTCATGTTTTCTTTCAGTATTTGCTGTGGCAGTGGCACAAGGGTAGTAACATTCACTCATTACTCACCTTTTCAGAGAGGCCTTCACCGAATTCTCTAGCTAAGATAGCAATTCTCTCTCCCCACCCTACACTCTATCCCTTGCCCTGCTTTATTTTTCTTCTTAGCACTTATTAACACCAGACATATTACATATTTAACTGTTTGTTATTATCTATCTCTTCCCACTTGAAAGTAAACTCCAAAAACCCAGAACTTTGGCTTATTCACTGCTTTATCCCCAGTGCCTAGACATTTGGCACATTACTGACCCTCAATAAACATTTTTTAATAAGTAAATTCATTCAGCAAATATATATAGATAGCTTACTAAGTGCCATGAAATATTCTAGAAGCTAGGAATCCAGCAGTTGAAAAAAACAAAAATAGAACTCTCCCACTCTCATGGAACTCAATACTCTCCAGAAGGAGGCAATAAAAAAGAAAAGAAAGATTTTGTTTTATATAATTTCAGACAGTGATAGTAGTGATTTAATTGCTATTTCTGAAATTGAATGAAACCTATACTGATTTCAAGATTCATAAATATCTTGTAAGAATCTTAAATTTGTACTGGTATAGCTATACTTCACCAAAATGTAATATATGAATTGGTTTATTTCTGCAAATACTAAAGTCAATAAAAGAATGAACCATGTAAAAGAAAGTCATAATGGAATATCACTGTAGTAATGAAAAATTATGTTTTTAAAGATAAAATTTTCAAATATGTTAGATAAAACAAGAGAAGCAAAGTAAAGTTTTATTGTAACCATAACATAAGGGGTGCTTTTATAGACCATATTACATCATAAGCATTCATTAGAAAGCAGTTTTGACATACTTTTAACAGGACATTTATATAAAGGGACAAAAGTGGGAAAGAATTTTCATAATATGTACTCATTGCTTAATAAGAATGATAATTGGTTTATATGCTACTTGGTAACGCATTAATGTGAGTGATATTAATAAGGGTATTCAAGGGGGCACGTTCTGCATGGAGCACTGGGTGTTATGCACAAACAATGAATCATTAATAAGGGCCTGGGTTTCCTAGGAGGAAAAGGACTATTATCAGGTACTACTAGGAACTAGAAAGTCAGAGTATCTTTTTAATGAAATATGAAAGGTGAAGAAATTTAAGTAAATCCAAAATCAAACTGTAAGTATAGTAGCATGAACATTGAATTCAGATCATGTCTAACTGAAATGCAGAACATCTATAAATACTACATTTCCAAAATTTTTGATGTTTCATATACTAATGTTACGTTGATGCTATTTTTCATATTCTAAAATGCCAGGATTTTTAAATTTTAATTTTATTTCTACAGAAAAGGGGAAAGGAGATCTATGAAAAAATTGTTTTTAGCAAGTACCACCCCAATTATTAAAATTTGGCAGAGGGACATTACTTCTACTACTTCCCTCAAGTTTTGTCATGAGAAAATCACAGAAGCAAGAAAATAATTTTTTAAAGCAATTCAAGGCAATTAATCATTTGAAATACCAAAAGTCCATCTTACCTCCTGAAAAAACAAACCTCTATTGTTTACAAATGTCTTCCAAGTCAAAGATCTACGCTTTTCCCCTATAAGTGTACAAATAAATCTATTAAAGCCAACTGAATATTTTGAAAATTTGAATGTAATACTTAGGATACCATTTTTTTAAATTTTTTATTGTTATGTTAATCACCATATATTACATAATTTGTTTTGGTGTAGTGTTCCATGATTCATTGTTTGTGCATAACACCTAGTGCTCCATGCAGAATGTGCCCTCTTTAATACCCATCACCAGGCTAACCCATCCCCCTACCCTCCTCCCCTCTAGAAACCATTTTGATGTACCCGTCATTTATCCCTTTTTTCCACCTCTCCCTACTTCCTTTCTGACAAACCAAAACATCTCATATTTCACTAGTTTCACATGGAAGCTAAAAGACCAAATTCAGGACTATGTGTAAAAGAAAGAATCACCTGGGATGAGAAAGTGAAACCCATGATTATTCCACTGGTCTCCCACATCTGGTTGCTGTCCATTATTTATTGATGTTATTTCTGCCACAAAAGGGCTCTGATCTAGTGTGCCATACTGGCTCAGCGCTCTTCAACAGCCCCCATCACCACCACAAGCACCACAGAGGTCCAAAGATTCTTACCCCTTCCAACCACCATAACTTAAAGAAAGATTCACAAACAGGAAATGACAAGTGCTTCCTACCCTCTTTTTTCTAGTCCTTCCCAACATCTCCCACTGCCTCCACACACTCACACACCCCTAGCTAGAATTACAGTTGTTGCGATTTCACTGGGAAGGAATGATTCTGGGCAGGAAATGAGAATTCTGTTAGATGAGAAGAGCAGTCGTTTCATCCCAATATTCAAGACTTCTTTTCTCATTTTCCTATGAATCATACTTCTTCCTTCCTGGCATCTTGTGTATGCATGGTGGTGGGGGTTGGAGGTGGGGGGGACTCAGTGTTTTGACCAAAAAAAAAAAAAAGACTAATACAAAAAGCAACTGAAAATCTATGGGAAATGCAGGAAGGATAACAGGGCTGATGGTCCAAAAATCTAGAATTAGTTCAAACTGACACTTGGTAACTAAGCATCTTAGGTAGCCTCAGTTAACAGAATTCACGTTTGTATTCTGAAAATGAAGGATCCAGGAAATTTAACTTAAACTTACTAAACAACAGACTTCAAAAGTAAAGGCAAAATTGGCTGTTTCTGAACTACTTTGAAGAATAATGTCTTAACATGAGTTTGTAATGGAAAAACAAGAACTAAACTATAAAAATTCGCTGACCTGACAAGATACTCTAATGAATAGATGATAGCCATGTATAGCCATGGTTGAAAAAAATGTTGACCAAAAAGAACATTTGTAGCAGGGAGCAGAGAATGGAATTTAATTTTGGAAAAGGGGAATTTATGATTTGGGAATCTAGTCATTCAAAAATTAGTTAACAAGCCCCTACCATGTACTAGATACCAACCCCCACACAAACTCTTACACAAACCCTTCATAAAGTCAGAAATCTTGTTCTCTTCTAAACCCATACTACTCTTTTCCTCCTCTGGGTTTCTACTAGTATTAGATTGTTTATAAAATACTAAATCCTATCCATGTCTCAGAATCTACCTCAAATTCTACTTTCTCCCCAAAACATTTCCTGATAATTAGAAAGTACATCGCCCCTTCTTTTTACTTCTATACACTTAGCGTAATCAATCTATTGTGGGTCAGTCATATCTCCATCAAAGAACTTGGTATTTTGTTGGTTGTAGAAGTAAGGGCTAAGCATCCAATCCTGGTATAAATCCACAGAAAGGAAGATCTGTTAGCAAATTCATAAAACTTCCTATAGTTGCATGTCAACATTTCTTTAAGTTTTATTCTCTGGTTTATTCTTGCATTCCATATGTTAGCATATAAATATATTCTCTCATCGAAATTCCTGGAGAGAAAGTAGTATTTGTGAAATTAAAAGAGTTTAATTTATTAACATTTGTGCTACTCTTATTAAGAAGAAGTTTATGAGGCAGTGTTTATTTTTTTTATTTTTTTAAAGATTTTTTTTAAATTTATTTATTTGAGACAGAGAGAATGAGAGAGAGAGAGCACATGAGAGGGGGGAGGGTCAGAGGGAGAAGCAGACTCTCCGCCGAGCAGGGGGCCCGATGCGGGACCCGATCCAGGGACTCCGGGATCATGACCTGAGCCGAAGGCGGTCGCCTAACCAACTGAGCCACCCAGGCGCCCGGCAGTGTTTATTTTTTAAAAAATGAATAAATGTTATGAAGGAAATGCCATTCAATGAGTGTGTGTAACAATGGAATCTGACCTAAATTTTATGGTCCAGGAAAATATTTCAAAAGTGGTTATGTACAGTTACCTTCAGCAACTAGGGTTCTCCGCTCAAATCTTCAGAGAACTGGCATGTGTTACTGATAAGTAAATATTTGTTTCTCAAAATATATGAAAAATAGACAAAAGAAATACATACAATATGAGATTATTTCATACTCCAAATGGATAATCACAATTTTTATGATGCCAATACCCACATTTGTTTTAAAAAAGTCTAAGTGAATTCTTATTTTTGTTTAGTTTCAGATCTCTTCCAAAAATTTTCTGAACCACAGCAGACTAACTGGCTTTAACAAAGCAAGGATGGGCCCATTGTTCCCATTATTTCAAAAGTCTCCTTGTGCAGAGTGCTGAAAAGTTAATACCTCTAGAGAAAACTAATCAGAAGCACAGCTGTTCAACAGGAATGAGAAGTTATGGAAAGCAGAGACCCAGGAATGACAGCAGCCAGAAAATTATAGATGATTTTCCAATAGAGCACTGCTTAAAAATGAGGCCAAGAACATTTGGTATACTGGTCAAGTGAATGTCTCATGTCACTTATGACACTGGATCCCCATGATGATGTAACCACAGTGGTGAGGACTTAGGACTGGGTCTTTGAGGTACGAGTTTGTCACTGTGGAAATAAGTGTTGATAAAAAGTAGAGCTAGATGCCATTATGTTTGATATCTATTATCTGTAAGGAACAAGTGACAGGAATCCTGGAGGCTTAACCAAGAGCAAAAATGTAACACTAAAACATGAACCTTTAAGCTAACAACATTTTCTGTTTTCTTCTCCCAGTCCAAATCACAGGTTTGTGGCCTGCACATAATAGAACATGATGGGGATGAGCCTACGAGAAAGACCTCATGGGACCATCTGGCCCAACACAGCTGCAAATAAACAAGCCTCTCTGTCTGGAAAAAGTTGTGATGGACACAGAATTGGAAGGGCTTCTAAGAAAAATGGTGGATTGCTCCTAGGAACATTTGATATGGGCAGAGCACACAGCAGGGGCCTCTCCAACACAGGGCAGGGTATAACAGGCTTTTCCAGTGATGACTGATGCAGCTTATCCTTTCAGACTGCTCTCCCACAGTACAGTGAGGAAGGTGAGCCATCAGTCATATTATTATTTCCATAGATGTATCTTCATACATTTTTTTAATTAAGAAAATTAAGATTTTCTGACACAAAATTGGCCCCACACAGCTCTTGTGAATGTCAACACAATTCAAAGGCTGAAAAGTGAAGAGTAATCAGTATAAGCCAGTTCTGCTGCTTAAATTCAGCCCTGTCCTCAGTTAACATCAAGTCAGCATCAAATGATCTAATTTTCTTCCCAGATCAACCATATAGTTTCCTTTTTTGCCAACTTTAAGTAGAGGTAAAAAATAAAAACCACTGGAAAAAAAAAAGTCATCTCCCTAGCCAAGAGCAAGTGTGAGAAAGAGGATATAGTCACTCCAAAGTCTTCACAGGAAAACCCAAGTGTCTATTCCTTGTATTGGTACTTCAAGAAATGAAACCTGATAACAAAGACCATTTGTGAAGACAAGGCATAATTTTCTTTGTCTAGATTTTGTTTGGAGTGGAGAATATGGAGAGAAAAAAAAAACAACAGATGTGTGGGATAAGTTCTACACAAATGTATTTGAGAAGGAATCCTCTAGGAGAATCTTATTAGAGAACAAGAGAGCTGAAGTTTAGGATCTGGGAGTGAAATTCTAACACAGAGTAACACTTGTAACGGTAAAAATAGACTGGAATGAACTAAAATGCAGATTACAAAAGCAGAAAGTCCTAGCTAAGACTTTCATTCAAGAGAAGTTAAGAATACTTATATATAAATTCAATTCAATTCAATGATTGGCCATCTACTCTAAGTCTAGCATTATGCTAAGAACTGATGAGAATACAAAGTTAATACATAGTACATATCAAAATATTTGTAGTTGTCAGAATGAAAATTTGTACAATTTATCAGGTAAGAGGTCCTACTCACTTTTCACTTTAGTAGGGCCTTCGCCAAAATGGCATATTGAAAAGACAGAATTTGGAGTTACCAGACATGGATTCAAATCCTGACTAAACAATTTATAAGTATAAATAGAGATGGTACTTTGCTTTGCCTACAGAGTGGGTTGAATGAGGGTGATGAGAACTGTAAAGCTTACATACACTGTTGTTCGTAATTGTATCTCAATCTAACTACCTAACTATTCTAATTCTATTATGCCACTCCTCACAACCCCATAAACTAGAAAACATCGAAAGCTGCACCAGCCACTGCACAGATGAAAACTATGAGACTTTATTCTTACTACTGCTTAATGAGAAAGGCAATAAATTCAATGCAAAAACCAAACTGGTTTTCTCTTGTCAAAATCTCCTCAAAAATATGTGCAGAAAATATAGCTAAAATGCTTGTAGGCTGGCCTGGGGAGAAAAAAATATATATGTATTTGGATAATGTTCAAATATAGCACTGAACACACTTTTCTGAACACCTAGAGAGGAGAACCTGAGGAAACTGCCATGGTGGTGGCATCTCACTGGCCTTAAACATCAAGGAGAACTAAGAAAGGAAAGAAAGTCTAAATACATGGCTGAAATACTATCTGGGTGTATGGTTTGCAGTGGTCTCAGGAGAACTTGGCTGTTATCAGCTGATCTCCAGGGTTGAAAACTCAGGTGCTAATTATGAACTCACATGGGAGAGACCCTGGAGATCTAACCATATCAAATATTTTCAAATTCCAACATATGGTAAGAAAATGAGAGGGGAGATGAATGAACTCCCAGCCAAATAAGACAAGTTATATAGCTGCCTATCAGGTCAAAATGATTCCCCAAATGGAAGGGACTCCCAAAATCTCGTCAGACTCATAAACTGGAGCCAAAAATTCTCCAATCTCATATGTTAGGCAGACAAGACATAGTCTTAAAAAGAAACAGCCAAAATCCAGCTCTTGATTCTCCTTTGCCCACCAGACGACTGGTTTTGTGTTGTGTGCCACTCTTTTTGCTCAGTGTATAGGTACAGTGCACAGCTATACATTCTGTGAAAACAAAACACTCATGCTGGTGCCTCTCAGCAACAACTTTTCCCCCAAGAGGGACTGGGTTTAATAAGAGTGCACTTACTTTTCTATTTCTAAATCTGTTACTTTGATGAAGTAAAGTTTGATTAAAATGGACACACACACAGTGATGAATTTTATTTTTTTAATTATTTTTTTTTTTAGATTTTTTTAATTTATTTGACAGAGAGAGAGAGACAGCAAGAGAGGGAACACAAGCCGAGGGAGAAGCAGGCTTCCCGCAGAGCAGGGAGCCCGATGTGGGACTCGATCCCAGGACTCCAGGATCATGACCTGAGCCGAAGGCAGACGCTCAACCAACTGAGCCACCCAGGCGCCCCACAGTGATGAATTTTAAAATGATGTAACAAAAGGGCAGTTTAAGAGTGAAAAGAGAGAAATTCTGTCCCTTTTGGCATGAAACAAAGAACCTGTGGATTATTTATGTTCACACAACTGTAGGTCTTTTGTGCATCTGCAGGCAGGATGACATCCCTATCACCTACCTCCTTGAGTCATTACCCTCCCACCAGTGCACAAAGAATAGAGAGGGAAATTTAGGGAAAATTTCTTCAATATCTAGAGATGGCTCTGATTATAGGACCCACAGACACTAATATGCTTCAATAAGAAATGTGAATCTTGAAGCAAATACTAATGAAAACAATCTAGGATTCCAAGTTACAATTAAACATGTTTAAGCCTCAGTCATAATCACCATGGAGATTTTAATTCTCTATGGCAAATTAACTTAGTTAGTGAGGTCCAGTGGGAACCAAAGTCATGCTTTTCAGCACTTTCTAAACCAAATTTAGATTTAATTAATTTCTTGACTGCAGATTATACTAGCAATTTCACAAATTGTACCAAGACAAAGGGCAAACTCATGTAGTTAATTCCCCATTACAGAAAACTGTCCAAAAAGCCTAGACTTGTGGTCAGAAGCCTTAGGTTGAGATGCAGGTTTCTGGACCTTAGCTATGTGGCCTTGGACAAGTCACTTAATTTTTCTGAGGCTCAGCTGCCTCACCTGTGAAATGAATATTTAAAATATGTTTTGCAGTATTGTTATAAAGATCAAGGTGAGTCATATATATGAAAACACTTGGTAAAGTCTACTCTGCTATCCAATAACTGATATGTAAAAAGAACTGTTATTGAGGAACCAGCTCAATATTAATACTGATATTAATAATTAATTATCCCAAGATTGAAAAATACCACATCATAAATTGGTATAAAATACCAGTCTATGTAAATATTTGTTGAGTTAAAGAAAGAATATAGGAATAAAGTGATATTTCTGTACTTTTAAGCAGATTTCTTTGAAAGTCAACTTACTAGCCCAGTAGTTTCCAAGTGATGTTTTTATAGAAGCCCAGAAATCGCTGAAGGGAAAGCTACACAGAGCAAATGAGAAGACATGCAGTTAGAGCTTCAAAACTCTCACCTAACTTCAAACAGAGCATCTTCTGGTATAAATAGAGTTTTTAAGGTTGCAAATGTCAAAGCAAATTCAGCTCATTCAGAGTTGCTTTGTTTGTCTCTATACTTGGATCCTGACCAGTGGATTTCTGCCGCATCCCAGCATTTCTTTGACATATCTCTCTTAAAATATAAGGGGAAATATCATTGATGTTATAATTCACCAAACATTCTAAATCTCAGACAAGTCTAAATCTGGTCATTGGTGTAAAGAATAAATACCATGATGTTTCTCAACACTTTACTTTGATTCAGTGATTGAAGTCAAATACTCTCCGACAGGCTCTGGAAGGACAAATGAAAGGTCTTTAACTATTATTTCCTGCTTTTTTGGTACCTCCTGTGTGTGTGCACACATGGCCAGTGGGCTGTCTCAGGAGGCCGACTGGAATAGTGCGTGGAGTACTGAATTGGGAGTCAGGAGATTTAAGCTCACTCATAGCTCTGGAACAAACTCATGATGCAGTCTTTGACAAATCTCTAGATCTCTAAATCTTTTTGAAAAATAGACTAAAGATCTCCTCAGGTCCTATAATTGCAGAAGTTCTATGATCTATGTATAAATGACATGCTTTAAGGGGGTTACTCTGGAATAAGCCCGTAGAGGAACATACCTGTTGTAAGATTTAATTTTGATTTATCTCATACACTGTACAGGATATAAAGTATACTAAGACTTCATGAGCAATATAGAAATACTCTGATGACTGGCTCACAGGTTTATCATGATGGCTACAGCTTACTGTGCTGGAAGAACTTTCCCTGGAATATAAAACACAACAGCTTAACATCTTCTTATAGACTTGTTCAGAATGGTTTCGTTTCTTTAACAAAATCCTGGCTCCATTAAAAGAAATTATAGGGTAGTGGCTTGTTAACTACAGAAGTGGAGAGCTATAGAGACTCAAGAATACTATTTCTTTTTAAATTGATGTACAGGCTCTCATTAAAAATAAAACAACATGGAAGATTTATGAAAATACACAGATTTACTTATTCTCTCAAGGGCAATGAACCTAAACCAAATGCTATAATCATAAATGAAGATCCTGCTTTGCTCTGTGCTTTATCTTAGCCCTAAAGAAAACTTTCATCTATTTATATTCAGTCTGCTCCTATCATTTTGTTTATTTAGACTTACATGCAACAGTATTTTGCCTACTTATCACTACCAATGCTTACAACTCCTTTTTAAAAGCCAAACTGACGTCAGAAACCCAAATTTCTTCCATTTGTTAATCTTTTAGTACCACATTCTGGGAGGTCAGTATCTGGTCATGGTCTTCAGTTTCATATGATATGCAATATTTGTATCTCGTGAATCTGATCTAAATAACCCAGTCTTGGAAATCAATCTAAAGAGGCCCTTTGGCTTACAAAAATACTACTTGGCCTACAGAATATGCACTCGTCCAGCACACAGAACTATATTGCCCCTTATCCTCCCCAGTCTCACAAAGCTGCCCATGGAAGAAAGAAATAAGTAGCATTATCTATGAAGTATGTTTGAGGCAGTGACATTTTACTACAAAAGAACTGCCTGTCACTATTCTCTATCTTGCATTCTTTGTGTCTTGAAGGTTTTAGGCTCTCCAAGAATTTCCCCTTAAAATTCAGCTGGGTGGAGACAGGGGTAGGGGTTGGGGGGTGGGTGGATCATTGTAGCAACTCAAGAGTTGAACTGAAGAATCTGAGAAAAGAAAAACATATGCTGAAGGAGGATGTGTGAAATCACCAAAAATCAACATTGCCTATCTCATAATCTTGCCACCTCATATTATTTATCCCTGCAAAAAATGCAAACCCTTTTGCCTTCAGCAAACACTAGATTTCTAGTTTCAAAAAATAAGCAAAACATCTCCAAATGACAATAGTTGAAGACATGTCTTATTTTCTCCTACTGACTTAGCAATTTTCTGAGACATCAATGAAAAACCATTGTATTTGGCCATTTTTGGAGCTTTCCTCTACACCGGGACAATTAACAATAATCAAGAAAATGTAAATGGTGGCAGATTGTGATCATCCTTTTCCTGACTGTGTTTATCAGTGTTTCATTCAGCTCCCACAGTTGATCCATTAATCCAGTCGTGTTCAAATGGCTTTACAGATAATTACATTCCCAAACTCTCAATTTCCATACATTCTGTTTAGTAAAACTGATCTGCCTGAGAATATGCCTGTAGTGCTCTTTCACAATCTCCTGCCTCTTTACAAAGGACAGACAGAAGTTTTTACCCACCCAGAATCTTTTACCAGCTCATGGTTCATGACCCACAAATGTCAAAACTTCTGGGACACCAAATGAAGAAACTTTTTCAAATATCTGCATCAGTACTAAGAAAATGAATTATTCTAATGACAGTGTAGCAAAACCTTTCGTAAATCAGGTAGTTGTAAATTCTTTGCTTTTGACAAAATTGGAAGACCAAAATCAACTTGTCAGCTGATAGATCATTGAAATTAATCTTGATGAAAATTTATCATGTGAATTTTGGCATTTACTACAGAAAAAAAATCAAAGAACTGAGTGAATATTTCTATAATTTCACACTAATACTGCTACAACAAACTTCTTCCATTCTCATATATTTATTTGTATGAACAAGATTTATCAGTATTTATGTATTTAAAAATAGAAATAGGGGCACCTGGGTGGCTCAGTCGGTTAAAGCATCTGCCTTCAGCTCAGTCATGATCCCAGGGTCCTGGGATCTAGCCCTGCATCAGGCTCCCTGCTCATCGGGGAGTTTGCTTATCCCTCTCCCTCTGCCACTCCCCCCTACTCATGCTCTCTCTCTCTCTCTCTTTCATTCACTCTCTCTCAAACAAATAAATAAAATCTTGAAAAACAGAAATAAAACTCATGTCAAATCCTGTTTCATCCAAGCAACAAACAGTGCCCAAAGATACATGAAATGGGTGGGAAAAGACATGCCCTATATATCGTATTAGTAAGGGTATTTCTAAAAAAATTTTGCTTTCTTTGTCAATAATTATCAATAATTTTAATACATATTATTTTCTTTTTATTAACCATGCACTGAGAATACTTGTAGTGATAATGCAATCCAGAATAATGTTTTTAAATACTTTGTGCCTTATGATCATAGGAAATTAGTTTTTAAGATTAATTTATCATATAATGAATACATATCTTTTTTAAAAGGTATATAATAAGTGGTCCATAAACAACATTAAAAATAAGGCTATTTACATTTTGAATTCCGACAGAAAAATGGAATAAAAATTGAAGTTTTAGGAGAAAGAGATATAAAATTTCCTACTGTTAAGAAGAGCTTATTCCTGCATTTTTAAAAGATTATTGCATTTTAGTAGAAAATTGCATTTATGTGCCATTGGACACATTCTAAAAAGTGATACAATAGTCTTAATTATGTCAATGTTTACAATACAATGGCAATTACATCATTTGTAACTATTTCTCTTATAATAAGAATTTTGGATGTCAATTTAAAAATGTGCAAGGAGATTTATAGTTTTTCAAAATTCTGTTAGAAGAGCAAAGTTGTTTAACACCACTGCATTTGCCAATAGTGAGGTAATTTTGTGGCACATTGAGCAGGTTATAAGCAAGTTTGGAAAGCACAATATGCCTTGAAGGCTCAGAAGGCCCACTGGAACCATCTGCTCTTCTACCATCCAAAATGCCCAGATATACTCAGTGGTCTCTCTGGTATCTGTAAATTGTATGTGATTTCTCTTTCAAATACTTAATATACATTTTCACTCTGTTATCAAAGGATGGACAGTATTTCACTAAATCTTACCTGAAATTAATTACTCATTTTAATTTTTAAGCAATGTCATCATCACTAACAATGTGTCATTTGGAGATGGGAGTTCTTAGATGCAACAGGACGCTCTCCCAGGAGTCCCTAGTCTCAGTTTAGCCACTACCAGCTAAATGAATTTAGGCTATTCTGGTAAACTCTGCAATCTCAGTCTTTCAAACTGTGAAAGGAAGAAAATATTTGTTTTTCTACATCACTGGGTTTTTGTAGGAAAAGATGTGTTACTTCTTGCTAGTCTGCTAAAATCTATATAAAACTGAAGTCATTTTCATTATTATTATTTGACCAAAAATGATTACTGATTATTTACTATGCCTCTAGCACTATGCTAGACACTACTGGGAAACAGAGATACATGACCGAATTTCCATCCTTAAAGAGCTTCCAAACTAGTCGGAGGACATGAGAATGAGAAGGATGTTGGCATAATAAGGATAAAATAACGTATGATAAATAGCAATAGTGTTGGTTTGACATTCATCTTGCTCATTTTGTCATTCAATAAGAGAGGACATTCCCTGGCTACCACTGACCAACCACTGGAGAACACATCCCATGAACTTAAGACTATGTGTTCTGCTTTTCAGCATAAATATGAACTATAAGAAAAAGAGAGCTAGTTATGTGCTCTCTTATCATCTCAACTTCCCCCAAATTAAAGGGACTTAAATATAAAGCAAAGGTTTTTTTTTTCAGTTTATGCATATATTGATATATTATTTTGAGGCTTTGGGCTTTTATGTAAGAGAAAATTCAATGAAAATGTGACACTATTTACAGAAAGTGGTCCCCTAAAATAAAAAACATAAAACAAAATGAAATTTGCTCCGTTTATTGATTCAACACATCTTTAATGAACAGTGAAAAATACTGGAGAATACCACAGAGCAAGTCTCTACCCTCATGGAGTTAATATTCTAGTGGGACAGGAGAAACAAAACAAGTAAACAAAAAATAAGGTATTTCCATTTAGAGAGTGACATGGGGGTGGGTGAGATACAAAGGTCTAGGAAAAGTCAACAGACATAGAGGCCCAATATCAAGTTCAAAAGGCTTCAACCAGAAATATACTCAGTATATCCAAGTCATCGAGAAATGTGGCTGAAGCATAAGGACAGAAGAGTGGGAAATGAGGTCATAGAAAAAGCTTGGGCCAGATCAAGTAGACTTTTGTAGGCTGAGGTATAGAGTTAGACTTTTATTCTAAGTGCACTGGGAAGCCATTGGAATATTTTAAGCAAGAAAGTGATATTACTTGGCATATGTTTTTAAAATATCATTCTGGCAGATTTGTTGATATGGAAATGGGTGAGAATAATCTGATCAATATGTCCTCAAAAACAAACAAAAAACAGCCTCAACAAAAGAGGTCAAGAGGAAAGATGGGAGAGAGGATGGAGTAAGGAATGAGACACCAAGAGAAATGACTGAGGTAGAATACAATGTCAGTCCAGTCCACGGTGCCATTACAAAAGCAGTTTGTCCTTAGAAATGGATCTTCCTTTTCTTACTTCTTTCTCCCCCTTACTCAAGATTCCTTAGGTACTCCCCTCTGACCTTATTTGTCTTCTAGCTGTCCAAATGTCCCCACTACTCATATCTAATGTGCCAAATTAATCAACTATTTCTCCTCTGAGCCCCATTAAAAAAAAAAGTTTATTCTCTCAATGAAGTTTTCTTCAGCAAGGTGTTAAAAGGAAAGGACTCTGATTTTACTAACACTAAAATGACAGTCCTCTAACAACTCCAAGTATCTATGCATCTTAAAAGCTTGTTAAAATACATGAATAGCAATTGAGAAAGTTTACATAACTATGTAAGGAATTTTTTTTTTAAGATTTTCATTTATTTATTTGAGAGAGTGAGAAGGCGGGGGGGGGGGGGGGGGGGGGGGGGAGGAGAAAGCAGAGGCAGAGGGAGAAGCTGGCTCCCTGCTGAGCAAAGGGCCTGATGTGGGACTTGATCCCAGGACCCTGGCATTATGATCTGAGCCCAAGGCAGATGCTTAACTGAATGAGCCACCCAGATGCCCCTATGTAATGAATTTTAGACAGTATGAAAGAATGGCAGTAATAGCAAGAATGTGATGAGGGGCACTCTCTCTATATAATCCACCTCTATCTATTACAGTATCTAGCATAGGGCTTAATATATAAATATTTAGGAGAGAATGAATTAATATATTTTATACAATGTATTGATTTATTGAAGAATAAGAGCACCTGTTCTCCTTATAATGTGATTATTTCAGTATATTTCTCTGCTTTTAGTTCCAGAAAACAGAAAAATGTAGTTAAAGAAATTACACTGTTCTACCAAAAAAGAAAGCTATTAATGCCTGACTACCTCACCTAAGGAAAAGTTCAACTAACACTATTCTAGGCCATTGATAGCCGAAATTAGTGACTCAATAAATCATAAGTTTAAAATGTAAAGCAAATTATAATGCTAGTAATTTTTAAGACATGAAGAGATAAATAAGGAAAGGGAGTTAGGTTGAAAAAATTTTAAGTCAGCACAGTGATGTCTCATGTGCAAAGTACTATGGGGAAAGGAAAAGATACTCCAAATTCATTTGGAGATTAACTGTATATTTAGACAGCCCTGATCATCTTGCAATGACCTATTCAGCAGCACTTACATTCTGAGAGGCACATGGATTCACATAACTACTTATCAGCCAATTCCTTTCATAATTATAGACTCAGACCAGACACTTGTTATTCCTACCAAGATGCTTTAAGTAATCACCTGGTGCAAATCAACAGGAGACATTAGCTCACATTTGGAAGTGTTTCCAAAATAATCACTCCTCATTTTTCAGGATCATCTGGGAAGAAAGAAAGCCACATAAATTTTGATACACCTGATACTTAATGCTAAAACATGTTCTATTTATTTTCTAATATAGTAAAACATTTGACTGCTCTCCAACAGAGGACATGGTCATAAATGGAGCTTTTCTTGATTCAAATCATGATTACAAATATCATTCATTTTACTGTAACATCCTCAATGATGAAGTATGAAGTATGATTTCCTCCTGTACTCATTACTCCAAATACCTTTTCCTCTCATTTGACAGTGGCTATAAAGAGCAGACCTTCCTTTTTACCACCATCTAATTTGCTGTTTTTAGTTACCAATAAATTAGGATATCATGTTATCACTGATCATTTTTATGAGAAAGTCATCATAAATTCAAACCAGTATTCTTCTTAAAAAAAATTCAAACCAGTATTTCCAATCAAATATATAACTACAGAGCTTTTTTACTTCCTCGATTTTATGTTTTTATCTCTTTATCTTATACTAAAAATACTGATTTAGTAATGACATTAACATATTTATTAGTGTTATCTTACTATATATTATACACACATACACACACATATATAAAGATTGGTTCAAAATAACAGTAGTTGGGCACCTGGGTGGCTCAGTCAGTTAAGCATCTGCCTTAGGCTCAGGTCATGATCCTGGGATCCTGGGATTGAGCCCTGGGTCAGGCTCCCTGCTAAGCGGGGAATCTCCTTCTCCCTCTGCCCCCTCCACTTTTGCTCTCTCTCTCTCTCAAATAAATAAAATCTTTTAAAAAATAACAGTATTAATATTATTATTACAATATGATTACTAAAGGCAGTTTAAATTTTTTTTTGCACTTTGTTTTGGCCATAGGATATATCCCACTAGCAGTGCATAGTCAAATTATTGTTTTAAAATTACTTGAAATCAATTCCTCTCAATGTGACTAAGCCAGCAATGCAAAAGTAGGTACATTATGTTTCATTTTACTTGTGATTTTAGGGACTTTTTTCTTTAATTCTGTCTTATAATTACATAAAACATTTCAGTGGTTAGGCTGAGTTCGATCTATGAAACTATGTACATTCGGAGGTTTCTAGTTTCTATCCCTACTGTCTCTAATCTCTTCCTTCCTTCCCACTAAACATTTTTATTAATTTCTGGTTTATCCTTCCATTTTTCTTTATTCTTTTCTTAAACTTTATTTTCAAATAATTTTCAGTTTTCAGAAAAGTTGCAAAGATAGCAGAGAGAGGTCTATATGCCCTTCATCGAGCTTTCCCCAATGTTGACATCTCACATAACCATCATGCATTTGTCAAAAATGAGAAATTAACAACTGGCACAACACTAACAACTAAATTACAGACTTTTACTCATTTTCACTAGTTTTTCCATTAACATCCTCTTTCTGTTCCAGGACCTAATCGAGGATATCTCATTTCATTTAGGTCATTTTTATAAAAGTAAGGTAGCTAGAATATATTTTTATTATACATTTATTTATATACCTCTTTCTTAGATAAAAGGGAATACTATACACATTTGTCTTTTCTTTTTTATTTTTTTAAAGATTTTATTTATTTATTTGACAGAGAGAGACACAGTAAGAGAGGAAATACAAGCAGGGGGAGTGGGAAAGGGAGAAACAGGCTTCCTGCGGAGCAGGGAGCCCAATGCGGGGCTCAATCCCAGAACCCTGGGACCATGACCTGAGCCAAAGGCAGACGCTTAATGACTGAGCCACCCAGGTGCCCCTTCTTTTTCATTTTTTAAATTAACAGTATATCCTGAAGGTTATTCCACAGTAGTATATATAACTATTCTTCATTCCTTTTTATACTAGTTTGTATTCTATTGTATAGATATGCTATAGTTTAATGTCATCTATACACAAAAATTTTAGCTGTTCAATAATAAACTTAATCACTGTGGTGAAGTTTTTTGAATAAAATGGTAAATTACTGAAAAAGTCATGTCCAGAACCTAATGATTAAAAACCCTGAGTGTAAGTGATCACATGACTAAATCTTACAAAAGAAGTTGATACAACACTATTTGAATAAGTATTGAATCATATTTGAATGATTCACTATTGAATAAGTACAAATCACTATTTTGTACTTATCACTATTGAATAAGTACAAATAACTTTTTTCTTTTACTGCATATGGATCTCTTCTTAGAATAATGCTTCTAAATCCATAAAATAAAATGCATAAAGTTAAAAATAAAACCAATTATAATGAAATACACTTATCAAATCACTAAATTTGTGAAACAGTAATATGTATGCATCTTCTTTTTTCCAGGTTTTAGTACTTTTTATTGCATATTAAAAAAACTGTGCATTCCAACAATTAAAATCATTTGAACAAAAAAAAATGGCACTCTGATTAAACTGCATTTTACAGCCTGCAGGACACCCCGGACCAGCTTGGTTTTCACTCTCGATTTCACTGTCGTCCCACCCAGCTTCTTCCTTCACCAACATGCATGTTCTTTTCCTTCCCTGCCAGCCAGACAGGCAGATGGGAGAGGCAGGCGCCTCTAAATTGTCAGTAGTTCTCGATTCTTTGATGTGAAAAGGGGCAGCACAGTCATTTAAATTTGATCCAACCACTTTGCATCTACAAAGTTAAACAGCTAAAAGAAGTAAAATAAGAAGGCAATGCTTGTGGAACGCACAGTGCATATTGGCAGCGCACGCCTGATTATGATTCGCCTGCTTGCTTCTCCTGTTCAATCGTTTCTTTTGAAGGCAGTGGATTTTTCTCTTGCGTTTCTGTCTTCTTCAATTTTGACTTATCGAATTTCTCAATCTCAGCCATATCAGGTTTGTCAGACATGGTTGCAGAGGAAGTGGAGCGAGGTGCATGTGCAAGTGAAGTCCGGTCTGTTCAGTGGCCACTGCTGAATCTATGTGTGCATCTTTATTGATGCATTCAATAACAAGATCTAGTAGCAGTCTAATAACTATCAATTCAAAGTAATCATGAATATAAATCATGTTTCAAACTTTCTGTAAATTTTATAATGTGACATGAAAATATTGTTACTCCTATTGTTGACAGTCTCATATTGGTATTGCCATTATTGCTGTGGTTTGTAGCTTACATTTTTAATTGAAGGAAATGTAAAATTTCAGTTAAAGGTTAATGAAGATAAAGACAAAATTGTTCCTCATTCAAGTTCACAGAACCCCCTTTTCTCCCCATAGACCCCAAGTTATGAACTTCTGCCTTAATGTCAAGAAAGAGCAATGAAAGAAAATACTACCTAGGTATTTTGCTAGTTTGCTATTTTAAGAAAAGCAGGAAATTACTGTTTATTGAACATCCATTATTTTTTAGGATAGATAGATGAGGGTTTATATATATACAGGTACAGGTACGGCCATTAATTTCATATGTGTATATATGTAAGTATATGTATATGTATGTGTAGGTATATATGTATGTATAAACATATATATAATAAAGTTGAATCCCCACAAAACCCAATGAGTCTAACAGAAGTTTAGTAACTTTTCCATTAGTAAGGACAGTCAGAAATCAAGGTTTATATGATGTCCACTATCTCATGAAGCCTTATATAGCAACATACCAGAGTATTTGCCCTTTAATAGAGAAAGTCTATAGGAAACTGTTAGAAACAAAAGGAGGAGAGGGAGAAAGAATTGCTCTAGTGGTAAAATTTCAGATATGAGAAATGATCCAGAAAGGATATTCTTCTGGGTTTATTCCTTTCTTAAAATCCTTCAGATCACTTTGCTATTTTATACATGTGTAAGATCAGCCTCACACACTATCTTTGATTATCTTCCATGAGAGTGCCTTCTCTATTGCCAACACTCTCTGAATATTTCAATTAAAGGAATGAAATACATATAGAACAATATGGTAGCTTTTAAAGATCTCTCTCAGTAATCACTGCCATGTTTTAGTCATATTAGGTTGTTCCTTACTACCATGTTAGAGTAAGGTTGTATATTTAGAGCTCAGAGATCCCAAATGGTGAAACTTGAAAAGCTGGCATTCTATAAGACAGGACTGGATACACAGTGAGTATTGGAATGCAGGCATGTGATTAATCTCTCCTGGCTATAGCTGATTCAGCACACACTCGATCTCATAGGCACAGTCACATGTCTACTCACGGCTCATGTTCCATAAGTGAATGCCTGACATGCACATCTCACCTGAGATATCCAACTGGTGCAGTACTGAATGATATGGCATCAGCCTTATCAAGAAATATCCACATATCCTCTTTAAAGCTGGTTTACTAAACTAACGCTACTAATCCATTAGGTTATAAGCACCAAAAATTCTGAAAAACCCCATAGTCTTCATTTCTTTATTACTTACAACACTATTTTAGCAGCCAAAATGTTTGCATAATAGGTGTTTTGCAGACAGCTTCATTTCATATTTGAATTTTTTAAGTCCATGAGGTGCTTAGCATGGGAAAAAAATTTTTTTTGTCCCAGGCTAATTATGTATCCAAATTGAACTATAGCCTGTTGACTTCAGCCTTTGCTTACAAAAGGGATAAAACTCTAGGGAAAAAAGCCAAGTTCTGTCCACTGGCCAAGTCAAAACGAGTAGTCCCCAGAGCTAGTCATCACAGAAAGTCTGCCTGCCAAATGCTTCACACTCTTTTCTTTGGCTGCTGTTCATAGCTTGAGTTTGTTCCAGGACACATGGCCTCATGTCAGTAGCTCACCCTACCACTCACTAACCTTCTGCACAAATCACCTCCTCTACTTCATCAACATTATACTTCCTTGTCCCCTGTGGTAGATTGTTTGCAGGAATGACCACAATTCCTCCCATCTCATATGCCCTTTTGTAGTGTGTGACTTTGCCCCTCTTCCCATCAAGAGATGGAATCTATTTTCCTTCTGCTTGAATCTAGGCTGGCCCTGTGACTTGCTTTGACCAGAGAACGCAGTAGAAGTAATACCATGTGACTTCAAGGACAAGGCCTTCAGAGACCTTACAGTTTTCATATTTCTCTCTCTTGGAACATTGAGACTACCATACATTAAAGAAGTCCAATCTCACCAAATGGAGGACGAGAGGCCACTTGAAGGAGGACCAAGGTGCCCCAGCTTATTGCTAATATCAATTGCCAAAAGTATTAGGGAGGAGATCTTGGGCCTCCAGCCCCAATCAAGTCATCATAAAAAGGCAATCATGTGATCCCAGTCAAGACCAGCGGAAAAACCATCCAGATTACCAATCCAGAGAATTTTGAGAAATAATTAATAGTTGTGGTTTCAAACTACTAAGTTTTGGGGTGGTGTGTTCACAGCAATAAATAACTGAAAAACTCTCTTTAGCAATCCTTCCTCAGCAACAGTCATCCAGCATCAATCTTTTGTTCAACAGGAAGAAAATCTCAGTCCTAATCAATACTTTTTTTTTACATAATGGTTGCTTTTCATGCCAAGTTATGGACAATCCAAAGATAGGGATATGGTCTGTGTGATTAGGAAATTCCTCAAATAGCTAGCTGGAAATAAATAAGTGACAGAAAACACTGAGTGTTTAAGATAGAAATAAGAAATATAGGTATTAAAGTAAAGAAGACCTAGACTGGAATAGCAACTCCACCACTTTTAAGAATTGTATTAACAGGAATTAACAGAAGTTCCTTCCAGCACGTACAAGTCATCTTTCTACCTAAGCTGAAAAAATGGGAGTTTTGTAGAGCTTGGCTATGAGGACTACCAGCCTGTCATAGAAAGAGTCTTGAGTTCTTTATTTCCTAAACATTTTTTTTCCTTTTCCATTCTTGGTCTTTTGTCAACTTCACAACTCACATTACCAATACATAAGATAGAGATTATTTACCAGGCTCTATATGCTATTTATGAACCTCATAAATGGTAAGCAAAATTAGGGGGCAGAAGGTATAATGTTTTAATCAGATTCTCAAACAAGTCTTTTGACACCTCCCCAACCCCTCCAAAAGAGTAAGAAACACTGATTTAGAAAGTAAAATGCCACTTAAAAACAAAGGTTTTTTTTTTAAATAGCATCTATTTAAATGTTTCACTTGAGAAGTAGTAACTCATTTATTTCAGGAAAAGTCATTAATTTTTCAAGGGATAAACCAATATGAAAGGGCACCTTTCACACAAATAACAAGCATACAAATTATGCAATCAGAACATCTGGAATCCGGAAGATCTAATGCTTAAAAACAAATTCTTATGAGGACTTCCTTCCAGGAAGGTGGAGTATATGCACTTTTCCCTATCTATTCCTCTCACTAAATACAATACAAAACCTTTAATATTATATATAAAACAAACATAAGACTGAAAGGTGAAGAAAAGAAGGCAGATGGGCTAGGAACCTCAGGACCCAAGTAACAACATGGTGGTGGGTTCCTACATTTTCTTTTTGCCTCATAATATTCCAGACTTGGAGCTGAAAAAGTCAGCAACCCAGAAACACCGATGAATAAAACAGACATAAACAACAATAGCAGCCTGCTGTTTAGCCAAAGGTCCAGGAAAGGAGCAGTCTAACAAGACAAAAAATGTTTAAAAAATAAACATCACACAAAATAAGAACCACAGAAGAAACTGACCCCACCCACCCTCAACCCCAACCCCACCAGCAAAGGACAAGTGAGGATCCTAGACTTCTACCAGGCTGGAATACACCAGGCTGGAATAAGGCATCCTAATACTCACCACCCACTTACTTATCAGAGAAGTAAGTAGAGAACTGGAACATTTATCCCTGTGGGCAGTAATGAGCCACCCTCTCATGCACACATTCCCATGGTGTCAGTGGAGACCACATGGGAGCATGGACTTCAATCGCCACCCAGCAGGAATAGGATACCCCTCTCTCTTCCTACTAGAGTGATATCCTAGAGGAAAGTAAGGATTTACACTACTTTCCAGGAGAAATGAGGCCACCCCGCTCTCTATGTGTTGTCAGTGGTGGTCACATAGAGAGCAGTAAGGAGGCTTCCCATCCAGGAAGATATCTATAGATCTATAAGATCTATAGAGAGCTGGAACTTCCATTCCTGCTCAGTAGAAATAAGGAGTATTCTCCCTTGAGTACCAAAGGAGCCAGAGTAAAGAACCTAGATGGACTTCTACCCCCACCTGGCATTAAGGAGGTGGCACCCCTCCTTCCCTTGGTGTCTGAGAAAACCACCTGAGATTTAAATAAGATCTAGACTCTCTTAACATACCAAATAGCCAGGTTTCAACTGACAATCAGTTATCATACCAAGAACCAGGAAAATCTAAAATGGACTAAAAAAGTATAAACAGATGGCAATATGAAGATGATAGCAATCTTAGAATTACCTAACAAAAAACAACCATAATAAAAAATGTTTCAATGAGCAATCACAAATACACTCAAAACAAAATAGAAAGTCCTAACGAAGAGAAAGTCTTAGCAAAGAATAGAAGATATAAATAAGAACCAAATGGATGGTTGAGTAATATTCCATTGTATATATATATATACATTTAAAAATTGAGTTGTCTTTTTATTGTTGAGTTGTAAGAGTTCTTGATATACTCTGGATAATAAACTCTTATCAGATAAAAAAACAGATGGAATAAATTTGAGCCTATAAAATTAAAAAAGAAAAGAAAAGAAATGATAAAAGAAGGAACCTTGGAACATCAGGAATGAAAAAAGAACCCAGTAAGCAAAAACATGAATAAATACACTCTTCCTCTTAGGTTTCCTAAATTATGTTTGATAGTTGAAGCAAAATGTATAACACTATCTGATGTGATTCAAAATGTATGTACAGGAAATATTTAAGACTATAATACTGCAAATGAGGGAAGGTAACTATATTGTAAATGAAGGAGGTAAGGTTTCTACACTTCATTCAAACTGGTAAAATGATGGCACCAGTAGACTGTGATGACCAATGTATATGTAATATAATATCTAAATTATTAAAAAAGCTAAACAAAGAGATACACTCAAAAACACCGTAGGATATAATAAAAAGGAACAAATTATTGATAAATGCAACAAGCTGGGCATATGTCCAGAGAATTATGCTGAGTGAAAAAAAAAGCTGATCTCTAAATGTTATAAACTGTATTATTCCACTTACAGAACATTAGATATATAACAAAATTATAGAAATGGAGAACAGATTAGTGGTTGCCAGAGGTTAAGGACACGTAAAGGGCAGGAAGATATGGCTATTATATGGCTATTAAAAAGGACAACATCAGAAAATTTTATGGTGATGGTAATGTTCTATGTCTTCACTGTATCAGTGTCAATATCCTGATTGTGATACTGAATGCTAGTTTTCTAAGATGTTACCATTGAGGGGAATGGGGTAAAAAGTACATAAGATCTCCCTATATTATTTGCAACTACTGCATATGGATCTACAATTATTTCAGAATAAAAGTTTAACTTTAAAATTCCACAAAGGTGAACAAAAATAAATAAATAAATTCTTCTTGAAGAATTACTATGGTCTTTTAGTTTACTTCTCTTTCTGAGCCAAATTCAGTATCAACATTGACTGAAATCTTATGAAAAGTCCTCAGCTCCATATAAAACTAGGCATACTTGGCTAAAGTAAGAACAAGATAGTAGTAAGCAAATTTTAAAAACCTCAGACTAAATTCTGTCTCTTCAACTTTTATTGAAATTTATTTATTTATTTTTATTTAATTAACATATAATGTATTATTTGTTTCGGGGTACAGGTTTGTGATTCATCAGTCTTATATAATACCCACTGCTCATTACAACACATACCCTCCCCACTGTCCATCACCCAGTTTCCCTATCCCCCCACCCCCTCCCCTCCAGCAACCCTCAGTTATTTCCCTCTCTGGTTTCATCTTGTTTCATTTTTTCCTCTCTTCCCCTATGATCCTCTGCCTTGTTTCTTAAATTCCACATATCAGTCAGATCATATGATAATTGTCTTTCTCCAATTGACTTATTTCGCTTAGCATACTACCCTCTAGTTCCATCTACATTGCTGCAAATGGCAAGATTTCATTTTTTGGTGGCTGCATAATATTTCTCTCTTTCTCTCTCTCTCTCTCTCTCTCTCTCTCTCTGTGTGTGTGTGTGTGTGTGTGTGTGTGTGTGTGTGTATCACATCTTCTTTATCCATTCGTCTGTCGATGGACATCTGGGCTCTTCCCATAGTTTGGCTACTGTGGACATTGTAGCTATAAACATCGAGGTGCAGGTGCCCCTTCGGATCACTACATTTGTATCTTTGGGGTATATACCCAGTAGTGCGATTGCTTGGTTGTAGGGTAGCTCTATTTTCAACTTTTTTTTTAAGATTTTATTTGTTTATTTGAGAGAGACAGAGATAACGACAGAGAGCACAAGCAGGGAAGAGAGGGAGAAGCAGGTTCCCTGCTGAGCAGGGAGCCCGATGTGGGACTCGATCCCAGGACCCTAGGATCATGACCTGAGCCAAAGACAGACGCTTAACGGACTGAGCCACCCAGGTGCCCTATTTTCAACTTTTTGAGGAACCTTCATACTGTTTTCCAGAGGGTTACACCAGTTTGCATGCCCACCAACAGCGTAGGAGGGTTCCTCTTTCTCCACATCCTTGCCAACATCTGTCATTTCCTGACTTGTTAATTTTAGCCATTCTGACGGGTGTGAGGTGGTATCTCATTGTGGTTTTGATTTGTATTTCTCTGATGCCAAGTGATGTGGAGCATTTATTCATGTGTCTGTTGGCCATTTGTATGTCTTCCTTGGAGAAATGTCTGTTCATGTCCTCTACCCATTACTTGACTTAATTATTTGATTTTTTGGGCACTGGGTTTGATAAGATCTTTATATATTTTGGATACTAGCCCTTTATCTGATAAGACATTTGCAAATGTCTTCTCCCATTCCGTAGGTTGTCTTTTAGTTTTGTCGACTGTTTCCTTTGCTGTGCAAAAGTTTGTATCTTGATGAAGTTCCAATAGCTCATTTTTACTTTTGTTTCCCTTGCCTTTGAAGACATGTCTAGTGAGAAGTTGCTGCAGCCAAGGTCAAAGAATTTGCTGCCTTTGTTCTCCTCTAGGATTTTGATGGATCCCTGTCTCACATTTAGGTCTTTCATCCATTTGGAGTTTATTTTTGTGTATGGTGTAAGAAAGTGGTCCAGTTTCATTCTTCTGTATGTGACTGTCCAATTTTCCCAACACCATTTGTTGAAGAGACTGTCTTTTTTCCATTGGATATTCTTTCCTGCTTTGTCGAAGATGAGTTGACCATAGAGTTGAGGGTCCATTTCTGGGCTCTCTATTCTGTTCCATTGATCTATGTGTCTGTTTTTGTGCCAGTACCATACTGTCTTGATGATTACAGCTTTGTAATATAGCTTAAAGTCCAGAATTTTGATGCCACCAGTTTTGGTTTTCTTTTTCAACATTACCTTGGCTATTCGGGGTCTTGTCTGGTTCCATACAAATTTTTGGATTATTTGTTCCAGTTCTGTGAAAAAAGTTGATGGTATTTTGATAGGAATTGCATTGAATGTGTAGATTGTTTTAGGTAGCATAGACATTTTAACAATATCTGTTCTTCTAATCCATGAGCATGGAACATTTTTCCATTTCTTTGTGTCTTCCTCAATTTCTTATGATTATTCTATAGTTTTCTGAGTACAGATCCTTTGCTTCTTTGGTTAGGTTTATTCTTAGGTATCGTATTTTAAAACAAATACTAGAAGTTCCACCATGGAAAGCAGTCTAGAGCACTGTTTTGAGAGTCCTAAACAGGACTCTCCTTGCTTATGTGCTATCATAGTTTATGTCTGGAAACAATAAAGGCAGTAAAATTCTACCAGGTAAGCTACACCTGCCATTACAACTCTTAATTGCAAACCAGTTCTACCTCCATAGGGTGGGCCCAAAGTCATTAGGTGATTCTCTACCCTTAAACTCAGTCACTGGACTTGTAAATACCATTTTCATCCATCATCCACCTAAAATTTTCAATGGTTTTCTTCTTCCTATAGGAAAAAGTGCAAACTTCTTAGTCTAATTCACAAGGCCACCATTTAGCCCCCAGCCACGTCTCTGACTGCTCTTCTACTTGTCCCCACAAAAAAACCATTCACCTTAGCCAGAATGGTCTGTTCATTTATCCCAAATTTCTGTTCATTTTTCTGCCTCTCTGTCTTTTTATCACACTACTTCTCCTACCTAGAAAGCTTCCCACTCCTCCTCTCTACTTCACTAAGTTCTACTCTTCTTTCAAGACCCACCTCCACTCTGAAGCCTTAGAGATGTCTCTGTCCACTAAACCTCTTTTCTTTCTGCCATTAAGTCATTTTTCCATTTTATTTTCCAACATATGTATTTTTTGTTATTTATGGTTTTTGTGCCTAAATCCTCTCTCCCTCTTTAGCCTGCAAAATACTCAAATGGTCTTTTATCTCTATAGATCTCTGAAAAAAAGAAAAACACACACACACATATGTTTATGTTGATGATGGCAAAGATTTTAATATTAGATCTTGTGTGGAAATAACTTGCTCTCCTTCTGGACTTCAAATTCTTCAAAAACAAAATGAGGAAGGTGAATTAGACCAGTAGTTCTTAATCAGGGGTATACATTAAACTCATCTGGGACATCTTTGAAAACAAACATGTCTAAGTTCATCTGTCCTCAAAAGATACAGATTTAGTATGTCTGTGGTGGTCTTGGATTCTGAATTTTAATATTCACCCAAACAGCTCCCTACTCTACTTGAGAACCACTGTATTGGATGATCTCTAAAATCTCTTCCAGGTAATATTATGTTGACTTTGTGTTTTCATTAAAATACATTTTTGTTCCAGTAGCTTTAAATTGGTAGTCTATCTCAGTTTACCTGATTGTGTATTTAATAAAGGCATAAGAATCAGAATTATCTATAGGTATAAAACATTAAACTCTAAACTGAAAAACATTCTAATTTAGTGAAGTGTTATGGTTAGTGTCAAGCTCTGGAGTTCCTTCTACTAGGGCTCAGATCTCAGATCTGCCACTTATTAGCTATGTGACCTTAAAAAAATGACTTAAACCCTCTCAGTTTCTCTCTACATTTATAAAATGGGGACAATGTTAATACCAACCTTACAGGGCTACTGTGAGGAATAAGTTAGTTAATACATGTAAAGCAATCTTATTTAGTTCCCAGAACATATTAAGCTCCAAATGTACTTTAACTGCTGCTGAATATAAATCTTTACAATCCCATTCACTTGTAGATATCCTACAACAATGGCTCCCAACTTACAATTTGGGGGAAACTCCAGAGAAACTGCATCTAAATCCCTAAGTGCAGGTAGTACTATCTCTTAATTGAATACATAATATATTGTGCTCATAGAAGTGCTTCTATTGGGGCGCCTGGGTGGCTCAGTTGGTTAAGCGACTGCCTTCGGCTCAGGTCATGATCCTGGAGTCCCGGGATCAAGTCCCACATCAGGCTCCCTGCTCAGCAGGGAGTCTGCTTCTCCCTCTGACCCTCTCCCCTCTCATGCTCTCTCTCTGTCTCATTCTCTCTCTCAAATAAATAAATAAATAAATAATCTTTTAAAAAAAAGTGCTTCTATTTTTCAAATATATGTGTATGTTTTATGACTAATAAACTACTCACTCAAGTAAAGAGTGCAACTGAATTTAGAGTTTTTTTTTGTCATTATATATTTTCATAGTCAACACACATTAGAAATATAACTATTATCATGCAAAGTTTCTTCAATTTATTTTCTCCATTTTAAATGTTTCAAACAGACCAGGAACACTACTCACAGAATATCAAATTACTATCATCATCACTTCCTAAAACTATTCACCATTCTGTCTCAGAGTTTAGGTAAAGTGACTTACAGTCACAACAATGATACACAGGAAAAAAGGTTTACCAATAAAACCATAAAAGAGAATATATAAACTGCTAAATATTTATTTTTATTTTGAAAGGGACAGATTTGAAGAAAGAAAAGGAAAAATATGACTATTGTATAATGTGCTATCCAATAAAACTCTTACAGTCTTTCAAGCACATCTTAGTGACCCCCTGGAACTCACAATTCAATAACTAAACATTTGAAGAAAGAAAAACCAAAGAAATTAGCGTTATGTTGCCATATCATTACTTCCATAATTTTTGTGCAGGCATCTCAGGAAATAGACAAAGCTGAATGCACAACTCTTTCTTGTTTAAGTGAACAAAGGGCAAGGTGAGGAGGTACACAGCTCTCTGTTAAGTATGTTCTGGCATCTTGCAAATGGAAAAAAAATTATAAATAACCGAGACATAAATTTAGAAGAAGAAAAATTAACTTTTTTTGACAGAAAAAAACGATGAGTAAGCTGGATTTCTATAAAATTGTTTTAGAAAACCAGATTTTTACTCCATTTTCTACTTAATTTTCACATATTTTTTTTCAGTGCAATATTGTAAGACAGGCAAAATATCACTTAAATCCATTTTTAAGAAATGAAGAACTTCATTTACAGAGAGTTTGATTACACACGATTGTCCAGTTGCCCAATGCACCCTTGCTCTAGAGCTTAATGGTGAAAAGGGAGTTCACACTAGTCTAAATATTCCATCCTGCTTATGGGATTCTATTTTATTTGCTTGTTTGGTTGGTTGGTTGGTTAGTTAGCTATTTGGTAAATGCAAAGTGATCCTGCAAATTCTCTTTTAGTTTTGATACCCAAGGCAGACCATCTAAGTTTATTAAAACAAAACAAACAGTAGAAAAACAAGGGATGGGAGTCTGAAGACTATTTTGGTGGTAAAATTGAACAAATCACTTAATCTCCCCGGGGCCTCATGTACTGGATTGTAAAATGCAGAAGTTGGCTTGCTCAGGGATTGCTAAAATCTATGACTCAACAATCAACAAAGCATAGCTTGTAACTGCAGGTCTCTTCCCCTGGATCTGGAGATGTGGTAAAGACAGAACCTTCCTAAATAAATACAACCCTCCTCACATAACTACGCGCTCTCAGGCTAGGCCTGTCAGCATGTCATTTGGGGTGCATAGAAAGAACTCTGATGAAACTAGGACAACTAAGACCCAAGGAATGATTACAATATAGTGATTCTATCCCTTATAAAAGGTTGGCTTTTGGTTTTCTGACTTCAGGTTGATCTATGATGAACCTTCTATGAAGAGATCCATAATGTCTCACAGCAACATAGCTACATTCCCTTTAATCCATAAGTCATACCTTTTGACAAAAGCCATCATGGAAGGAAAGAAGTACAGCATATTCAGCACCAGCTGCAATTAAATTCAAATTATTAAACAAATGTTAGAGGCAGTGGTGCCATCTAGCTGCTAGAACGGCAAGATGCTACTTGTTTTTTAAGATGTTACTTATTTTTATAAACTCCTATATGAAAGCAAATATCGTGATCATTTTATGTAGGCAGTGAAAGACATAATCTTTCTTTCTTATGTTCTATCTTCATATACATGTAAGGAAACAGAGGCACAGAAAGGGCAAACAGTTTTACCTAAAGTCAGTCAGCTAATCACTAGCAGAACTAGAATGAGATCATAGTTCTTTTTTTTTTATTTTTTCTAATTTTATTTATTTTTATTGTTATGTTAATTACCATACATTACATCATTAGTTTTTGATGTAGTGTTCCATGATTCATTCATTCACGGAGCACTGGGTGCTCCGTTCAGTACGTGCCCTCTTTAATACCCATCACCAGGCTAACCCATCCCCCCACCCTCCTCCTCTCTAGAACCCGCAGTTTGTTTCTCAGAGTCCATAGTCTCTCATGGTTTGTCTCCCCCCTTCGATTTCCCCCCCTTCATTTTTCCCTTCCTGCTATCTTCTTTTTTTTAAAACATATAATGTATTATTTGTTTTAGAGGTACAGGTCTGTGATTCAACAGTCTTACACAATTCACAGCACTCACCATAGCACATACCCTCCCCAATGTCTATCACCCAGCCACCCCATCCCTCCCACTCCCCATAGTTCTTTTGATTTCTAGACTTTAGCTCATTCCACAGCCTCAATGCTAATGAAAGAGAGGTCCCTAGGCTTCAAAGCATGTCCCCTTTTACCAGACACCTCTCTCCACATCAAATAAGTAATTGTATTACAAAAGTACTCTCGCTTTCTTACACATGTGAGAAAAATATCCACTAATCAACTCTCTGAGAACCTATTTCTATGAAGATCCCACAGAAAAGAACCTAGAGTAACTAAAATGAGTGACCAGACAGATCTTGTTTCCCACTTGAAAATCCCTAGAACCAGGTTCCAAAACCACCAAAAAACTTGGCTGTGCCATATCAGTATTACAGAATTTCCCTCTTCTAACACTTGAGAAGGTTCTCTGCACTGGAGTAGGAGCATTCCATTCCATTTTTCTTCTAGTCACCCTAACACTGCTGCCATCACAGCCACTGGCAGGAGAAATGGAGGAAAATCTTGTTCACTGTCATAACTCCTGACATCCTCTCCCCAGCTTCACATCCATGGAGAAGCCATTCTCCTGGAACAGAGCAATAGTTTTAACAAAGTTCCCCAACAAATAAACACCTGCACTCATATACATGTATCACTACTTTTTTCCCTGATGTTAAAGATATATATATATATATATATATGTATATATATATATATATATATAGAGAGAGAGAGAGAGAGAGAGAATAATAGAGCAATATTTGTTTTTTGTAACTATTCAAACAATATAGAAGTGTTATTACCGGCTCGAGAACAGATCGGAAGAGCGTCGA